>NC_089257.1:84810245-85117432 GCF_963930625.1 Muntiacus reevesi
GAGTTTGTATCTTTTAGGGTCTCATGTAGGACTCAATACATAATGTCTTTTCTTAGTATTTTACTTTTAAATGAAGGATTGTATTTTTTAAAAAAACAGACTTGTTGATATCTGTTAAATCTCGGAAAATAGAATTTGCACATAGTAGAATATTAATTTATTAAGAAAAATTTCATTTTAGATACTTAAAAATAAACTAGATACATTCTGAATATACTTGGGATGAAAGAAAGTGAAAGTGAAGTCGCTCAGTCGTGTCTGACTCTGCGACCCCATGGACTATAACCCGCCAGGCTCCTCCGTCCATGGGATTTTCTAGGCAAGAGTACTGGAGTGGGTTACCACTTCCTTCTCCAGAGGATCTTCCCGACCGAGGGATCGAACCCGGGTCTCCCTCATTGTAGGCAGACGCTTTACCATCTGAGCCACCAGGAAAGCCCAATATTTGGGATAAATGCTGGAATTTAGGGGTATAGAAGATGAGAGACTAATTCCTTTTTTGAGGAAGTTACTTTGAAATTTTTAAAAATAATTTTTTTAAAATTTTGAGATAATTGTAGGTTCACATACAGTTATAAGAACTAATAGAAAGAACGTGAACTTTGTACTTGTTTTCCTCCAGTGGTAACATCTGTCCGCTGGAAACCACCCATCTTTTCTGAGTTTAATTTTGCCATTTCAAGTATCTTACTTTTCATTCGGGATAATTCTCTGGAGGTATATGCAGATTCTCACATGTTTCACTGGTTTATTCCTTTTTATTGCTGAGTAGGTATTTTGAAATGCTACCATTTCTTTCACTGTTTACTTGTTGAAGGGCATCTGGTTTGTTTTTGGTGTTTGTCTCTTAGGAGGAAAGCTGCTATAGCCATTTATATACAGGTTTTCTGTGGACTTTTTTGTTTCTCTGAGATAAATGGTCAGGAATGCAGTTGCAGTGTTGAATGGTACTTGTGTGCTAAATTAAAAATTTACAAAAGTGCCACACTGTTTTCTAGAGTAGCTGTATTTCGTTCTATATTACCATCAGCAATATATGAGTGGTCCAGTTGCTCCACATCCTCGCCAGCATTGGGTGTCAGCACGGTTTTATTTTGGCCTTTCTGATAAGTGTGTATTTATGCGTCATGGTGGTTTTCTTTTGTGTCTTGAAAATGAAGTCGTTCAATGAGGCTGAGCATCAATTGCCTTCTGTATGTCCTCTTCAGTGAAATGTCTCTGTGTCTTTTGCCCTCATTCTAATTGGATTTTTTAAATTTTGAGTTTTCAGAGTTCATTATATATTTTAGCTACTATTCTTTTATCAAATATGTGATTAGCAAATATATTCTCCCACTCTGTAGCTTGTATTTCCATCTTCTTAATAGAGTCTTTTATAGATAAAAAAGTTTTAATTTTATGAGGCTCAATTTATTTTTCAAAGTATTTTTGCTGTCAAGCTTAAGAACTAGGTGTAGTCCTAAATGTTGAAGATTTTCCCCTACTGTTTTTCCCTAAGTAATTTATAGTTTTATATTTTAAATCAGTGATCCAGTTTGAGTGAACTTCTCTGTAAGGAGTGAGACTTGGGTCAGAATTCACTTCTTTGCCTGTGGTTGTCCACTTGTTCTAGCACTGTTGGTTGAGTAGGTTACCTTTCTGCCTTGAATTGCTTTTGCACATTTTTCAAAAATTAACTGTGTAAGTCTGCTCCTGGGTTCTCAGTTCTGTTCCATGACGCATGTCAGCCCTTCTGCCAGTAGAGAGTTTTGACTGCTGTAGCTTAGTGTCTTAAAATCCAGTTGACTATTTCCTTATTTATTCTTCCTTTCTCAGAATCATTCTAGGTATTTCAGTTCCCTTGCCTTTCTATATAAATTTTAGATTAATCTTGTCTGTATATACAGTGTTGCAGATTGTGATAAGAATTGAATTAGTTCTGTATATTGGTTTCAGGAAAAATTGACCTCTTTATTATGTTGATTTTTCTAACCCATGGACATAATATCTTTATTTATTTATTTACTCTGCTTTCTTTCGCTAGTGTTCTATAATTTTCAGCATATGTTTGATAACATATTTGTTAGATTAACACCTAAGATTTTAATTTTTTTTGAGCAGATTGCAGAAAACCAAGTTGTATCTTGAAGTTCCCTTGTAGCTCAGTCAATAAAGTATCAGCCTGCAATTCGGGAGACCCAGGTTTTATTCCTAGGTCAGGAAGATCCCCTAGAGAAGGAAATGGCAACCCACTCCAGTATTCTGGCCTGGAGAATCTTAGGGACAGAGGAGCCTGGCGGGCTACAGTCCACGGGGTCATAGAGTTGGACACGACTGAGCGACTCAGCTGTACACAAGCTGTGTCTTAAAGAATGACTGTGTTTAGTGAAGAAGAGAGGAAGGGCATTCTAGACAAAGGAAAAAAAATATGCAAAGAGCCAAAGGTTTGAGAAAACTAGAGTATGTAGTGGGATACAGAGAAAGATAAGAGATTCAGCAGTCGGTGAAGCCAAATTGTAGCCAAATTGCCTTGATGAGGAAAATTTTTTAAGGCAGTGGGAAGCCTTATATGATATTGGAGTGCAGTGGCACTATCAGATTTTGTTTTGTATTTGTGACTCTAGTAGTGGTGAGGATATATTTGATGGGGCAGAGGCTTGTAGCAGGGATATGAGTTAGGAGCATGCTCTTATAGTTGAGAAATGATGAGATATGAAGATAATGAGTTGTTTTTTTTACATGTGTTTGAGTGTTTTTCAAGTGTCTTTTGAGAGTCTACATAAAGTTTATCCTTTCTATGAGGTGAGAAATTAGGTTTGTTTTATTCATTACTCATTTCCAACAAAGTACAGTGTTTAAATACAGGTCTATGATAGGTATGTGTTTGATGAATGAATGCACAAGTTATATGTCTGGTAAGCAATTGGAAATATGGGCCTAGACTAGAGCTGGGAGACCTGCCTATAGATCATGAATCAGATTTTGGTATACCTTTAGATAGTTGATAATTTAATATACAGAATAAGATTAAATAATTCCAAGGGAGTATTTATTATAGAATTAAAGCATAACAGGCTGACTTTGGATCCCAGTGAAAATAAAAAATATGAGTGATAAGTGGACAGCTGAAAAGGAATAGTGGTAGTGACTTGATGAGCCCAGTATAGATTCAAGGGAAAAAGCTCTGTTAAGGAGATGCACACAAGTCATGTTAGGGTAATGACTATAAAGAAGATTTGGATTTGGCACTTATGGCAGTATTGTTGTTCCCAAGTAAGAGTTTAGATAGTGCTTTTGCTAAGCAGAAAATGTGAGAAATGTGATGGAGAAAGAAAGGAGAACGTGAGTCTAGGGAAGGGAGGGCTGTTGCTGAGTGCACTATATGACAAGAAGACCAATGGAACAGTCTCCCAGAGGAATTGGGAGGGGAAAGTTTCAATAGAACGGGGAGTAGATTTTCTTTGTACGGTAACAGGAACGCTGCGATAGATAAATTTAAGGACTGTTGTGGTGTTTCTATTTTCTAATTACAATTTGATTAATTTTTCTTTTATTTTAAAAGATAGGGATCTTAATATTATTTATAAACCTGTGTTCTTTTTCAACAGTAATTTTGAGATTGTTTTATTTGCCATTTTGAAGTAATCTTTGCCTTTTTGGGGATGTTCTTATTCGGACTAATAAAGTTAAAAATGGTTTAGTGTGAAATATATTTACTGATACTCCCATTAGAAATAACACATATGAAGAAAAAATATCTTTCATTTCTACAGATAATTTCTATGTTACATGGGGAGCCCGACATAATTCAGGAACAAGGTCAGTCCCAGGACAACCATTGCCTCCCCATGGAAAACCACTTGGAAAACTAAATTCTTCAGATCTTAAGGATGTTATTAAAAAGGTATGGTATGAATCATGAATTTGAATTGGGATTTGATTATGATTAAAGCCATTTTCAAAATATTTGTTGCAGGCTTTCTGAGGGCATGAAGTGAAAGATAATAGAATAGAAGAAACTGGTTTGTGTCTTACAAAAGTTAGCCCAGTGTGTCAGATCTAACCAGAAGCACATATACTTACACAGATAAGTCTAAAATTGCTGAGATTCATGCTGGGAAAAGGTATCTGAGGTTGGAACTATTAGAAGACTTAATATTAATTGGGAAATACCACTGTTAATATAATATTAACAGTTAATGTAATATTAACTGCTCATCCTACAGCAGTGGTCTTAGCCTTTAGTGAGCATTAGAATCACTTTGAGAACAGGAAAATATAGATGATTGGGTCCCATTGTGAGAAGTCCGATTCAATAGGCGCTAATTTTTGATGGGCTCCCAAATGACGTGGATGCTGCTGTTTCAGTGAAGCTTTTAACAGCACCGTCCTACAGCATGGGTTTTTTGTTTTTTGTTTTTTTTGATATTAATTGTAATAAGAAGCAACCATATTGCATATGATTGCTTCAAAGATTAATATTTGTATGGAAGTTAGTATGGATTTTATACCAAGAAAAGTTTTTCATGGTCTGGTAAACTGATTTATTTGACTGGAATGGATATTGCAAAGTTTGGGAATATGCAGATGTTGTTAAATATGTGAAAGCTGTCCTCTCTCTCTACCTTCCCTCTATCAATGGCTCCTGGCAGGGCATATTACCTCTTTATAGGCTTTTGATTGGTATCTGAGCAGTATATAGAAACGAGGGTTCACAAAATATTTTCATTTTGGCACTGCATTTTGAGAGTTTGGAAATTGTTTTATACTCTCTGCACACTGACTTCATGTGTTGTTGTTATGTTGTTTAGTTGCTCAGTCGTGTCCGACTCTTTGCATCCCTATGGACTGCAACATGCCAGGCTGTGCTTCACCATCTCCCGGGGCTTACTCAAACTCGTGTCCATTGAGTCGGTGATGCCGTCCAACCATTTCATCCTCTATTGTCCCATTCTCCTCTGGCCTTCGATCTTTCCCAGCATCAGGGTCTTTTCTAATGAGTTGGCTCTTCACATCAGGTGATGAAAGTATTGGAGTTTCAGCTTCAGCATCAGTCCTTGCAATGAATATTCAGGACTGATTTCCTTTAGGATGGACTGGTTGGATCTCCTGGCAGTCCAAGGGACTCTCAAGAGTCTTCTCCAACACCACAGTTCAAAAGCATCAGTTCCTTGTGCTCAGCTTTCTTTATTGCCCAAATCTCACATTTGTACATGACTACTGGAAAAACCATAGCTTTGACTATATGGACCTTTGTTGACAAAGTAATGTCTTTGCTTTTTGATATGCTGCTAGGTTTGTTATAGCTTTTCTTCCAAGGAGCAAGTGTCTTTTAATTTCATGGCTACAGTCACCATCTGTAGTGAGTCTGGAGCCCAGGAAAATAGTCTCTCACTGTTTCCCCATCTATTTGCAATGAAGTGATGGGACCAGATGCCATGATCTTAGCTTTTCAAAGGTTGAATTTTAAGCCAGCTTTTTCTCTCTCCTCTTTTACCTTCATCAGGAGGCTCTTCCTCTTTGCTTTCTGCCATTACGGTGGTGTCATCTTCATATCTGAGGTTATTGATATTTCTCACAGCAATCTTGATTCCACTTTTGCTTCATCCAGCTCCACATTTCACATGATGTACTCTGCATACAAGTTTAATAAGCAGGGTGACAATATATAGCCTTGATGTACTCTTTTCCCAATTGGAACTAGTCTGTTGTTCCATGTCCAGTTCTAACTGTTGCTTCTTGACCTGCATACAGGTTTCTTAGGAGGCAGGTGAGGAGATCTGGTATTGCCACCTCTTGAAGAAGTTTCTGGTTTGTTGTGATCCACACAGTCAAAGGCTTTAGTGTATTCAATGAAGCAGAAGTAGTTGTTTTTCTGGAACTCCCTTGCTTTTTCTATGATCCAGTGGACGTTGGCAGTTTGATCAGTGGTTCCTCTGCATTTTCTAAATTCAGCCTGAACATATTTAAGTTCTCAGTTCATGTACTGTTGAAGCCTGGCTTGGAGAATTTTGAGCATTACTTTAATAGCATGTGTGATGAGTGCCATTGTGCTGTAGTTGAACAATCTTTGGCAGTGCCTTTCTTTGGGATTCGAATGAAAACTGACCTTTTCCAGTCCTGTGACCACTCCTGAGTTTTCCAAATTTGCTGGCATATTGAGTGCAACACTTTTGCAGCATCATATTTTAGGATTTGAAATAGCTCAACTGGAATTCTATCACCTCCACTAGCTTTGTTCGTAGTGATGCTTCCTAAGGCCCACTTAACTTCACATTCCAGGACGTCTGGCTCCAGGTGAGTGATCACACCATTGTGTTTATCTGAGTCATGAAGATCTGTTTTGTATAGTTTCTTCTCTGTATTCTTGCCACGTCTTTTTAATATCATCTGTTTCTCTTGGATCCATGCTGTTTCTGTCCTTTATTGTGCCCATCTTTGCTTGAAATGTTCCCTCGGTAACAAATGGTAAAAACTGGAGAGTTTGAAGTCTTCATACAACCTGCTTATCTTACACTGCTTTTTACTAGTTGTATTAAAGATATTCAAAAGTAACTGACTGTTGTGGACTCCTGCACTTGTTTGACATCATGTAATTTTTTCCTTAGAAAGTGCCATGTAGCTGGATTACTGGATAGATAAGAGAATGTGAGACAACACATATTTACTTAACCTCTTTTGTTGAGTGCACCAAAAATATAATATCTTAATCTAGACAATTAGCAATTTATTATATAATTGGGACTTATATTAATTATGTAATATTGTTTGTGGTTTTTTTAAAAGGGTCTTATTCACTATGGACGAGATAACCAGAATTTAGATATTTTGGTTTTCCAAGAAGTCCTGGAATATATGTCTAGGATTGACAGAGTGCTGAGTTTTCCTGGAGGTTCACTTCTGCTAGCAGGACGCAGTGGTGTGGGTCGTAGGACCATCACTTCTTTAGTCAGTCACATGCATGGAGCAGTGCTGTTTTCACCAAAGATTTCCAGGGGATATGAACTGAAGCATTTCAAGAATGATCTCAAACATGTAAGTGCCTCACAGTTTTTTACTTTATTTGGTTTTAAATCCTAATTACTTATTATTCTAAAAGGCTTGAATAGCCCTTAAATCTCTGATATACAATATAGTCTTTATCTTATTTTTATGATTATTTTCTTCATGGTTTTGCAAAATTATGTTTTTAGCTCTCAGTACCTCAGATTATGAGATGTCATATGGCTTGGTAAGCTAAACAAAAAGTAGAATTTAAGACATATGTGGATGTATTTAAAAATAATCCTCTAGCTTTTAATGTTCAAGCTATAAAACAATTAAATGTTCTCCCATTAGTGTTTATTTATGAACTGAATTTACTTTCCAAACTATATTTTGATTCCTCAATAAAGTATCAGTCAGTAAAAATAACTTAGTTTACCTACAGAATGAAAATTTTTACCAATATTTGCCAAAAAATTTTTAATGGGTTCCAGAATGTACTTTCTTATTGTGCAGGTGCTCCATCTTGCCGGTGTTGAAGCACAGCAGGTAGTTTTACTTCTTGAGGATTACCAGTTTGTACATCCTGCATTTCTGGAGATGATCAATAGCCTTTTGTCTTCAGGCAAGTGAATGGGTTTTATTTAAAGAAAAATAAATAATATAAATAATATTCAAGTGAAATTATCTTATCTGGAAGTGATTACTGGCTAGCTTGCTCTCTCCCCTTTTGATCCCCCCTCTTCTCCTCCTGGTCACCTCTGTCTCCCTCCTCCCTCTTCTCTTCTCCATGTAACTCTGTGTGCCTCTCCAGGTGTCCCTCACTGTGGGGAAACTTTTCATCTTTAACCTAGATGTTTTATCATCAGTGCTGTATGGATGGAGAAGTCTTGAGGCTACTGTAATAATAAGACTGAAAACCAGAGGCAGGAGGCTTAAGTTCAAATCCTGAGAATACCAGAGAACTTCTGACTCCAGGGAACATTAATCGATAGGAGATCAGCAGATGCCTCCATACCTACACTGAATCCTAGCACCACCTAAGGGTCAACAAGCTCCAAAGCAAGACATACCATGCAAAATCTCCAGCAACACAGGAACATAGCCCTGAGCTTCAATATACAGGCTGACCAAAGTCACACCAAACCCACTGACATCTCAAAACTTATTACTGGACACTTCATTGCACTCCAGAGAAGAAATCCAGCTCCACCCACCAGAACACCGAAACAAGCTTCCCTAACCAGGAAACCTTGACAAACCACCCATCCAACCCCACCCACAGCAAGGAACCTCCATTATAAAGAGGAACCACAAACTGCCAGAATACAGAAAGGCCACCCCAAACACAACAGTCTAAACAGATGAAAAGGCAGAGAAGTACTCAGTAGGTAAGGAACAGGATGAATGCCCACCAAACCAAACCAAAGAGGAAGAGATAGGGAATCTACTTGATAAAGAATTTCCAATACTGATAGTGAAAATGATCCAAAGTCTTGAAGACAAATTGGAGTTACAGATAAATAGCCTGGAGACAAGGATCGAGAAGATGCAAGAAAGGTTTAACAAAGACCTAGAAGAAAACAAAGAGAGTCAATATATAACGAATAATTCAGTAAATGAGATCAAAAACACTCTGGAGGGAACCAGCAGTAGAATAACGGAGGCAGAAGATAGGATAAGTGAGGTAGAAGATAGAATGGTAGAAATAAGTGAAGCAGAGAGGAAAAAAGAAAAAGGAATTAAAAGAAATGAGGACAACCTCAGAGACCTCTGGGACATTGTTAAACGCCCCAACATTCGAATCATAGGAGTCCCAGAAGAAGAAGACAGAAAGGCCATGAGAAAATACTTGAGGAGATAATAGTTGAAAAGTTCCCTAAAATGGGGAAGGAAATAATCACCCAAGTCCAAGAAACCCAGAGAGTCCCAAACATGATAAACCCAAGGCGAAACACCCCAAGACACTTGTTAATCAAATTAACAAAGATCAAACACAAAGAACAAATATTAAAAGCAGCAAGGGAAAAACAACAAATAACACACAAGGGGATCCCCATAAGGATAACAGCTGATCTTTCAATAGAAACTCTTCAGGCCAGGAGGGAATGGCAGGACATACTTAAAGTGATGAAAGAAAATAACCTACAACCCAGATTACTGTACCCAGCAAGGATCTCATTCAGATGTGAAGGAGATATCGAAAGCTTTACAGGCAAGCAAAAGCTGAGAGAATTCAGCACCACCAAACCAGCTCTCCAACAAATGCTAAAGGATCTTCTCTAGACAGGAAACACAGAAAGGGTGTATAAACTCGAACCCAAAACAACAAAGTAAATGGCAATGGGATCATACTTATCAATAATTACCTTAAATGTAAGTGGGCTGAATGCCCCAACCAAAAGACAAAGACTGGTTGAATGGATACAAAAACAAGACCCCTATATATGTTGTCTACAAGAGACCCACCTTGAAACAAGGGACACATACTGACTGAAAGTGAAGGGCTGTAAAAAGATATTCCATGCAAATAGAGACCAAAAGAGTCGCAATACTCAAATCAGATAAAATAGACTTTAAAACAAAGGCTGTGAAAAGAGAAAAAGAAGGACACTACATGATGATCAAAGGATCAATCCAAGGAGAAGATATAACAATTATAAATATATGCACTTAACATAGGAGCACCGCAATATGTAAGGCAAATGCTAACAAGTATGAAATGGGAAATTAACAATAACACAATAATAGTGGGAGATTTTAATACCCCACTCACACCTGTGGATAGATCAACTAAACAGAAAATTAGCAAGGAAACACAAACTTTAAATGGTACAATAGACCAGTTAGACCTAATTGATATCTATTTACCCCAAAACAATGAATTTCACCTTTTTCTCAAGCACACACAGAACCTTCTCCAGAATACATCACATCCTGGGCCATAAATCTAGCCTTGGTAAATTAAAAAAAATTGAAATCAGTCCAAGCATCTTTTCTGACCTCAATGCAGTAAGATTAGATCTCAATTATAGGAGAAAAACTATTAAAAATTCCAGCATATGGAGGCTGAACAACACGCTGCTGAATAACCAACAAATCACAGAAGAAAAAAAAATCAGAATATGCATAGAAATGAATGAAAATAATGAAATGATAATAAAAATGAAAATAATGATTAATGAAAACACAATAACCCAAAACCTGTGGGACAATGTAAAAGCAGTGCTAAGGGGAAGGTTCATAGCAATACAGGCTTACCTCAAGAAACAAGAAAAAGTCAAATAAATAACCTAACTCTATACCTAAAGCAACTAGAAAAGAAAGAAATGAAGAACCCCAGGATTAGTAGAAGGAAAGAAATCTTAAAAATTAGGGCAGAAATAAATGCAAAAGAAACAAAAGAGACCATAGCAAAAATCAGCAGCCAAAAGCTGGTTCTTTGAGAAGATAAATAAAATTGACAAACCATTAGCCAGACTCATCAAGAAACAAAGGGAGAAAAGTCAAATCAATAAAATTAGAAATGAAAATGGAGAGATCACAACAGACAACACAGAAATACAAAGGATCATAAGAGACTACGATCAGCACCTATAAGCCAATAAAATGGACAATTTGGAAGAAATGAACAAATTCTTAGAAAAGTACAACTTTCCTAAACTGAACCAGGAAGAAATAGAAAATCTTAGCAGACCCATCACAAGCACAGAAATTGAAACTGTAATCAGAAATCTTCCAGCAAACAAAAGCCCAGGACCAGACGGCTTCACAGCTGAATTCTACCAAAAATTTAGAGAAGAGCTAACACCTATCCTACTCAAACTCTTCCAGAAAATTGCAGAGGAAGGTAAACTTCCAAACTCAGTCTGTGAGGCCACAATGACCCTAATACCAAAACCTGACAAAGATGCCACAAAAAAAGAAAACTATAGGCCAGTATCACTGATGAACATAGATGTAAAAATCCTTAACAAAATTCTAGCAAACAGAATCCAAAAACATATTAAACAGATCATGCATCATGACCAAGTGGGCTTTATCCCAGGGATGCAAGGCTTCTTCAATATCTGCAAATCAATCAATGTAATACACCACATTAACAAATTGAAAAATAGAAACTGTATGATTATTTCAGTAGATGCAGAGAAAGCCTTTGACAAAATTCAACTCCATTTATGATAAAAACCCTCCAGAAAGCAGGAGTAGAAGGAACATACCTCAGCATAGTAAAAGCTATATATGACAAACCCACAGCAAACATTATCCTCAATGGTGATTGAAATGAATGTATCAATGAAAGTATCAATTGAAAGTATTTCCCCTAAAGTCAGGAACAAGACAAGGGTGCCCACTCTCACCACTACTATTCAGCATAGTTTTGGAAGTTTTGACCACAGCAATCAGAGCAGAAAGAAAGAAAAGGAATCCAGATTGGAAAAGAAGAAGTAGATCTCTCACTGTTTGAAGATGACATGATCCTCTACATGGAAAACCCTAAAAACTCCACCAGAAAATTACTAGAGCTAATCAATGAATATAGTAAAGTTGCAGGTTATAAAATCAATACACAGAAATCCCTTGTATTTCTATACACTAACGAAAACAGAGAAATTAAGGACACAATTCCATTCACCATTGCAACAAAAAGAATAAAATACCTAGGAATATATCTATATAAAGGAACAAAAGAGTTATATATAGAGAACTATAAAGCACTGGTGAAAGAAATCGAAGAGGACACATAGATGAAGAAATATACCGTGTTCATGGATTGGAAGAATCAATATTGTGAAAAGGAGTATACTACCCTATCAAACTACCAATGGTATTTTTCACAGAGCTAGAACAAATAATTTCATACTTTGTATGGAAATAGAAAAAATCTCAAATAGGCGAAGCAATCTTGAGAAAGAAGAATGGAACTGGAGGAATCAACCTGCCTGACTTCAGGCTCTACTACAAAGCCACAGTCATCAAGACAGTATGGTACTGGCACAAAGACAGAAATATGGAATCAATGGAACAAAATAGAAAGCCCAGAGATAAATCCACGTACCTATGGACACCTTATCTTTGACAAAGGAGGCAAGGATATACAATGGAAAAAAGACAACCTCTTTAACAAGTGGTGCTGGGAAAACTGGTCAACTGATTGTAAAAGAATGAAACCAGAACACTTTCTAACACCATACACAAAAATAAACTCAAAATGGATTAAAGATCTAAATGTAAGACCAGAAACTATAAAACTCCTAGAGGAAAGCATAGGCAAAACACTCTCCGACATAAATCACAGTAGGATCCTCTATGACCCACCTCCCAGAATATTAGAAATAAAAGCAAAACTAAACAAATGGGACCTAATGAAACTTAAAAGCTTTTGCACAACCAAGAAAACTATAAGCAAGGTGAAAAGACAGCCTTCAGAATGGGAGAAAATAATAGCAAACGAAGCAACAGACAAAGGATTATTCTCAAAAATATACAAGCAACTCCTGCAGCTCAATTGCAGAAAAATAAATGACCCAATCAAAAAATGAGCCAAAGAACTAAACAGACATTTCTCTAAAGAAGACATACAGATGGCTAGCGAACACATGAAAAGATGCTCAACATCACTCATCAGAGAAATGCAAATCAAAAACCACAATGAGGTACTATTTCATGCGAGTCAAAATGGCTGCTATCCAAAAGTCTACAAGCAATAAATGCTGGAGAGGGTTTGGAGAAAAGGGAACCCTCTTACACTGTTGGTGGGAATGCAAACTAGTACAGCCACTATGGAGAACAGTGTGGAGATTTCTTAAAAAACTGGAAATAGAACTGCCATATGACCCAGCAATCCCACTCCTGGGCATACACACTGAGGAAACCAGATCTGAAAGAGACACGTGCACCCCAGTGTTCATCGCAGAACTGTTTATAATAGCCAGGACATGGAAGCAACCTAGATGCCCATCAGCAGACGAATGGATAAGAAAGCCGTGGTACATATACACAATGGAGTGTTACTCAACCATTAAAAAGAATACATTTGAAGCAGTTCTAATGGGGTGGATGAAACTGGAGCCTATTATACAGAGTGAAGTAAGCCAGAAAGAAAAACACCAATACAGTATAATAGCTCATATATGTGGAATTTAGAAAGATGGTAACAATAACCCTGTATGCGAGACAACAAAATAGACACAAATGTATAGAAGAGTCTTCTGGACTCTGTGGTAGAGGGCGAGAGTGGGATGATTTGGGAGAATGGCACTGAAATATGTATACTATCATATGTGAAACTTATCGCCAGTCCAGGTTTGACGCGTGAGACAGGGTGCTCCGGGCTGGTGCACTGGGATGACCCTGAGAGATGGGATGGGGAGGGTGGTGGGAGGGGGGTTCAGGATGGGGAACACATGTACACCTGTGGCTGATTCATGTCAATGTATGGCAAAAACCAGTACAATACTGTAAATTAAAAAAAAAAAAGAATTGATGATACTAAAAAAAAAATATTTGGCATAGCTTCTACTAAAGTGATAGAAGGTTAAACATTAAACATGCTCAGAGCAGAACTGAGAAACCCTGTTTTTATGAAACCAGGAGGTTGTTGAACTATATAAATATGATGATTAAATATTGATACTGGTAAATATACTGAATAATTTGCCTTCTTATACACTTTTGGTGGGCCTTTTGGGAAAATTATCAACCAGTACTTATTTTAAAAATGTGCTATACCCTTTGATATAGACCTTATGTTAAATTGTAGAAATTTAGTTTGTAGAAATAAAAGAACTGTAAAGAAATATGTAAGAAATAAGAAATATGCGAGAACCTAACTGTCCATCATTAGTGGAATAATTTAGTAATTATAGTATGGCCTTAAATATGGCTATATAATAGCAGATAAATTTCAGATATATTAGATCTCGTATTTCTTGAATTGTGGTATATTCTTGTCTCTGGAGCCAGCTGATCTTTTTGGTGAGTCCCTGCGGAGAATACCTGCAGTTTCTTATATTTCTTCCTTTTCTGCAGAATTTATGAAGGTTATTAGAATCTGCTTGTAATGTATAATCATTGTTAATATAATTAGTATGAGATAGCTTTGTTTTGGGGCTTTCTTGGTAGCTCAGTCGGTAGATAATCCACCTGCAATGTGGAAGACCTGGGTTCGATTGGGGTTGGGAAGATCCCCTGGAGGAGGGCATGGCAACCCACTCTAGTATTCTTGCCTGCAATCCCCGTGGACAGAGGAGACTGGTGGGCTGCAGTCCATGGGGTCACAGAGAGTCAGATATGACTGAGCTACTAAGCATGGCACAGTTTGTTTGAACTTGGACCAAGAGTGTTTGGTTCTTAAGTATAAAATAATCCTTGTTAAATCTAGTTTCAGCTCTCTAGTTGCTCCACTCCAGGGACTGAGGGCAAGTTTACAGGATGCTCTGTGGTTTTATATAATACATGTTTTGGATCCTGCTAGGTAGGCTCTGCATGAAGTAGTCTTTTTGTTTTCAGAATTTAATAGCTTAGGTTGAAGAAAACATTTAATTTATAAAGTAAGGTGTCTATACTTTAGTGCCCAAATGAGAAAGACTCTAGTTAGACAGGTAGTACATCAACTTTTGTCAAAGTAGAGGTAGTGGTATAGTGAAAATACTAGGCCTTTTTTGTAAATAACATATTATTTTTTTAGGGATTACCTGATAACTCAGTTAGTAAGGAATCCACCTGTAATGTGGGAGACCCGGTTTGATTCCTGGGTCGGGAAGATCCGCTGGAGAAGGGAATGGCTACCCACTCCAGTATTCTGGCCTGGATAATGCCATGGACAGTCTGTGGGGTCGCAAAGACTGATTGACTTTCACTTTCACTTCATTTTGATTTTTAAAGTTCTTATTCCTGCATATTACTTAAACTGTCACTAGATGGCGACTTTGTTCCTTTTGGCTGATGTAAAATAGTAGGCCAGATATTCAGGTTTTTGTTTTAATTTGTGAAAGCAAACATTCAGATAAGCATTAACCCAGTGTTTATTATCAGCATATAACAGCAAAAATCATGAAATTAAATTTTGGTTGTTAATTTTTCTAACATTTTTTTGGCAAAAATATTTATGTGAAAAATACTTTCAGAGAAAGTACTTAATAGCCCCTTTGGTCTCTTTTCTATATTTAAAATTCTTATTCCCTACAGAGTATGTAAATAGAACTAACTTTCTTTATTAAATTTATGGATACAAGGGTATCTTGGTACAGCTCAAATTTAGAGAAAGACATAGAGCACATTTATGTGTATGTGTTTGTGTTTGAATATGTACATGGCTAATGACTGGGTCGTGATCTGGTACCTCTGAGATGAGCATAAAGAAAAGTAGTGATTTAGACTGTGTTGGACTTTTCATGAATGCAGAAAAAAAATTTTCACTTAATCTTATAGTTTCTTGTGAACTACAAATATGTTGATTTAATGCATATTTATTAAATAACCGGATTTATGGTGGTGAACAAACCCTCTATCAAATTCGTATAGTCCTACCACTTTTATTTGATTTTCATCATTCTGTTGCATAGTAGCAGGCCATGACTAGTTCTCCTGATTTCTAGTAATAAGCTCATTCATTCATTTATCCATTTATTTAGCAAATATTTATGTTTTAGATTCTTTGCCAGAAATGTCCTAAGGTTAATATTGATCATGATTAAATATTTTCCTTCTGGGAATTTAAAATCTAAGTGGGCAGGGAGAAGTAATTCATTCATTATTAAATGATGTGATAAATGCCAAACAGTGATGTTTGGATATTCAAGAGAAAAGAGTACTTTTCCCTAACATGTTGGTATTCAGGAAAGGCTCATGGGCATGGCAGTTGGCATGGTAGTGTCTTGAGGGATAAACAGTATTTTTAGTGGAAGATATGGGGCAGAGAACTGTAGTATGATGTATTCCAGGAAGAGGAAATATTTCATTAATGGTTTAGAACACAAAAAAGTTCACTGAGGTTAGAATACAAAGTCTTGGAAGAGGGTAGAGAAGGACTTGGAAAGGCAGATAGATGAACAGTTAGTGAGAGGAGTTTGAATTTTTTTGAATGAACGTTACAGGTATATATTTGTGAATAATATAGAGGTGATAGGGCTTGCTTGTTTTGGAAAAAAAGATGGAATAACATCAGATTATTTAATATAAAAGTAGAAGAAGAATCATGTATGTAAAATGTGTGTTGAATTTAGTGTAATGTAGCTAAATCTCAGAAGAAATATAATGTTCTGCAGGTGAAGTTCCTGGACTCTACACTCTCGAAGAATTAGAGCCCTTGCTCTTGCCTCTTAAAGATCAGGCTTCACAGGATGGATTTTTTGGACCAGTCTTCAACTACTTCACGTATAGTAAGTGCCATAGAGTTCATTAATATAACTGTGCTTCATGTGAAATTAATGCCGTTTAGTGTACCTCATTTTCTCAGTAGATTGCAAAGGTATCTTAAATATTGGGCCCATTTGGTAATTTATATTTTTTTCTTTTTTATAGAACTTTTAGAAAATAGCAGGTAAGTAGACTAAAGGCTAACCTATAATAAAAACATGTTAAGTAAAATTTTAGCAAAAGGTAAGGATGAAAGTATGGTAATGTCTTTTGGGATATTTACTTTGCTGCTCTTGTTTCCATCTTAGAGAATTAGTGAATTATTTAGATTGTGCCACATTCTGTTAATGAGATGACTTTTGGCCAGCACCTCGGGGTGGGGGCCGGTTGCCAGGGAAACCAACCCATGAGTCCTTCCTCTTTCCCAGGAAGCCACATCGGGAGGCGAGTGATCATGCTAAGCCCCCATTGCTGAGTCCTGGTGTGGGGGAAGGGTGGCCTTCCCCCCCACTTGCTGTAGACTCACATAGTACAGAATATACATTCACTCCATCAGCCTGGGGCCCCTCACTGCCTTCAGCTTTCTGCCCCACGTCACCTCTTCATATATGTATATATATATCTACTTTTAGATTTATAGAAAAGTTGCAAAGATGGTCGGGAGAGTTCCTGTGTAGCCTTCACACAGCTTCCCCTCATGTTAGCATCCTACTGTAACAGCTGCGGTACATTTGTTCAGCAGAGAAATTAACGTTGGTTCAGTGCTGTTAGCTTCCCTTGTGGGTCAACTGGTAAAGAATCCGCCTGGGATGCGGGAGACCTGGGTTCCATCCCTGGGTTGGGAAGATCTCCTGGAGAAGGGAAAGGCTACCCACTCCAGTTTTCTAGCCTGGAGAATTCCATGGACTGTATAGTCCATGGTGTTGCAAAGAGTCGGACATGACCGAGTGACTTTCACTTCACTTCACTTCACATTCTGTAGTTTCTTTGCAACTAAAGAAACATTATAGAAGCAGTTTTGTGTACACAGTGGATATTTAAAATTGATAAGCAAAATAAGGCAATAGTGACACCACCCAGACACACCTATTACAATGATCTTCTTTATTTTTCTACAAGAACATTTATTATTGATGAAACAAAGAATGTTGTTAAAGAGCTACCCTCCCGTCTCTCTCCTTTAAGTTTAGAGGGAATTTCTACCACACCTTTAAGAAACAGATCATCTCAATGCTATTTTAAAACTATTTCAGACCATAGAAAATAAGGGGAGTTTCTAAATTCCTTTTTATGAAGAGAAAATGATACTGACATTGAAACAAGGAAAAATATTTCTCCTAAAAGAAAACCAGAGATCAGTTTTGCTTTTGAATATTGAAACAAAAATCCTAAAAAGAAAAAAATTACTTAATAGAATCCAGTGTGACATTTGAAAAGTAACAGCAATATCATATCTTTTGGGGATATTTTATCCCAGCTTGCACAAACATAGCACATACCTGTGCATTGCAGGCATGCTCATCCGTTCAGTCACACAAAGAGTGTGCGACTCTTTGTGACCCTTTGGACTGTAGCCTGCCGGGCTTCTCTGTCCTTGGTGTTTTTCAGGTGAGAATACTGGGTTGGGTTGCTGTTTCTTCCTCCAGGGTATCTTCTCAACCTAGGGATCAAACATGCATCTCTTGTCTCCTGCATTGCAGGCAGATTTTTCACTTATTCTGTTTCATAGCTTGCTCTTTTGTTAAACAGCTTCTGCCATCCAATTTCAGAAAATTTGAATTTCATAAAAGCAGGCCATATGTGGATTTCTTCAAATATTGTTATTGTAATATTCCATGATTATTTTATTTTTATAGGAGTGCAACAAAACTTGCATATTGTTTTGATAATGGATTCCACAAATTTAAACTTCATAATAAACTGTGAGAGCAATCCTGCTTTGCATAAGAAGTGCCAGGTGTTGTGGATGGAGGCTTGGTCAGATAGCAGTATGAAGAAAGTAAGTTTAATGTTTAAATATGGAAATAAAAAATAAGCACATATTCTTTTTAAAGTTACTAATTGTCACAACTTCCCTTTGGTGTTTATTATAATACTACCTTAATTGTGGCACTGAGCATCTCTCATATATTTGAAAATAACTTCCGTTTCTTCGTACTCTTGAACTTGAAAATTTAGTTGACTACAAAATTTTAGGTGTAAGATTATGTTCTTAATTAACGACCACAGAGATGTTTATTATATTTTAAAAATTTTATGCATTTCGTTACTTAGTTTGTTATAGACTAGCTTATGATTAAAATATCACAGCAATAATTTTAGTGGTTGTTTCAATTAAAATTTAGGTGCCTTTTAAAAATATCTGTCATATGATATGTGTTTGGAGGGGTATGAGTTTAAAGTGTGAACTTAAAAACCATCTCAACTGGGAGCCTTTTACATTGCTTCATTTGAATAAATAATAATTTTCAGTATTATCTCTGAATGATGCTCATATTTCCAATCAATGATTTATTTTTGTATAGTAGCTGCTGCTGCATAGTAGAAGTGCAAACTATTGCCTGTCATGATTTAGAGAAAGGAGCATAGTTTGAGATAATAGACAACATTTTGCAGTTGAGATGACCCTTTTGATAGGTTTCAGTGAGTAGATAGAGGAAAGTTATTCCAGTCTGAAGAGGCTACATGAACAAGAGGTATTCATTAAGAAGCAGTAATTATTGGATGCTTAATATGTGTCACCCTTCTATATACTGGGGATGTAGCAGAGAAAAGAGAGACACAAGTCCCTGCCTTCATGGAGTTTACATTCTTTGGGGGGATATTTGGAGGGAAAGCTTTCTACAGGAAGAATCTGAGATGAGAGTACGCCTGGTGACTTGCGGGCCCATTCATTTGTTACAGTGATCAAGGCGGAGAGTAGTTGCAGGTCGGGGGATTAAGAGAACAGTTAGGGTGGGGCTTTGGATACTCTTTTTTTTTTTTTTTTAAATTTTTTTTTTCAGTGGGTTTTGTCATACATTGATATGAATCAGCCATTTGGATACTCTTAGAAGGATTTCAGTTTTTCTTCCTTGGAGAAGGACATGGCAACCCACTCCAGTACTCTTGCCTGGAAAATCCCATGGACGGAAGACCCTGGTAGGCTGCAGTCCATGGGTCTGGAAGAGTTGGTCACGACTGAGCGACTTCACTTTCACTTTCAAGAGACTCCTTGGAGGCTTGTGAGCAAAACTGTTCTGGTGTTTTATGGAATTACACTGGCTTCTGTTTGAAAGTAGACTGTAGAAGATCAGGAGGAAGCAGCTATAAAGCTATTGTGGTAACCTTGGTGAGAGACAAGGATGACTTGCTCTCAGGATATAGTGGTAGAGGTGGTGAGAACTGGTAGATACTGGTCTGTTTTGCAGTACAAATGATAGGGTTTGCTGACAGATTGTAGTAAGTTATTAGGGGAATTGAGGAGTTGAGGATACCCGAAAGTCTGTTGGCTTGAGCTCGTGGAAAGACTGGAATACCTGTCAGTTGAGGGGAGACTATGAGAGGAACATTTTGAGAAGAGAAGATGAAGCCTTCACTTTTAGATATATTAAATATGAGGTGTGTTGGACATCCGAGTTGGAAGATTGAGAAGTTCAGGGGGAAAGGTCAGGCATACAGGCAAATTGTGGAAATTAGCAGAGTTTAAGTGACTTTTAAAGCTTTGAGAACAAATACTTCTAAAGGAGTGAATATTAGCAGAAAGGGAAGAGATCCAAAGGCTGACCCCTGGGGCACTTTCAGTATTAAGAGGCTGAGATGAACAGGAACCAGCAAAGGATACTGAGAAGTAACTGCTAGGAAAATAGGAAAACAGGAGTTGTGAATACAAGTGAAGCTTAGAAGCTAAGTGAAAACAGCATTTCGAAGGAGCAAGGAAGGATGAACTGAGTTCATGAGGCCTGGAAACTGATCATTGGGTTTAGCAACTTGTGTCCATTAGTGACTTTAATGAAGCAGTTTCAGTTAGTAATGGAAAAAAATACTGTATTGAAATGTATTTCAGAAAGAATGAGAAGAGTGGAGAGTGAATAGGGTCACCTCTTTTGAAGACTTTTGTTATAAAGTGGAAGATAAAAATGGATCAGTAACTGCAGGAAGTGGGAATAAAATAATTAAAAAAAAATTTTAAGATGGGACAAACTGGAGCATGCTCATATGCCATTGGGAATGCAAGAGAGGAAACAAAACATATGTTATATGAAAGGGGGGGTGGATTGCTGGAGCAGTGTCCGTGGGTCTAGACGGCATATGGGTCTGTTACACAGATGAAAGGATTACGGACAGGCCTTTGCTTGAGCTTCCCTGTGATTCAGCTGATAAAGAATCTGCCTGCAATGCAGGAGACCTGGGATCAATCCCTGGACTGGGAAGATCCCCTCGAGAAAGGAGGCTACCCACTCCGGTATTCTGGCCTGGAGAATTCCATGGACTGTATAGTCCATGGGGTCGCAAAGAGTCAGACACAGTGGAGCGACTCTCACTTCACTTTGCTTGGAGAGCGAAAGCGTCATCTGTAGCAGCAGGAAAGGAAGCCGAGTACAGGGCTCTGGGTCCAAGCGGGTGGGCAGGAGTCGCATTGGGAAGTTTTAGACACTCCTGGTTGTTTCTTTTTCTGAGTGAAATCGGAACTAAGATTAATCACTTGAGAGAAAAGTTGAGGGAAGAGATTTTGGAATCTTGAAGAGATGTAAGAGGATGTGCAGAATAGTGTTTTGGAAGAGGGAAGGAGTGAAAGGCTTAGGAGAATGGAGTATGATAGCAACAGCTAGATAGCATTGCGGGTTCACACCAGGCTAGTGATTGTAAAGTTCCGTTGAGGCCAGTCAGTGTAGCTGTGTGCTGCTTCTCCAGTCACATGTGCACTCGGCATTACAGACCTGAAATAGTGGTGAGTTGCATTTAAGCAGGATTGGGACTTTGCTTTGCTAGTTGAGTATGTGCCAAAAAATGCTCAAACTACTGCACAATTGTACTCCTCTCACATGCTAGCAAAGTAATGCTCAAAATTCTGCAAGTGAGGCTTCAACAGTACATGAACTGAGAACTTCCAGATGTTCAAGCTGGATTTACAAAAGGCAGAGGGACCAGAGATGAAATTGCCAACATCTGTTGGATTATAGAAAAAGCAAAAGAATTCTAGAAAAAACATCTACTTCTTTTTTATTGATTATGCCAAAGCCTTTGACTGTGTAGATCACAACAAACTGTGGAAAATTCTTCAAGAGATGGGAATACCAGACCACCTTACCTGCCTCCTGAGAAATCTGTATGTAGGTCAAAAAGCAACAGTTAGAAGCGGACATTGAACAGCAGACTGGTTCCAAATGGGAAAGGAGTACGTCAAGGCTGTATATTGTCACCCTGCTTATTTAACTTATATGCAGAGTACATCATGAGAAACGCTGGGCTGGAGGAAGCACAAGCTAGAATCAAGATTGCCAGGAAATATCAATAACCTCAGATATGCAGATGACACCCCCCTTATGGCAAAAACTGAAGAAGAACTAAAGAGCCTCTTAATGAAAGTGAAAGGAGAGTGAAAAAGTTGACTTAAAGCTCAATATTCAGAAAACTAAGATCATGGCTTCCAGTCTCATCACTTCATGACAAATACTTAGGAAAACAGTGAAACAGTAAAAGACTTAATTTTCTTGAGCTCCAAAATCACTGCAGATAGTGACTGTAGCCATGAAATTAAAAGACACTTGCTCCTTGGAAGAAAACTTGTGACCAACCTAGACAGCATATTAAAAAGCAGAGACATTACTTTGCCAACAAAGTTCCGTCTAGTCAAAGCTGTGGTTTTTCCAGTAGTCATGTATGGATGTGAGAGTTGGACTATAAAGAAAGCTGAGTGCTGATAAATTGATGTGTTTGAACTGTGGTGTTGGAGAAGACTCTTGAGAGTCCCTTGGACTGCAAGGAAATCCAACCAGTCCATCCTTAAGGAAATCAGTTGTGAATATTCATTGGAAAGACTGATGGTAAAGCTGAAGTTCCAATACTTTGGCCACCTGATGCAAAGAACTGACTCATTTGAAAGGACCCTGATTCTGGGAAAGATTGAAGGCGGGAGGAGAAGGGGACGACAGAGGATGAGATGGTTGGATGGCATCACCGACTCAATGGACATGAGTTTGAGTAAATTCCCGGAGTTGGTGATGGACAGGGAAGCCTGGTGTGCTTCATTCCATGGTGTTGCAAAGAGTCGGACACGACTGAGCGACTGAACTGACGGGAAGGCCGAGGAAGCTGAGGAATTATGGAAAGAAGATGGTGAATGACAGTAAAAAGGTTATTGATTGAATAGACTGTAGGTCTTGGTGAAATCTGAGGATTATTTTCATTGCAAAAGGAATGAGCTGGTAAGACAGGAGTGTAGTGATAGAAGAGGGGAGTGTTTGCAAGTGAGATTGTGAAATGATTGCAGTTATTGTTAATGACAAAGTATTAGGATGTGAGCATTTGACGTGGTGGGGGAGAGTGGCTTGGGAAAAGGTGATAGATAACAGAAAGAGAAGAATGCAAGGAATTGAGAGGTCACAGTATTAGCAGGAATGAATAGTGTTAATATACTCATTCAACTCTCTTTAGAAAGTGCTGTTTTTATCTCCTGGGAGGTAGAGTAGAAGTGAAGTGGAATGTGGTTGAAACCAGGCAGGAAAACTTTCCTAATGTGGGATATTATTTAGGGATAGATTCTTTCCCACCCCTTCCAGCTTTATTGAGGTATAATTGACACATAAAAATTGAAAGTATCTAAGGTGTACATCGTGTTGTTTTCTTATATTTTATGTTATGAAATGATTACCACAATCAAGCTAACTAATGTAAGCGATAGAGTATTTTAAAGAAAGTGATTTTCAAAGAAATGTCCATTGATTTAAAAGTGTATATTTAAAACTTTCTCTCAGTTGCTTCAGTATTTTTTCAGAAATCAGTGAAAGTATTTGAGGAAAAAAAAATAATTCTTTAGCTCAAGAATCATGGCACTTTTAAACTCTCTACCAGTTAAGAGATTTTCTGTCTTAATGTTTTATTCAGTCTGAGAAGAAAAAGATGATTTTTTGACCTAATTACCTGGATTACTTGTACTTGTTCGGAATGTGAACTGTATAAGGTGAAATAAGTTGGAGGTTTTGGCTTAATTTTAAAATTTTAGAGTTCTACTTATTTTTTTCCCCCAAGAAATAGGGTTTACAAAATTTTTTTTATATAGTTTAATATTTGTTCATGACTTAATTTTCTTATTTGTGATAGTGTCCAAAACCTTGCTATGACTAGCTAATACATAGTTTTTAGAATTATCAATTAATGTTGATGTCAATTATTCTATCAATTATGAAATTATTTTCATTTATTTTTAGTTATTTCTTATTTAAGAAGGCTAAGAATCCTTCCTGTTCCTTTATGTCATGAAGGCATTTTATTAGTTTGATACCAAATAAAACATTTGATTTTATTACTTTGTGATTTTTAAATGATTATTTTCTGATTCAGTCAACATAGTGATTTTATTCATTTCATGAAGTCTAATCATTTTTCAAGCGAGATGTTGAAGCTTTTCCTGTGTGCTGTTAATTTCCAATCAATTAATGGTTGATATGTGTCAAAGTATCAACTAAGAAATGTTTTCTAAAGACTGATGTACTGTTTTTTTCTTATTCTGGAAGGAATCCTAGAAGAAAAGTCCAATTGATACTTTTTATGTGTTGTGTTAATTTTTTTTTTTTTACCTCTGATATTGGATTTACTTAAACTTTTTTCATACTGAATTGAGGTTTAAAGAGATACTCTTCCTGTTTTAGATACCTGAAATGTTACTCAGTGAAATGGGTGGTGAAGAAAATTATAGTGACAAAAAAAGAAAAGAAGAAAAGAAAAAGAAATCAGGTAGTATTTTGATGAAACTGATTTTACCTGACTTTTATTGATGATATAATTGCCGTTTTGTAATGCCGTAAGGTAAGCAGGGTTGGTAATGTAGAACCTTCCATATCATGCTACAGAAGGAATTTGGATTCTGACTTGTTAGTGATCTGGGATAATTGACAGGTTTTTGTTAGAGATGCAATCAGAGTCTTGTTTTAGAAAGAGAAGTCTCTGCATCCACCTGTTTTTTTTTCAGATATCAGAAACAGATTGGTATTCAGAGAAACAGGGTTACTGTAGATCAGTATAGAAGGCTGTTGCCTCCTAATCTAAGAGGAAGGAATGGACTTGGGCGGTATTAGGAGGTAACCTAAAGAGGATTTGGTTATTAGTGGCTGTTGTATGTGAGGAAGAAGAAGGATGCAAGAATATTTCTCACGTTCTGCTTGGAAAAAATTATGGAAGTTGATTTTGTTCACTGGGGTAGAGAATACAGAGGGGAATAGGTTGAGACAATGAGAGAGAGAGTGTGTTTGGTCACATATGTATCAGCTTCCCAGGTGGCTCAGGTAATAAAGAATCTGCCTGCCAGTGCAGGTGATGTGGGTTTGATCCCTGGGTCAGGAGGATTCCCTGGAGAGAAAATGGCAACCCACTCCAATATTCTTACCTGGAAAATTCCATGGACAGGAACCCACTGGGCTCCTCTGTCCATGGGTTTGTAGAGTTAGACATGTCTGAGTGACTGAGCACGGGAGTGTATATTGAATCTAACGAGAGTTTATTCTTAATTTTCTGGCTTTTGAAGCCCTGTTTGTTCCCATGTAAATATGAGTGGATAGGTGTTATTTGGTTTGGTATCTCTATTCCAGTCGTATAGCTTTGAGTAAGCTTACTTTTAGACTACATGTTACCTAGTCCCAATTAATTGATATGAGAAACTGTAGATTTATCTTTCTTGCAGCAATAAAACTTGTCAGGAGGAATACAGGGAAAGAGAGATAAATACAGTTGAAGTATAGAGACCACTGAAATTAAATAATGCAAATTAATGAGAAAAATGGAAGCTATGAATGGATACATAGGAATACCTGTTCACCTTTAAGCAAATATATTATCTCATAATTTCGTTGAGTAGAAAAAGATATAGTTAAGTTTATTTTCTCTAATTCTAATACTTACATTGTCATTTTTTTCTCTTTCTAGTTGATCATGATTTTCTAAAATCATTTTTATTAATCCATGAGTCTTGTAAAGCATATGGTGCTACACCAAGCCGATATATGACCTTTTTACGTGTGTATTCTGCCATTAGTAGCAGCAAGAAAGAGGAATTATTAAAAAGACAAAGTCATTTGCAGGTACCTTATTGGTGATCTAAAATTATTTTATCTATATGTAGGGGACAAGGATTATGTAAATCACAATGTCGTAAATAAATATTGTACTGTATTAAATGTCCTGGAAAACTGTCTCACCTATCTATATTGTCCACTAGATTATAGTAATGGTTTTGTATTTTTTTGGTTGAATAATTATTTCTTTTCTTCACTGCATATGTTGTTTGTGTGATTTTGATAGCTTATGGTACTGGTTGTAAATGTCTTTTTCACATGAACTTATTTTAGAAATCAGAAATGACTATTATTAATTAAAACATAATATATAATATTATGTTTTATAATAAACTTTATATTTATAATTGTATTTTATAAGCATATTCTTAAAATTATATTTTATTATATAATTTCATTAGTATGCATATTTTATTGTACTATTTATGTCACTTGACTTTGTACATTTTGAATTCTTTTTTGTATTTCTGTAATTGTAGAGTTTAAACTTAAGTGTGCTATTAGAATGGTAGCCTCAGATTCTGTCAGAGAGCATTCCCTCTCCAGAGTTCTTGCTTCTCTTTGTAAGGGTAGGAAACCAGGAACATTAATTGACAGAGTCATCTTTATCCTTCTTTCTACTGACTTACTTTCATTTATATTAAGCCACTAACTGCACATGCTTTGAAGGGATAATTTCCTGATTTAGTTCTCTATTGTATTTGAGGTAAATAAATTTACTGAGTTATAGCTTTATTGGGTCAGTGTGTTGTGTACATTAGATAAAATGCAAATGTAAAGAACCAGCATGATGCTTGTCCTCTATACTGGGTGCTCAATAAGTACAATAAATACTGTTTACATTCCCCCTTTTTTTTGCCATTGCTATCTTTCTAAATCTTCTGATTCATTTTGTGACAAAAATGCAATTGTATTGAAGAACAGAGAGAATATTTTTCATGTTCATTTCTTGGATTATTGATGGACAGTGGAATGGAATGTTATAATGGCCAGACCAGGGTCACCCCTCCGCCCCCCGAAGAATAGCCGAAGCATTCGGAGTGATTGCTAACCAGCACCCTATGTAAGGCAGTCTCTTTTAGTTGGATAATGGAGAAACAAAACCAAGGCATGTCCAGTATAAAAAGAGTGGTCCCTGAGGTCCTTTTGTTCAATTAATGAGACTGAAAAATTAGAAAGGTTTACTGAGGATTTTTTTTTTCTGTTTTCTTTCCTGTCTAATGCAGTTGAGTAAAATCCTACTGGTTAAGCTATCTAATATATGTTAATGTATTCAGCTTTACTGTGATGCTTTAAGATCTGTTTTTCTGTAAAGCCTTTGTGGAGTCCTTTTCTACATCTTAATGGGTAAACAGTTGACTAAATCGTCATAATTAGCAATAAGAAAAAACCCAAGTTCAATTGCAGATGTGGTATTTGTACACTTATATTTTTTTTGATTCATTATTATAGACTTTGTTTATCCTATGTATATAAAATTCCTTTTCTTTTAATATTGTAAGTCTCTTCTATTAATGTAGGCTGGGGTCTCTAAACTAAATGAAGCTAAAGCACTTGTGGCTGAATTGAACAGAACAGCTGGAGAACAAAGTGTATTACTTAAAACTAAGCAAGATGAAGCAGATGCTGCTCTTCAAGAGATCACAGTATCAATGCAGGTAATATTTAGAGGAAGCACAGACATGCAAGCAATAGAAGGTCATTTATACCTGATTATCGTTCAGTGTGAAAAATAACTTTTTTACTTAAGTGCATTTTAAAAAATATTACTTGTCTATATTGAGTAGACTGTTAGTGTAGTGTACTTGAACTTTTGGAGAGAGTGTATTATTTTCCCATATTGTTTAAAATTACAACTATATTCTCCTCAGTTGTTCATGCACGAATTTAGCTAAATCCTATAAATGCAAAAGTATAAACATTTTGATTGGTATAGATTTGTCTGTAACTGCTTTTGTTTACCCTCTGTTAGTTAATATTTTCTTTTATTTTTCTCTATATTATTTCCTTCAGGCTTTAAGCCTGTTTTTGATATTCTTAGGATTTATAAAATGTCTTTATTCATTCTATTTATACTTGCATGATATTTTTAATATTTTGATTGTATCTTCTTTTTACATTGCCTTTATTTTGGTTGAACCATCTCAAGGGAGATTTCTCTGCATTCTTTATTGCCAGGGTATTCTTTTTTTTTTAATTAATTAATTTTTTTATTGAAGGGTAGTTGCTTTACAGAATTTTGCTATTTTCTGTCAAACCTCAACATGAATCGACCATAGGTATACATATATCCCCTCCCTTTTAACCTCGCTCCCAACTCCCTCCCGGTTGATACAGAGCCCCTGTTTGAGTTTCCTGAGCCATACAGCAAATTCCCGTGGGCTATTTATTTTACATATGGTAATGTAAGTTTCCTTGTTACTCTTTCCATACATCTCACCCTCTCCTCCCCTCTCCCCATGTCCACAAGTCTATTCTTTATGTTTGCTTCTCCATTGCTGCCCTGTAAGTAAATTCTGCAGTACCATTTTTCTAGATTATGTATATATGTGTTAGAATATGATATTCATCTTTCTTTTTCTGACCCACTTCACTCTGTATAATAGGTTCTAGGTTCATTCACCTCATTAGAACTGACTAAAACTCAGTCCTTTTTATAGCTGAATATTCCATTGTGTATATGTACCAAAACTTCTTTATGCATTATCTTTCGAAGGGGATCTAGGTTGCTTCCATGTTCTAGCTATTGTAAATAGTGGTGCAATGAACAATGGGATACTTATGTCTTTTTCAATTTGGTTTCCTCAGGGTGTATGCCTCAGAGTAGGATTGCTGGGTCATGGTGGTTTTATTCCTGATTTTTTAAGGAATCTCCATACCATCTTCCATAGCGGCTGTATCAATTTGCATTCCCACCAACAATGTGAGAGAGTTCCCTTTTCTCCACACCCTCTCCAGCATTTATTGTTTGTAGACTTGTTGATGATAGCCATTCTGACTGGTGTGAGGTGATATCTTATTGTAACTTTGATTTGCATTTCTCTAATAATAAGCCATGTTGAACATCTTTCCATTTGTTTGTTAGCCATCTGTATGTCTTCTTTGGAGAAAGAAGTTTAGGTCTTTTTCCACTTTTTGATTGGGTTGTTTGTTTTTCTGGTATTGAGTTGTATGAGCTGCTTGTATATTTTGGAAATTAATCTTTTGTCAGTTGTTTCATTTGCTATTATTTTCTCTCAGCCTGAGGGTTGTCTTTTCACCTTCCTTGTGATTTCCTTTGCTGTGCAAAAGCTTTTAAATTTAATCAGGTCCTGTTGGTCCTTTGAAGGATCAGAACCTGGTGGTCTGGAGTCGACGATGAAAGAGTGAAAGAAGGAAAGAGGCTAATACTCCCTGGGTTACACAGCTGGCTTCTGTGCTCCAGGGAATCAGCCAGAAATAGAGAGATAGAGATAGAGATAGAGAGATAGAGAGAAAAGAAAGAAAGAAAGAAAAGAAAGAAAGAAAGACACGGGGACCAAAGCTCTGATGGAGCAAAGGTATTTTAATCAACATGGCGTGCACATATACTGTCTTACAAGGTAGTTATTCTCAGCAAAGATAAAGATTAAAATTCCAGACTTATAAAACACAAGGTGATCCCTATTGAAGAGAGAAGAGGGTACTTATCACCATATTGAGAAACTAACAAGGGAAATGCCTGGATTCCTCAGCCCCGGAAAGACATGGTTCTCCTCTTAATTCCTGAATATTCAGGAATTAATAAGGGCCAGAGGATTCCTGTCAAGGTCCCACTTGTTTACTTTTGTTTTTATTTCCATTACTCTAGGAGGTGGGTCATGGAGGATCTTGCTTTGATTTCTGTCATCGAGTGTTCTGTCTATGTTTTCCTCTAAGAGTTTTACAGTTTCTGGTCTTACATTTAGGTCTTTAATCCATTTTGAGTTTATCTTTGTGTATGGTCTTGAGAAACCTGTATGCAGGTCAGGAAGCAACAGTTAGAACTGGACATGGAACAATAGACTGGTTCCAAATAGGAAAAGGAGTACATCAAGGCTGTATATTGTCACCCTGCTTGTTTAACTTATATGCAGAGTACATCATGAGAAACTCTGGGCTGGAAGAAGCACAAATTGGAATCAAGATTTCTGGGAGAAATATCAATAACCTCAGATAGGCAGGTGACATCACCCTTATGGCAGAAGGATAAGAAGAACTAAAGAGCCTCTTGATGAAAGTGAAAGAGGAGAGTGAAAAAGTTGGCTTAAAGCTCAACATTCAGAAAACTAAAATCATGGTATTCCGGTCCCATCACTTCATGACAAATAGATGTGGAAACAGTGGCAGACTTTATTTTTTTGGGCTCCAAAATCACTGCAGAAGGTGACTGCAGCCATGAAATTAAATGACGCTTACTCCTGGGAAGGAAAGTTATGATCAACCTAGACAGCATATTAAAAAGCAGAGACATTACTTTGTCAACAAAGGTCTGTCTAGTCAAGGCTATGGTTTTTCCAGTGGTCATGTATGAATATGAGAGTTGGACTATAAAGAAAGCTGAGTGCCAAAGAATTGATGCTTTTGAACTGTGGTGTTGGAGAAGACTCTTGAGAGTCCCTTGGACTGCAAGGAGATCCAACCAGTCCATCCTAAAGGAGATCAGTCCTGGGTGTTCATTGGAAGGACTGATGTTGAAGCTGAAACTCCAATACTTTTACCACCTCATGCGAAGAGCTGACTCATCTGAAAAGACCCTAATGCTGGGAAAGATTGAGGGCGGGAGGAGAAGGGGACGACAGAGAGTGAGATTGTTGGATGGCATCACCGACTCAATGGACATGGATTTGGGTGGACTATGGGAGTTGGTGGTGGAATGGGAGTCCTGGCGTGCTGTGGTTCATGGGGTCACAAAGAGTTGGACATGACTGAGCGACTGAATTGAACTGATGGTATTAGGAAGTGTTCTGTTTTCATTCTTTTGCATGTAGCTGTCCAGGTTTCCCAGCACCACTTACTGAAGAGGCTGTCTTTGCCCCATTTATGTTCTTGCCTCCTTTGTCAAAAATAAGGTACCCATAGGTGCATGGTTTTATTTCTGGGCTTTCTGTCTTGTTCCACTGATCTATATTTCTGTTTTTGTGCCAGTACCATACTGTCTTGATGAATGTAGCTTTTTAGTATAATCTGAAGTCAGGAAGGTTGACTTCTCCAGCTCCATTATTTCTCAAGATTTCTTTGGCTATTCAGGATCTTTTGTGTTTCCATATGAAATGTGAAATTTTTTGTTCTAGTACTATGAAAAATGCCATTGGTAATTTGATAGGTATTGCACTGAATCTGTAGATAGCATTTGGTAGCATAATCATTTTCACAATATTGATTCTTCTTACCCAGGAACATGGAATATCTCTCCATCTGTTCTTGTCATCCTTGATTTCTTTCATTAGTGTCTTATAATTGTCTGTGTACATTTCTTTTGTCTCCTTAGGTAAGTTTATTCCTAGATATTTTTTGTTGTAATGGTGAATCAGATTGATTCCATAATTTCTTTTTCTGATTTTTCATTGTTAATGTGTAGAAATGCAAGTGATTTCTGAGTATTGATTTTGTTTCCAGAAACATTGTGAAATTCACTGATTAGCACTAGTAATTTTCTGATAGTATCTTTAGGGTTTTCTGTGTACAGTATCATGTCATCTGCAGACAGTGAGATCTTTACTTCTTTTCCAATTTGGCTTCCTTTTATTTCTTTTTCTTCTCTTATTGCTGTAGCTAGGACTTCCAGAACTGTGTTGAATAACAGCAGTGAAAGTGGACACCCTTGTCTTGTTCCTGATCTTAGCGGAACTGCTTTCAGTTTTTCACTATTGAGAATAATGTTTGCTGTAGGCTTAGCAAATATGGCCTTTACAATGTTGAGGTAGGTTCCTTCTGTGCCCTTTTTTTTAAAGAGTTTTAATCATGAATGGGTGCTGAATTTTGTCAAAGGCTTTTTCTGCATCTGTTGAGATTATCATATGGTTTTTATCATTCAATTTAATATGATGTATCACATTGATTGATTTGTGTATATAGAAGAGTCCTTGCATCCCTGGAATAAACCCAACTTGGTGTATGAACTTTTTGATGTGTTGCTGAATTCTGTTTGCTAAACTTTTGTTGAGAATTTTTGCATCTCTGTTCACCAGTGATATTGGCCTGCAGTTTTCTTTTTCTCTGTTGTCTTTGTCTGGTTTTGGTATCAGGGTGATGGTGGCCTCATAGAATGAGTTCAGAAGTGTTCCTTCCTCTGCAGTTTTTTCAAAGAGTTTTAGAAGGATAGGCATTAGCACTTCTCTAAATGTTTGATAGAATTCACCTGTGAAGCCATCTATCCTGGGCTTTTGTCTTTTGAGAGATATTTGATCACAGCTTCGATTTCAGTGCTTGTAATTGGGTTGTTCATAGTTTCTGTTTCTTTCTGGTTCAGTCTGGGAAGATTGAAAATTTTCTAAGAATCTATCCATTTCTTCCAGGTTATCCATTTTATTGCCATATATTTGTTCTTAATTGTCTCTTATAATCCTATATATTTCTGCATTGTCTGTTGTAACCTCTCCTTTTATTTCTAATTTTGTTGATTCTTCTCTCTTTTTCTTGATGAGTCTGTCTAAATGTTTGTCAATTTTATCTTCTCAAAGAACCAGCTTTTAGTTTTATAAATCTTTACTGTTGTTTCTTTCATTTCTTTTTCATTTATTTCTGCTCGGATCTTTAAGATTTCAATCCTCATTTTTTTTTTTTTTTTTTGGTCCTTGTTTTTCCAGTTGTTTTAGGTGTAAAGTTAGATTGTCTATTCGATGTTTTTCTTGTCTCTTGAGGTAGGATTGTATTGCTATAAACTTCCTTCTTAGTAATATTTTGCTGCATCCCATAGGTTTTGAGTTGTCGTGTTTTCATTGTCATTTGTTTTAGAAATTTTTTGATTTTCCTTTTGATTTCTTCAGTAACCTGTTGGTTATTTATAAATGTGTTGTTTAATCTCCATGTCTTTGTGTTTCTTACAGTTTTTCTTTTTCTTGTAATTGATATCTAATCTTGCAGTGTTGTGGTAGGAGAAGATGCTTGATATGATTTCAGTTTTCTTAAATTTACTGAGGTTTGATCTGTTACCCATGATATGGTCTATCCTGGAGAATATTCTATGTGCACTTGAGAAGAAGGTGTTTTCTTCTGCATTTGGATGGAATGTCCTGAAGATATCAATGAGATTCATTTTGTCTAATGAAACATTTAAAACTTGTGTTTCCTTATTAATTTTCTGTTTTGATGATCTGTCCACTGATGTGAGTGGTGTTAAAGTCTCCTACTATTATTGTGTTACTGTCATTTTTCTTCTTTTATGTCTGTTAGTGTTTGTATTATGTACTGAGGTGCTCCTATGTTGGCTGCATAGATATTTACAATTGCTATGTCTTCCTCCTGGATTGATCCCTTGATCATCATGTATTTTGTAATCTTCTTTATTTTAAGGTCTCTTTTGTCTGATATGAAGATTGCTACTGCAGCTTTCTTTTGCTTCCCATTTGCATGGAATATATTTTCTCCTCTTCTCACTTTCAGTCTATATGTATCTTTAAGTTTGAAGTGGGTTTTCTGAAGACAGTTCTTATGTGGGTCTTGTTTTTGTATCCCTTCAGCCAGTCTGTGTCTTTTGGTTGGAACATTTAAACAGTTTACATTTAAGTAGTTACTGATATATATGTTCCTGTTGCCAGTTTCTTTATTGTTTGAAGTTTGTTTTTGTAGATCTTTTTCTTCTTGTATATTTCTGGACTACATATGTCCCTTTAATATTTGTTGCAAAGCTGGTTTGTTGATACTGAATTCTCTTAACTTTTGCTTGTCTGAAAAGCTTTTTATTTCTCCATCAATTTTGAATGAGATCCTTGCCGGGTACAGTGATCTTGGTTGTAGATTTTTCCCTTTCAGTACTTTAAGTATATCCTGCCATTCCTTTTGGCCTGCAAAGTTTCTGCTGAACATTCAGCTTTTAAGCTTATGGGGTTTCCCTTGTACATTACTCGTTGCTTTTCCCTTGCTGCTTTTAATATTCTTTTTTTGTGTTTAGTCTTTGTTAGTTTGATTAATATGTGTCTTGTTGTGTTTCTCCTTGGTTTTATCCTGTGTGTGACTCTTTGTGCCTCTGGGATTTGATTGACTATTTCCTTTTCCATATTGGGGAAATTTTCAACTATCATCTCTTCAAGAATTTTCTCATACCCTTTGTTTTTCTCTTCTTCTTCTGGGACCCCTATAATTTGAATGTTGGTGCGTTTGATATTGTCCCAGAGGTCTCTGAGACTATCTTCCATTCTTTTCATTATTTTTAATTTATTCTGCTCTTCAGAAGTTACTTCCACCATTTTATCTTTCAGCTCACTGATTCATTCTTCAGCTTCAGATATTCTGCTATTGGTTCCTTCTAGAGTATTTTTAATTTCAGCAATCGTGTTGTTTGTATGTTTTTTCTTTAATCCTTCTAGGTCTTTGTTAATTGATTCTTGCATTTTCTCCGTTTTGTGTTCAAGATTTTTGATCATCTTTACTATCATTACTCTGAATTCTTTTTCAGGTAGTTTGCCTATTTCCTCTTTATTTATTTGAATTTCTATGTTTCCTGTTTGTTCCATCATTTGTGTGTGTAGTATTTTTCTGCCTTTTCATTTTCTTTTTTTTTTAATTATTGTGTTTGAGGTCTCCTTTTCCCAAACTGCACATTTGATTTCTCTCTTCCTCTTGGTTTCAGCCTTCCTAAGGTTGGTTCAGTGATTTTTGTAAGCTTTGTATAGGGAGAGATTTGTGCTGAGTTTGTTTGTTTGTTTGTTTTTCCTCTGATGGGCAAGGCTGAGAGAGATGGTAATCCTGTATGGTGATGATTGGGTTTGTATTTTTGTTCTGTTTGTTGTTTAGATGAGGCCTCCTGCATAGGATGCTCCTGGTGGTTGGGTGATGCTGCATCTTGCATTCAAGTCATTTCCTTTGTGTGAGTTCTCACTATTTGATACTCCCTAGGGTCAGTTCCCTGGTAGTCCAGAGTCTTGGAGTTAGTGCTCCCACTCCAAAGGCTCAGGGCTTGATCTCTGGTCAGGAACATGTGGTTTGCTACGTCATTAGGTGAGATTAAAACAAATACTCCAAAAGAAGAAACCAAAGAATAACCCCAGACAAATGGCAGTTAGAAAATCAGGCAAATAATAATTATAATAATGGAATATGCACATGTTCATATACACCCATGAGCAAAGTCAAAACAGTGCAACAAAAATAAAGTACACTAAATTGATCCAGCGAACAGAGGAAATAAAAAATTATATTTTCCAGTTAAGAACAAGACTATCTACAGCACAAACTGGGAAACAAAACTAAAGTAAGGTGCCAAGTGGAGAATAAAGCAATGAAAACAAAACTAACAAGTATGTTAAGAGGAAAATAAAGAAAGAATTGATGTGCAAAGATAAATAGAGGTAGATAAAGAAGATTTATATGCTTTAAAGATTAACTGCAAGGGGAAAAGGTCAGTAGGAAAGACAAACAAATGATTAAGTGGGGAAAAATATAGTAGGTTTTAAAAATCAAAAATTACAATTATATAAAAGAGAAAAGAAAAGGAGAAGAAAGAAGAAAAGAAAAAAAAAAAAAAAGAAACCCCATAGAACTGCAAAAACCCAAAATAGAGGCAGATGTTAATGATAATAAAAAGTGTGACTGAATATACACATATACCTATACACCCATATGCAAAATCAAAGCAATCCAAAAAAATAAAGTACAATAGATTGACCTGGCGAACAAAAGAAACAAAAAGTTATTTCTACCTGTTAGTAACGGAAGTAAGTAAAGCATGAACTGGAAGACAAAATTAAAGCAAGTTGCCAGTTTGGGAATCAGTTCAGTTTAGTCACTCAGTCATGTCTGAGTCTGTGCGACCCCATGAACCGCAGCACGCCAGGCCTCTCTGTCCATCACCAACTCCCGGTGTCCATCCAAACCCATGTCCATCGAGTCAGTGATGCCATCCAGCCATCTCATCCTCTGTCATCCCCTTCTCCTCCTGCCCCCAATCCTTCCCAGCATCACTGTCTTTTCCTATGAGTCAGCTCTTCGCATCAGGTGGCAAAAGTATTGGAGTTACAGCTTCAACATCAGTCCTTCCAATGAACACCCAGGACTGATCTCCTTTAGGATGGACTGGTTGAATCTCCTTGCAGTCGAAGGACTCTCAAGAGTCTTCTCCAACACCACAGTTCAAAAGCATCAATTCTTTGGCACTCAGCTTTCTTTATAGTCCAACTCTCACATCCATACATGACTACTGGAAAAACCATAGCCTTGACTAGACGGACCTTTGTTGGCAAAGTAATGTCTCTACTTTTTAGGATGCTGTCTAGGTTGATCATAACTCTCCTTCCAAGGAGTCAACATCTTTTAATTTCATGGCTGCAGTCACCATCTGCAGTGATGTTGGAGCCCCAAAATAAAGTCAGCCTCTGTTTCCACTGTTTCCCCATCTATTTGCCATGAAGTGATGGGACCAGATGCCATGATCTTAATTTTCTGAATGTTGAGCTTTAAGCCAACTTTTTCACTCTCCTCTTTCACTTTCATCAAGAGTCGCTTTAGTTCTTTCTCACTTCCTGCCATAAGGGTGGTGTCATCTGCATATCTGAGGTTATTGATATTTCTCCTGGCAATCTTGATTCCAGCTTGTGCTTCCTCCAGCCCAGCGTTTCTCATGATGTACTCTGTATAGAAGTTAAATAAGCAGGGTGACAATATACAGCCTTGACGTACTCCTTTCCCTATTTGGAACCCATCTGTTGTTCCATGTCCAGTTCTAAGTGTTGCTTCCTGACCTCCATACAGGTTTCTCATGATGCAGTCAGGTGGTCTGGTATTCCCATCTCTTTCAGAATTTTCCACAGTTTCTTGTGATCCACACAGTCAAAGGCTTTGGCATAATCAATAAAGCAAAAATAGATGTTTTTCTGGAGCCATCTTGCTTTTTCAATGATCCAGCAGATGTTAGCAATTTGATCTCTGGTTCCTCTGCCTTTTCTAAAACCAGCTTGAACATCTGGAGGTTCACAGTTCACATATTGGTAGTGAAAATAATACTAAAAAATATGTTGAGAGGAAAGGTAAGAAACAATAGATATACAAAGTTAAATAGAGGTACATAAAGGTTTATATACATTAAAGATTAACTGCAAGGGGAAAAGAGCAGTAGGAAAATCAAACAAAGGAAGAAATTTAGAAAAAGTAAGAATAGAATTTAAAAGTCAAAAATGAAAATTAAAAAGAAAAGAAGAAAATATCCACAGAACTGCAAACCATCCTAGAGCCAGTGTTTTATAAAAACAATAAAAAATATGACTGAGAAGGAAAAAGAAGCTCAGAAACTTAATTAGATTTCCTAGTGCAAATAAAATTGACAACTTCATCAGAGGGGGGCATAAAACAAGGAATTAAAAAAGAAAAAATATACGAAAGCATCTACAGAACAGTGGAAAAATAAGAGTAATAAATGTTTTTCTTGAGTCACTGCTGTCAGAGTCCTTTCCCTCCCTGGGACTGACATTCCAGGTCACCTCCCTAGAATGCTCTCCAACACTGTGCTGGTCTCTGGACCTGCTGTGGGGACAGCTCAGACTCTAATCTGGTCCTACTCCTGTGTGTTCTTGCCTCCAATGTCCACAGCTATAAGAACTAATGTGTTTTCTTTTGTGGGAGCTCTCAGTGTCCTTTTAGATATTCCACAGAGCAGAGTCTGCCTAGTTGATCATGTGGATTTAATCTGCAGCTTGTACAGGTGGTGGGAAGGTTTGGGTTCTTCTTCCTTAGCCACACTGCCCCTGGGTTTCAACTGTGGTTTTATTTCCACCTCTGCATGTGGGTCGTCCACTGGGGTTTGCTCCTGAGGCTGCCCTGGAGGACTTGGGTCTGCCCCTGTGAGGGCCAGGTGTGGAGGTGGTGCAGCTGCTTGGGTCGCAGGGGTTCTGGCAGCACCAGGCACTCAGGGGAGTTGGCGGCTAGGGCAGCAGGAAATACAGTGCTCCAGAAGGGTGTGGCAGCCAGTGTTGGCCAATATGCTCCAGTGTTCTTGCCTTGAGAACCCCCCTGGCAGAGCAGTCTGGCAGGTCACAGTCTATAGCATTGCAGAGTTGGACATAATCAAAGTGACCCTGTGTGCATAGATGCAAGACTTCTTTTGCCTGTGGCTTCTCTGCCCTAGTGAGGGTTGAACAGGAAGTTGGCGCAGCTTCTTGGCTTGTGGGGACCCTAGCAGTGCCAAGTGTGCAGGGACACGGCCTGCCTCAGCTGCAGGATTTATGGCCCTATAAGAGTCTTTTTTTCGAGCCTCTTGTAGCTGGCGATCAGAAGGCCTCTTTGGCCAGTCTTTCTCTGTAGCTCTGCCCGTTCAGGTACTTAGAGGGCTCCCTTGCCTGGGGTCCTCCTCTGTTGTTCAAGGCATCAGGCACAGAGAGGGGCCCCCCTGGGTAGGGTCCTATGCTGTAGTTTGGCTCATCAAGCACTTAAAGGGGCACCCTGGGTGGGGTCCTACTCTGTAGTTCAGTGCCTCAGGCGATTGATGGGCCAGCCTCTCTATTCAGCTGTGGCTGCTGGCCTGTGGGGAGAGAGGCTATGGTGATGGCTCCACCCCCTACGCGTGACTCAGCAGTATCGCCTTGCTTCCATGGCTGCCTGGCTTTCCTCCACAATCTCCTCCCTCATATCCCCTGGATCTGTCTCTCCACAGTCAACAGCAGCCTTCGCCCTGGGATTGCTCCACAGTCCCTAAGCTCCAGGTCCCAGCTGCTGCGCCTTCCAGGGTACCTGCGTCCCTGTCCGGCATATGTACCGCTGCAGCAAGGACTGTCTGATTCTCATTCCTTGTAGGCTGCCACAGATGAGCTGTTTTACTCTCAACCTTAAATATTTCTTCTCTGACTCAGACAGTTGCCCCAGTGTGGGGATCAGACCCCTGCTTCAGTTCCCCTACCTGCTGAGGGCAGGTCCAGTCCTACTAACACTCCTGTTTTTCCCCCAGTTCCTTCATCCTCCTGAGTTTTGCGTGGCTCTATATGTTCTTTTCCGCTGGTCAGGTACTCCTGTCCGCTCTCAGCTGGTGTTCTGCATGCACTTCTGTGTCTGAAGGTGTGTTCCTGATGTATCCGTGGAGAGAGAGGTACTCCATGTCCACGCACTCCTCTGTCATTTTGTTCTCCCTTGCCAAGATATTCTTTTACATTTGCCTACCTTTTCTGTATGCTTTTGCCCATTACCTTCTTTTTTGCTACTGATTACTTACTGACTACCACTAAGTCCATAATTTTTTGTCCTTTAGCCCTATTCCTCCTCTGAACTTCAGACTCAAATAATCAGTAATCTGTTAGATATGTCTACTTGAAAGTCCTATAAGCCTTACAATTCAAAATAGGTTCAAAACTAAACTCATTATTTGCTTTCCTATATTCCTTTTCTTAGTTATGGCACTACAATATAGCTAATTGTTTAAAACAGAATTTATAAACTGTGTTAGACTTCTGTTCCCTTAATCCATGCATCTAAAGAATCCTTAAATTCTGTTAGTTTTACATCCATGATTGTGTCTTAAATATGTTTCACCATCTCCATGTGGGTGATGTTAACCTTACTTCAAGTCTAATGCCTCTTTTATTTAAATTAATTTCAGTGTTTTTCAGACTAGTGTATATATCTCAATAAAAGTAAATGGCATAGAAAATCTTAAAAGTAACAAAGTTGGAGGGCTTATGATATGAAGAGTTACTATAAACCTAGAGTAGTCAGGTAGGATAACACTGGTATAATGGTAAGCCCAGTGATTATCAGAACACTATGGAATCCAGAAACAGACTCACATATACACGGTCAATTAATTTCATACAACAATATCATTTAAATGTGGAAAGGATGATCCTTTTAAGAAGTGGTACTGGAATATTTAGATATCCATGAAGACAGGAAAAAAACCTGAGACATATGAAAAATAACTTGACATGAAATATAGACCTAAATGTACAGCATAAAATTATAAAACTTCAGAAGAGAATTAGGGAGAAAATGTTTATGATGTTGGGTAAAGTGGGGATTTCTTAGATATTATACCAAAGTAGAATAGGAAAATAAATGACAAATTGCACCTCATAGAAATTTAAAAAGAAAATGAAAAAGCAGGTCAGAGACTGGGAGAAAATATTTACAAATGTGTATTTGATTAAAAAAACTTGTTTCCAACATGTACAGAAATGATTACAACTCAATACTAATAAAACTAACAAATCAGTTTGCAAATATGCAAAAGATTTGCACCAGCCTTTAATAAAAAAAGACTTATATAAAGGGGTCATATGTTTCACAAATATGTGAAAAGATACTCGACATCATTAATCAACAAGGAAATTTGATGCCCTTGTTTTTCGTATGCAACTCTTGTTCTCGACCTTAGCTTTGTAGTTCTTAGCCTGGTAATTCCAAATCCTGAGCTTCTTTGACTTAATTTCTCAGAGGAACAACTTTTTTCCCCGACTTCTGATAGTTGGGAAGGGAAGTGGTAATATGATTCCATAAATTGCCTATTTAAAAATGTGTTTTAAATATTCTGTGAAGAGGTCCCGAAGCCTCAGCTGTCTTATAGCTTTCAGCCTCCTGTAGCGCTCTCTCCTAGAGGCTCGTGGCTAGCTTCTTTCTCTGCCTGGCCTCAGTTGCTGCCCTGCGATCCTTCTTTACCATCTTGGTCTACTCACTAATGTCTGGAGCCTGGCCCCAGAAGCTTCTGGAGAAAGGGTACATGGAAGGTAATTTTGAGATCTCACTTATATGGATGTCCTGCTGTGTTCTTGGTTGGTTGCTTGTGTGCTAAGAATAGTATTCTAGGCTGGAATATTTATGTTTTCTTTAGAATTTTGAAGGCATTGTTCCATCTTCTTCTAGCTGCGTTGTTGGTGATTAAAACACTATTTTAATTGCTGATCTGTGTTTGGATAACCTGTTTTTTTCCCCCCTCTCTTGGAATCTTTTGCATCTTGGTTTTTCATTGTTCTAAAGTTACAGTGGTTTGCCTTGGTTTAGGTTTATTTTCATCCTTTGTGTCCAGTGTGAGTTCTTACTACCTAAAAATTTGCCTCCTTCAGTTCTGGGAAATTTCCTTAAATTATTTTATTGATAATTCCTTTTCCTTTATTTCTTTGTTCTTGCTTTTTAGAATTCTTATTTGGGCTTTGGACTTACTAGCCCGGTTCTCTAACTTTCTTATATTTTCTCCCTTTATATTTGTTCTGCTTTCTTCAAAATTTCTTAAAGTGTGCCTTTTAACCCTCCAGTTTTCCTCTCTGTTACGCTGTTTCTCAGGAGATGCAAGACAGTCTCCAGGTGTTTCCTTTCGCAGTAGTGCGCCTTGTGGCTTCATTGTTGCAGCGTCTACAGCTAGCTCTCAGAGGGAATTTTATGAAGTTTTCTTTTTGTTGAACATGTCTTATTATTATTTTTTCTTACATGATTGCTTTATACTTAGTTAAAGAATAGTTCTTGTGCACAAAAGCTTTATGAGCATGGAAATTTTTATTGTCTGCAAACTTCACAAGAGGCTTTCTGGGCTGAATCGAATGGCAGAAGCAAGATTTCATCCGGCATGTCATAATTAATTTGCTGACTGATGGGAAATCTTCAGAAGCAGTAGTATTCTGAGATCACTGACAGTTATGTACACATTCAGTGTTTACAGTATACATTTATGGACTACCTGACCTGGAAGTAACAGATCAGAAAATCAATTTAATTTTTATACTGTAAAACTTTAGCATATTTTTTTCTCAAGGAATTTTAGAAGCAAAGAAGTATAAATACTTATCTGAAGCTGCTAGTCATTTTTATTGTAAAAATATCTATCAAATATTGTTTTTTTCCCTTAGGAAATTGAAAGCTTTGTTTCATATTCTTCTAACTTCTGTTGTTGCAGTTGGAATACTTTTGGATTACTTACCTTTAAATAGTAATTAGAAAAGCAGTAAAAACCCAATAAAAGATAATATCATTGATACTGTATATTAAAAAAGGAAAATATTCAGTACTCTGTGGGCCTATGTACTTCCACACTAGTGAATATTATTAAGATACATTGTGTACTATGCTACTTACTCTTTTCTCTGGGCTGTTCTGGGAAGAGATATTTCTAAGACTGTAGCTAATTGTATTACCTAGATTAGACCTAGAAAAATAACTCTGCATCTTGTATTATAAGTTAATAATTTTGCTCAGTGATAAATAGACGACATTTCTACTTGTTATTTTATACATAAGTATGTTTAAGTTGGTTTTAGAAAAGTCAAAGGAACCAGAGATCAAATCGCCAACATCTGCTGGATCATCGAAAAAGCAAGAGAGTTCCAGAAAAATATCTATTTCTGCTTTATTGACTGTGCCAAAGCCTTTGACTGTGTAGATCACAACAAACTGTGGAAAATTCTTAAAGAGATGGGAATATCAGACCATCAGACCTGTCTTTTGAGAAACCTGTATGCAGGTCAGGAAGCAACAGTTCGAACTGGACATGGAACAACAGACGGGTTCCAAATAGGAAAAGGAGTACGTCAAGGCTGTATATGGTCACCCTGCTTATTAAACTTGTATGAAGAGTATATCATGAGAAATTCTGGACTGGAAGAAGCACAAGCTGGAATCAAGATTTCTGGGAGAAATATCAGTAACCTCAGATATGCACATGACACCACCCTTATGGCAGAAAGTGAAGAGGAACTAAAAAGCCTCTTGATGAAGGTGAAAGAGGAGAGTGAAAAAGTTGGCTTAAAGCTCAACATTCAGAAAACTAAGATCATGGCATCTGCTCCCATCACTTCAAGGCAAATAGTTAGGGAAACAGTGGAAACAGTGAGAGACTTAATTTTTTCCGGGCTTCCAGATCACTGTAGAAGGTGATTGCAGCCATGAAATTAAAAGATGCTTACTCCTTGGAAGAAAAGCTATGACCAACCTAGATAGCATATTAAAAAGCAGGGACATTACTTTGCCAACAAAGGTCCGTCTAGTCAAGGCTATGGTTTTTCCAGTGGTCATGTATGGATGTGAGAGTTGGACTATAAAGAAAGCTGAGTGCCAAAGAATTGATGCTTTTGAACTGTGGTGTTGGAGAAGACTCTTGAGAGTCCTTGGACTGCAAGGAGATCCAACCAGTCCATCCTGAAGGAGATCAGTCCTGGGTGTTCATTGGAAGGACTGATGTTGAAACTGAAACCTCAATACTGTGGCCACCTGATGGGAAGAGCTGACTCATTGGGAAAGACCCTGATGCTGGGAAGCATTGAAGGCAGGAGGAGAAGGGGACAACAGAGGATGAGATAGTTGGATGGCATCACCAACTCAATGGACGTGGGTTTGGGGTAAACTCTGGTAGTTGGTGATGGACAGGGAGGCCTGGCATGCCGCAGTCAATGGGGTCGCAAAGAGTTGGACAGGACTGAGTGACTGAACTGAACTGAACTGATGGCATAGAGAGACATATACCAAATTGCAGCATTTTTTTTCTTGGCTTTAATTTTGTTGACACCAAAAGCCTTTTGTATTGGGATCTAGCCAGTCAACAATGTGGTTGGTGGTTTCAGGTGAGCAGCAAAGGGACTCAGCCATGCGTGTACATGTATCCGTCTCCCCTCTCGGCTGGCACTGAGCAGTGTCCATGTGCTTACTTTACAGTAGGTCCTTTTGGTTATCCAGTTTAAATATAGCAGTGTGTCAGGATCTTTCCAAAGTCCCTGTCCGCCCCTCCCCCCTCATCCACAAGTTCACCACACTGTGCGACTTTTAAAGCTTGCTAGTCTAGGTTCGTGACATAAAGAAAGAACACACATATTAAATGCTGTACATATTCAGAATAGCTGTGACTTATAATTGGAAAAACGTGACGCACATGAGTAGGGCCTTTAGGGAATATTTTGATACTGTGGAGATGGAGAAAAGAACTTTCCTCTTTGAGGACTGGTAGCAGAGATACACAGGTAGAAACACTTGTGGAATGTAGAAAGTTTTAATTGAGTTAATGTGTCAGGTACCTGAAGGATACGGTAATAGGACGCAAGGCGTTAGTTTTGTTGTTGTTGGCAGCTTAAATACCAAATTTGTTTCTTCCAGGTCAGGTAGAGAGAGAGAGGGGGAGAGGACTCCGGTCTCTTTTTTATTTAATTGAGATATAATTGACTCACACTCCTTTATTAGTTTCAAGTGTACAAGATAATGATTCTGTTTATGTATGTAATGCGATATAATTGTTACAATAAGTGTAGAAAGGACACCAAACATTACTCTTAAAACTGCTTGGATGATTATAATATGGTTGAGGACTTCTGTTATTAGAACTTTTGGAAGGTTTCTTGACAGATTTCCTCCTTGTTTTTTTGATAGTATAAATAAATACAAACCTTCATAATGTTAAAGCATGTTTATATATGTGGGACTCTTGATTTTTGAGTTTATGAGTAAAAACATCATGTGTTATTAATATATCATTGTTCTTTGAATCTTAACTAATTTTTGTTCATATATTGGCATATTTATAATAATTTCAATTAATTTTTGTCTAAAATATAGAAACAAGTTCTAGAATAGTATAGCTTGTCTGTAAGAATTATTACTATTCTACTGTTAGAGAAGACTTCTATTTTCAGTTTTCTTGTTTATGAAATGAGCATAATAGTATTTCTCTGGGGTTTTGCAAGTGTTAAATGTATATTATTATGATCATTTTCTAAATTATGCATTTCTGACAGTTTGATTTTTACATAGTAAGCATGTATTGCTTTGCTATTCAGAAAAATTAAAGCATCTTTCCTAATAGAAATATAGAGTAAATTATAGCATCAGTTTCCTAGGCACGTTAGAAACTCTGATGTCAATTAATATTAGAAAAGCATTTAATAGTGCTATTTTAAAATAACATTTTTGGTATTATGCTTTTAAATGTTGAGTGCATTAAAGTCAATTGGAATGCTGCTTAAATATTCCTGTAGGATGCTAGTGAGCAAAAGACAGAACTTGAAAGACTGAAGCACAAAATAGCAGAAGAAGTCATTAAAATTGAAGAAAGGAAGAACAAAATTGATGATGAATTAAAAGAAGTACAGGTAAGATCAAAATAGGAAATACTGTAAGAGCCATTTATAGTTTTGATTTTCAACTTTACATTGGAGTTTAAACATTATTTGCATAAGTTATTTCCTAATAGTATTACCAGTGTGACTTTCACTTAATACTGTTTACAAAAAAGAGAAACAGGAAGGCAAGTCTGCTAGAAGTAACCGAATTAGCTGATGGTTGTTAAAAACAGTCTTTGTTTTCCATGAATCATATTGTTTACACTGTAGAAGAAAAAATATTTTGTAGATAAATTAAGACAAACTCTTAGGCTTTTTTTTTTCCTTGAGACTTGATTAAATAAGCAAGCAAGTATTAGAAAAGAAAGGATCTCTTGAAAATGGCAGATTGTCTCAAAACAGATTAGATTTTCCAAATTAGACCGTGGCAGTTATGGTGCCAGAAACTCCAGCTTTCCCCACTTGAACATTTTGTACTTTGCGTGTTTTAGAGCATCTTTATATTGGAAGAGAAAGGGTATTAATAACTAGTTATTTTAAATAAAATGACAATATTTGATAATTTGTAAAGAGTTAGCATATTTCCATATATAATTTTTGAACGTATAAATTTTTTGTTTTCTAGCCTCTCGTCAATGAAGCTAAACTAGCAGTTGGAAACATTAAGCCAGAATCTCTTTCAGAAATCCGTTCCCTGCGTATGCCTCCTGATGTAATCAGAGACATTCTTGAAGGTGTTTTGAGATTAATGGGTATCTTTGACACATCTTGGGTGAGCATGAAAAGGTAAGTTTTTGAATTTGTGAAAAAATGTTATTTCATGAGTAAATTATACATTCTTTCAGATTTTTATTATTTCTTATATTGTTTCTCAAACTGAACTTCATCAAAGTATGGGGTTATACACTTTCCCCTCATATTTCAGGATGGTCTATGTAATCATATTTCAACAACTATATTTTCCTTTCTCTATAAGTGATTGTTAAAAGTGTCACAGGAGAAGATGAATGCCTTAAAGTGTTTAAGATCACCTTAATAAACGTAAATATTGATTTGGTCCTCATGTGGTACAGAGTAATGTTTCTACTGTGGTGGTCTGATGAAGAAAATATAGTCACTGTTCTCAGAGTCTTTCACTCTTGGCAGAGGCAGAGAGACACAGAGAGCAGGTGAAAGCCCCATGAAAATACAAAAGAGGTGTAAACAGAGGAGAGAAGGCTGACTGTTAACTCAGTGTATACTGTGGAGCTTTAGACTTCGCAGTATAGCAATGGCATTATAGTTTGTGCTGGTATTCATTCTGGTAGTGAGTTTTTTTCCAGTCTGAAATGAGGGAGGAGATTTAAATTGAGAGAGCACTTAAAATATCTTTCTTATAAAGGAGTCAGAATATTTTCCTGCATATCCTATAATGTATTAGTTTCTCAGGAGTTCACATAAAGGGATGTGGATGGAGTTCAGTGTTATAATTCCTTCATTGTATTGCTTCAGTGTATTCACAGAACCTTAGAAAAACTGTTGTGTATCTTTCTGGGGCTCCTTGTCTATAAAAAACGATGAAGTAGTGTTACTTTAGAAACTTAAGCACTTTAACAGTACTCTGTTCTTTGGTTAACTAATAGATTGAAAGTATTGTATATATCACTCTGTTAAATGGATATTTTTGTTAAAAATAGCAAACTATATTTAGCCTCATTCGAATTAATATGCTTTATTTGTAGCTTCCTTGCAAAGAGAGGTGTTCGAGAAGACATAGCAACCTTTGATGCACGAAATATTCCAAAGGAAATAAGGGAGAGTGTTGAGGAACTTCTTTTTAAAAATAAAGGATCTTTTGATCCAAAGGTAATTTTAACAGATACCTTAAATTCCCTTTCCATACTCTTATTATATTCTTCTTGTCAAAATGTGATGGTTTACATTATTTGTTTTTTAGTTTACTTAAAAAAGTAAAAGTTTTTTATAATAAGTTGTAAGTATTATAGCTGGGGGGTATTTACCAGAAGAATTGGGTAAACTAGAAGGTTGGAGACAGGTTTATTGTCTTACGTGGTGTTTGAGTGTTACGATCTGCTCTCATTGGTAAGTTCCTAAACAGTCATAACTTCCAATTTGCCTGTATGCTTTTATTTCTTCTTCTATATTAGTCATATTATAACACATCTCTCTGTTGGAATGCTTATATCTAATTCAGAAAACAGTTTAAATTTCATGATTCTTGTCTTTTTTAGATCTTTTATTCAAAATGTCCTGTACTTCTTTGACGCCAGTCGCAGTTGTTTCAACAGTGCTTTTATCTAATAGAGATCTATTCTTTGTATTGAAGAGAAAGAAATGATGCTTGAAGATTGTTGTGGATGGCATATGTATTCATTACAAATGTGGCTAATAATTATTTATGTCAATAGAATGATAGAGTTATATTAAAGATTGTATGTGGTTCAAAAAGATTTGTTCTTAAGGAAAAATGGTTTATATATTTTTTACTTAATCAAAATAGCAATTCACTTTATTTTTATTTTTGCCGTAAACCAAAAGCTTCGTTATTTGTGTGAAATTGTTAAACAAACGCTTAAAGAAGATACACTGGAGTTAACCTTGCCTTTCTTCCAAATGAAGTCGGGATGTGGGATAATTTCCGATGTGTTTTTTCAGAATGCTAAGCGGGCCAGCACTGCAGCCGCTCCCTTAGCTGCCTGGGTTAAAGCCAATGTCCAGTATTCCCATGTCCTGGAACGAATCCAGCCTTTGGAAACTGAACAGGCAGGATTAGAATCGTAAGTTAAATATAAAATATAAACAACCCTAACCTTCATTTTCATCAATTGATGACATATTAGGATTTATTTATTGTCTGTATGTAAAAAGGCAGCTGACAACACTGAGTCATTTAAATACAAATTAAGAATGTAGATCAAGATAATGGAGTGGAGCTGTAGAGCTTACCTCACCCAAACCACAGACACGTCATAAACACATCTCCACGGGAACTATTACTTTGAAAAACTAATTAGAAACTGGCAAAAGAGCTCGATAACCAAACTTGCAAGAAAGACCTGTACATAACTGGATGGTTGTTGTTCAGCAGCCCAGTCATGTCCGATGCTTTGTGGCCCCGTGGCCTGCAGCACTCCAGGCCTCCTGCCCCTCTTCTCTTGAAGTCTGCCCCAGTTCTTGTCTGTTGCATCAGTGATGCCGTCTAGCCATCTCATCCTCCGGTGCCCTCTTCTCCTTCTGCCCTCAATCTTTCCCAGCATCAGGGATTTTTCCAGTGAGTCGTCTGTTCACATCAGATGACCAAAATATTGGAGCTTCAGCTTCAGCGTCAGCCCTTCCAACGAGTATTCAGGGTTGATCTCCCTTAAGATTGACAGGTTTGATCTCCTTGCTTTCCAAGGGACTTTCAGGAGTCTTCTCCAGCACCAAAGTTCAAAGGTATCAATTCTTTGGTGCTCTGCCTTCTTTATGGTCCAGCTCTCACAGCTCTACATGACCACTGGGAAGACCATAGCCTTGACTTTACGGACCTTCGTCGGCAGAGTAATGTCTCTGCTTTTCAACAATCTGTCTAGGTTCCTCATCACTTTCCTGCCAAGCTGTGACATCTTCTGATTTCATGGTTGCAGTCACCATTTGCAGTGATTTTAGAGCCCAAGAAGAGGAAATCTGTTACCATTTCCACCTTCTCCCTTTCTATTGCCATGCAGTAACAGGACCAGATGCATGATCCTACACGCATCTGGTTCTGTTATTGCACTGGGGTGCAGCAGTATTTACAGATTAGGAGTATATTATTAAAAGGCAAACAATTATACATAAAATAAGTAAGAAAATGGTTTTATTATATAGCACAGGACGTATTATTCAATATCATATAAACCTAAAATGGAATATAATTTGCAAAAAGTAACTGGATCACTGCTATACACCTGAAAGTAACACAATATTTCAACTGTATATCATTAGAGAAATCACTGTGCCGTACTTGAAAGTAACACAATATTGTTACTGTTTATCATTAGAGAAAAAGGAAAAAAAAAGGAATAAATGAAGAGTTAAACAGAACAAAAACATGAAGAAAAAGTGTTTAAAAGATGGTTAGCAGAATGAACTCACTTTTTTCCTACTATTAAGTTGTTGGATAGATAAAGTGGGAGAAGTTCCTTTAGAAACAGCAAAATTTTCTAAAGGAATGCTTTTAAGGTACAAAAAGTAAATTCTAGAAATTTCAGTTCAGTCACTCAATAGTGTCTGACTATTTGCAACCCTATGAACTGTAGCACAACAGGCTTCCCTGTCCTTCACCAACTCACAGAGTTGGCTCAAACTCATGTCCATTGAGTCAGTGATGCCATCCAGCCATCTCAACCTCTGTCGTCCCCTTCTCCTGCCTTGAGTCTTTCCCAGCATCAGGGTCTTTTCCAGTGAGACAGCTCTTTGCATCAGGTGGCCAAAGTATTGGAGCTTGAACTTCAGCATCAGTCCTTCCAATGAATATTTAGGGCTGATTTCCTTTAGAATTTACTAGTTTGATCTCCTTGCAGTCCTAGGGACTTATCTAGCACCGCAGTTTAAAGGCATCAGTTCTTTGGTGCTCAGCCTTCTTTATGGTCCAACTCTCACATTCATGCGTGACTACTGGAAAAACCATAGCTTTGGCTACACGGACCTTTGTCAGCAAAGTGATGTCTTTGTTTTTTAATACACAATACACTGTCTAGGTTTGTCCTAGCTTTTTTTTCCAAGGAGCAGGCGTCTTTATTCCATGGCTGCAGTCACCATCCATAATGATTTTGGAGCCCCAGAAAAGTCTCTCACAATATCCATTGTTTCCCCATCTATTTGCCATGAAGTGGCAAGACTGGTTGCAATGATCTTAGTTTTTTGAATGTTGACTTTTAAGCCAGCTTTTTCACTCTCCTCTTTCACCTTCATCAAGAGGCTCTTTAATTTCTCTTCACTTTTTGCCATAAGGGTGATCTCATTTGCATATTTGAGGTTATTGACACTTCTCCCAGTTATTGATATTTCTCCTGGCAATCTTGTTTCCAGCTTGTACTTCATCCAGCCTGGCATAAGGAAGAATACTGCAGTGGGTCGCCATGCCCCCCACCAGCAGATCTCCCCAATCCAGGGATTGAACCCAGGTCTCCCACATTGCAGTTGGATTCTTTACCATCTGAGCCAACAGGGAAGCCCAGGAATACTGGAGTGGGTAGACTATCACTTCTCCAGAGGATCTTCCTGACTCAGGAATTGAAACAGGGGTTCTCTTGCATTGCTGGCAGATTCTTTACCAGCTGAGCTACCAGGGAAGCCTAATGTAGTCTGCTTGTAAGTTAAATAAGCAGAGTGACCATATACAGCCTTGACATGCTCCTTTCCCAATTTTGAAACAGTCTTTTGTTCCATTGTTCCATGTCTGGTTCTAGCTGTTGTATACAGGTTTCTCAGGAGGCAGCTCTGGTGGTCTGCTATCCCCATCTCTTTAAGAAATTTCCAGTTTGATGTGATCTATGCAGTCAAAGGCTTTAGCATAGTCAGTGAAGCAGACCTAGATGTTTTTCTGGAGTTCTCTTGCTTTTTTCTTTTTTTTCCCCCATTTATTTTTACTAGTTGGAGGCTAATTACTTTACAATATTATAGTGGTTTTTGCCATACACTGACATGAATCAGCCATGGATTTACATGTATTCCCCATCCCAATCCCCCCCACCCCCCACCTCCCTCCCCACTCCATCCCCCTGGGTCTTCCCAGTGCACCAGCTCCGAGCACTTGTCTCATGCATCCAACCTGGGCTGGTGATCTGTTTCACTATAGATAATATATATGTTTCGATGCTGTTCTCTCAAAACATCCCACCCTCGCCTTCTCCCACAGAGTCCAAAACTCTGTTCTGTACATCTGTGTCTCTTTTTCTGTTTTGCATATAGGGTTATTGTTACCATCTTTCTAAATTCCATATATATGCGTTAGTATACTGTATTGGTCTTTATCTTTCTGGCTTACTTTTAATGGGCTCCAGTTTCATCCATCTCATTAGAACTGATTCAAATGAATTTCTTTTAATGGCTGAGTAATATTCCATGGTGTATATGTACCACAGCTTCCTTATCCATTCGTCTGCTGATGGGCATCTAGGTTGCTTCCATGTCCTGGCTATTATAAACAGTGCTATGATGAATATTGGGATGCACGTGTCTCTTTCAGATCTGGTTTCCTCGGTGTGTATGCCCAGAAGTGGGATTGCTGGGTCATATGGCAGTTCTATTTCCAGTTTTTTAAGAAATCTCCACACTGTTCTCCATAGCGGCTGTGCTAGTTTGCATTCCCACCAACAGTGTAAGAGGGTTCCCTTTTCTCCAAACCCTCTCCAGCATTTATTGCCTGTAGACTTTTGGATAGCAGCCATCCTGACTGGCGTGTAATGGTACCTCATTGTGGTTTTGATTTGCATTTCTCTGATGGTGAGTGATGTTGAGCATCTTTTCATGTGATTGCTAGCCATCTGTATGTCTTCTTTGGAGAAATGTCTGTTTAGTTCTTTGGCCCATTTTTTGATTGGGTCATTTATTTTTCTGGAATTGAGCTGCTGGAGTTGCTTGTATATTTTTGAGAATAATCCTTTGTCTGTTGCTTCATTTGCTATTATTTTCTCCCATTCTGAAGGCTGTCTTTTCACCTTGCTTATAGTTTCCTTGGTTGTGCAAAAGCTTCTAAGTTTCATTAGGTCCCATTTGTTTAGTTTTGCTTTTATTTCCAATATTCTGGGAGGTGGGTCATAGAGGACCCTGCTGTGATTTATGTCGGAGAGTGTTTTGCCTATGCTTTCCTCTAGGAGTTTTATAGCTTCTGGTCTTACATTTAGATCTTTAATCCATTTTGAGTTTATTTTTGTGTATAGTGTTAGAAAGTGTTCTGGTTTCATTCTTTTACAATCAGTTGACCAGTTTTCCCAGCACCACTTGTTAAAGAGGTTGTCTTTTTTCCATTGTATATCCTTGCCTCCTTTGTCGAAGATAAGGTGTCCATAGGTTATCTCTGGGCTTTCTGTTTTGTTCCATTGATCCATATTTCTGTCTTTGTGCCAGTACCATACTGTCTTGATGACTGTGGCTTTGTAATAGAGCCTGAAGTCAGGCAGGTTGATTCCTCCAGTTCCATTTTTCTTTCTCAAGATTGCTTTGGCTATTTGAGGTTTTTTGTATTTCCATACAAAGTGTGAAATTATTTGTTCTAGTTCTGTGAAGAATACCATTGGTAGCTTGATAGGGATTGCATTGAATCTATAGATTGCTTTGGTTCCTTGCATTCCTATATGCTAACAATGAGAAAACAGAAAGAGAAATTAAGGAAACAATACCATTCACCATTGAAGCAAAAAGAATAAAATACTTAGGAGTATATCTACCTAAAGAAACAAAAGACCTATACATAGAAAACTATAAAACACTGATGAAAGAAATCAAAGAGGACACAAACAGATGGAGAAACATACCGTGTTCATGGATTGAAAGAATCAATATTGTCAAAATGACTATACTACCCAAAGCAATCTTGCTTTTTTTTAATGATCCAGCGGATGCTGGCAATTTGATCTCTGGTTCTTCTGCCTTTTCTAAATCCTACTTACACATCTGGAAGTTCTCGGTTCACCTACTGTTGAAGCTTATTTTCTTCAGAGGTACTTGTCTACATTTTTTGAACATTTTTGAATTCTTTTGGCATAGCTTCCTGCAGTCATTTAACTTTTGGCTTTTTGCCTTTTGGTATGTTAGTTTTCACCTTTCAAAATTTTATTAAATTTACTCCTTTGTTAATATTTAACAAATTTTCTTTTTTAATACTTTTCATTGTCTTTATCTTTTTGCCTGTATGTCTTATTTATTCCCTTGGTTTCATTTTAGTAGGATTTTAGAAGGGATTGAGGATAAATGAATACTTTTACTCTACCATCTTTACCCATAAATCTGTTTGCAGAAGTGTTTTAAAATGTAGATTCCTGGAAGTGATGTGGTTAGGTCAGAGAATACACTTTTAATCTTAGCATTGCTTTTCAAATAAAATTCTAAATTTTGTTTGAAAACTAGTGAGTTATTGACAATTTTCATTGTCATTTGTTTACTGCAAGATTATATTTTACAGTGCTGTTGCTTTTTCTTGATAACTAGAGTGACTTCTATGAAATTGAATTATATTTTAGAAATTTGAGGAAAACTGAAGATAGAAAAAGGAAACTAGAAGAGCTTCTTAATTCTGTTGGTCAAAAAGTATCAGAACTCAAAGAAAAGTAAGTTAAGTTTTGGAATGTATTTTGGATGTTTGAAAACCTATCTCAATAGATACTTAAGTTTTAAAAAACTGTTATAATTAATATATTAATTTTTTAAATTTATCATTTTAAAATGGTGAATGATGTAAGGTAACTGTATTCCTTTTAAAAAAAAATTAATGAGAACAAAAATATTTTAACTTTCCATTTGTATAGCTATCACTGTGTATATTCCCAAGCAATGGAAAACTGAGCAGGAAGAAGTGAATGTGCTATGTTGATGCTGGGACTGTTTACGTTTGGTATTCCTAATTTTTTTATTATTTTGACCTCAGCAGTTTAGACTTCTGTATTGCAGATGATGCTATAGTACTACTTATTCCATAATCTGGAATTATGAATGGTACATGATTGTGTTGAAAATGTTCTGTCTTTTTAGATTTGCTCTTTTTAGTATTAAAAATATTCCTTCATGCAAATATACTCAGATCTAAAAACTATTTATAAAGGGATTAATCTTAAAGCCTTTTGTGTACCTTTTGTGTACCTTTTTGTTCCTGTGATTGTTTTTAACATAGGACAAAAAAAGTACTGGTATGGGACTTAGAAATATGGAAACATTTTCATTTAAGAATTGTAAAGATTGGAAAACTGGAAAACATGTCATTAAATATAGCATATGTTATCACTTGCTACTTTCTTTAAGTCATGTATTACATTTCCTTTTCTTCTTATGGAAGAAATACAAATTATTGTACCAAGAGAAAGTTCCATTAGACTGAAATCTATTAATTTTTTCTATATGTAGTCAGGAAACAATCATCTCTGTTTACATTTATGTATATTTACTTAATATACATAAATGAAAGCTGTAGTGAAAGCTATAAATTCAGCATTTTTAATATTCCTGAATGTTTTTTGTACTAGTCATATAGATATGAAATCACATAATTTCCCTCCTGTTATATAATTAGAGTGGTATAAGGAAAATAATATATTATTTTCAATATTACATGCCCAGAATCAGGACTTAATCTTATAAAAGTGATTATCAATTATTTATTGAGTAGTTAGCTTATTTGTGTTGACTCCATTTATTAGTCATTTGCATGTGTCAGATGTTGTCCTAGGCACTTTGCATATTCATCTTTTTAGCATTTAGAACAATACTGAGAGGTGGATATTCTCACATAATTTGCGATTAGAATGCTGAAGATTAGAAAGGTTTGCTTAAGTTGAACAAGTAGTAAATGAGTAAGCAAGCATTAGATCCTATATTTGTCTGATTTCTTTAAATTCCTTTTCTTAGTCACTGCATCATATTACCAGTACTTTGGAAGGATTATTATGAAAACCTTCTGAATAATATGATTGAGGACTTTGTGGATAATATGACTGAGGAATTTTTAATTTTAATTAATTTAAATTTAGATAGCCACATGTGGCTGCCATATTGGACGTGACTCCTAGAGTCTTATGTCTAGGGGAGGGAAGAATAGGGCACTTAGAGCGGCAATAAAGAATAGAGGGCCTGCAACTTAATAGCAGCACACCCATATATGAATTTTAGGTCCTCTACTTACTATTGGCAAGACCTGTGCAATAATCTGTTTGGCTCCAAGTCTCCGTATTTATAAAATGAGAATTACAGCACTTATTTTGAACTGTTCCTAGAATCAGCACAATCCTAGGTGTTCTCTTTTATGTATTTATTTATCTATGCCCATGCCGGCTCTCTGTAGCTGTCTGTGGGTATTCTTCAGTTGCAGCTAGCATGGGTTGCTCTCTGGTTGTGGTGTGGTTGCGGCTTGTGGGCTTTAGAGTATGGGGACCTCAGCTGTTGTGGTGCACAGGATTACTTGCCTTGCAGCATGTGGGATCTTCTGGACCAGGGACCATGTCCCCTGATTAGCAGGCAGATTCTCAACCACTGGACCGCCAGGGAAGCCCAGTCTTTGGCATTTTGAAGGCACTTACATATTTGTTGAAGGACTAAGTAATCATATGGAATCTGCTATTATATTTAGTAAATAATAAGTTTGTACAAGTATTTTTAAGGAAAATAATTTAAAAAGAAGTTTTAAACTTTGGCAAATGGGCACATAGGGAGAGAATATATGTAATGGGATGGATATTTGAGGTGAGTTTTAAAATTTTATTTGTAGTTTTGATAGGTGTGTATTTGTGTGAGTTAGAGTGAGGTGTGAGGTAGGTATAAGGAAGGAGCTGGATAATGGAACAGCTCATTGACAGTCATGGCAGATGAAAGATAGTGCATTGTTTGAGAATATAAAATTCTGATGTTGACATCAGTTTTACTGGACTAAATAAAATCAAATAAAACTGAAAAGACAAATTAGATCAATCTTATGACAGGACCTTTGAATGTCATTTTGTTGTTTATGCATAATGTAGTAGGATATCACAGCCCTGTGAGAATATTCCCCTTTAAATGTAAGCATTGGTGTTATGTCTATTATATTAATGATATTTTATAAGCAAATATTATCAATATTACAGTTAATTAAAATTCTAGTATAAAAGCTGACTTTACTACCTAACCATAACTTAATTAAATCTGCCTTAAATCTGATTGTCTTTAAGTAGATTTTAATGTTTTCATAGATTTCAGAGCAGGACTTCAGAAGCTGCCAAACTTGAAGCTGAAGTAAGCAAAGCACAAGAAACAATTAAAGCTGCAGAAGTCTTAATTAATCAGCTCGACAGAGAACACAGGAGGTGGAATGCACAGGTTTGTCTGAGATCATGCAGTGAAGTGAGAGTCGCTCAGTCATGTTGCACTCTTTGCAACCCCATGGACTATACAGTCCATGGGCATAGAGAGGTATTGTTTAAGACAGGAAATCTACGATATATTTGTTAACAAAAGTGAAAAAGAAAAATATCCATTAACTGTCAGCCAGCTTAGGATAAATGATCTAGATATTAATGGCCCTGTTGTGAATTAATCTTTAAGCACAATATCTTTATATGAATGGATTTTAGACAAAGTGACCTGTCCCTCTTTTAGTTAGGGGAGATCAGTTCAATTCAGTTCAGTCGCTCAGTCGTGTCTAACTCTGCGACCCCATGGACTGCAGCACGCCAGGCCTCCCTGTCCATTACCAGCTCCCAGAGCTTACTCAAACTCAGGTCTATCAAGTCGGTGATGCCATCCAACCATCTCATCCTCTGTGGTCCCCTTCTCCCACCTTCAGTCTTTCCCATCGCCAGGGTCTTTTCCATTGAGTCAGCTCTTTGCAACAGGTGGCCAAAGTAGTGGCCACAGAAGTTTCAGCTTCAGCATCAGTCCTTCCAGCGAATATACAGGACTGTTTTCCTTCAGGATGGACTGGTTGGATCTCCTTGCAGTCCAAGGGACTCTCAAGAGTCTTCTCCAATACCACAGTTCAGAAGCATCAATTCTTCGGTGCTCAGGTTTCTTTACAGTCCAACTCTCACATCCATACATGACCACTGGAAAAACCATAGCTTGGACTAGACGAACCTTTGTTGGCAAAGTAACGTCTCTGCTTTTTAATATGCTGTCTAGGTTTGTCATAGCTTTTCTTCCAAGGAGCATGTCTTTTAATTTCATGGCTGTAATCACCATCTGCAGTGATTTTGGAGCCCCCCCCCAAATAAAGTCTGTCACTGTTTCTATTGTTTCCCCATCTTTTGCCATGAAGTGATGGGACCAGATGTCATGACCTTAGTTTTCTGAATGTTGAGTTTTAAGCCAACTTTTTCTCTCTCCTCTTCCACTTTCATCAAGGGTAGGAATAAAAATGAGTATGGAAATTGAAATTGAAAATTTAGTACTCTTTAGAGCCTTTTTTGGATTTCCCTTTACCAAGACAGTCCTCTTAGGATTTGACACTTTTGGCCATTTATTTGTTTTTGAAATCCTCTATTTCAACTTTGTTCATTTGTTTTGATTTTGTTTTTCTTTAACCAGTTAGATTCCTTCCCTCATGGAGTGATCCTCATCTGCTCATCCAGTAATGTTGATTGCCTCTTAGTGTTCTCCTTGTCGGGTCCTTTCTCAGCAAATATTCTGGGGTTTCTCATACAGGCTTTAAAATATTAACCCATATGATGATGTTTGACCAGATGTATATTTCTAGAATGCTGACTTTTAAATTCCTATTTGTAACTGTACTTAGATATTGGCCTTCAACTGTCTTAGGAACTCAAGCATCTCTGAATTTTTTTCTTTTCTCATATCAAATCTCTTTTCTTTTCCTGTGTCATAAGACATCCTTCTTCTATGTATCAAAATGAAAAATATGTGATTTTCTTAGACTCCTTTTATTAATTTGTATCCCTTTGCATATATCCCTCATATTTGTCTTCCATCCTTAATGCTCTTGTTTTTTTTTCACCTGAATTCTCCTTGTCTTTCTTCTATCTAACGCTTTAACTAGTTGATACTTTGTCAGTTGAAATCTTTCTGAAACCTAGGCTTATTATACCACTCACTGCTCTGTTGAAACACTTTCAATGGCTCATTATTAACCACAGGTTAAAACTGAAGCAGCTTTCCATGGCATGGGAAAACTTTAAAATCACCTTTCTTCCAGCCAACCTTTTATCTTTTCATTATTCCTCTATAGGTGGTCTTTCTGCGCAGGCTTACGCTTTAGCCACTCTATGATTCTAAAAAAGTCTCCTTGCTTAATGTTTGTTTTTTGCCTTTGTTCATACTCTTTGTGTCTTACTCATTTTTTAGAAAGTGATGCTATTTCACAATGTTTATTATAATCATTATGAAATTTCAATGACAGAATATATTCTTCTTTACAGATATGTTGGGATATCATACATTGTTTTAATATCACAGCAAGATCTAAGGTCTTGCTGGTATTTTTATATTTTGAAAATTGTATTCAAGATAGGTAATTACTTTAAACCAATGAATGATTTTTTCCTAGAGACAAAGCTTGAATTTGTGAAGCTGTTTTTGTTTTTTTTTTTTCTCTTAGGACATATCCATCTCTCTCTCTGTCTCTTTTCCAGGTTGCAGAGATAACAGAGGAATTAGCTACTCTTCCTAAAAGAGCTCAACTAGCTGCTGCATTTATTACATATCTTTCTGCTGCTCCTGAGGGTCTGAGAAAAACCTGTTTGGAAGAATGGACCAAGTCAGCTGGTCTTGAAAGTTTGTATTTAGTTAATTCATAAATTTGAAGTTTCAGTATATGAAAAGCCTATCTTTTTATTTTTGTCATTTTACTTTTTTAAGATTAGGAAAACTTTCTGTAAGGTAATGGATACCATAAGTGCTTAGATTTGCTAAATTCTACGAATGTTCTGAGAATTAGTCTGTTATGATGACTCTTGTCCCTCTAAAATCACTTTTGAAGTGAGACCACTGAATTATTTTGATATTTTATGAATGCAGTTAAACATTTTATTAATTTTTACACTGATTTCATATGGTAAAATGAGATGTAGTAATTCCAAATTTCTTTTTGAACTTTGTGTTTTTTTATAAATTAATATAGTTGTGAAACATTTATTTAATAGAAGAAAACTAATTCAATTGTTTCATTTCCTTGCATCATTAAAAATTTGTTTTCTCTTTAACTTCTGGTATTAAATGCAGAAGAATGGATTGAATATTAAGAATGATCATGGGACTTCTGTTGAAGTATATTTTAAATAGTTTTATTCTCTTTTCTTCATCAATCACAAGATTATTATTAAGTATCATTGATATCTTTAATTTTTCAGAATTTGATCTGAGGAGATTTCTTTGTACTGAAAGTGAACAGTTAATTTGGAAAAGTGAAGGCCTACCATCAGATGACCTTTCCATAGAAAATGCTCTTGTTATCTTACAGGTAATTAATCTACTTAACTTTTCTCATTAGAAATGTTTCTTTTGAAGCTTGCTCCAGGAAGTACCTTCTTAAAAATCCTTAGGCTTTCACAGTTAGTCTTAGTTACCTAAAAGTAAAAATATTTTCCTAACAAAAACCCATTTATGATTCAGTTAGCAACTCTACAGTTTTTAGTGTAATTTATTTTTGCTTTCATATCAAATTATAAATTAAAATGGTATTCTTTTGATGGCCAAATATTTTAAATTGAACTTCCTAATATGAATAGAAACATTTTAGGGATACTTGATTTATTTGGCTGTATAGTTCTTCTATCTAAAGTATATTTTTAAAAACATTTTATGCTGTTTTTGTTTCATATTATTTTGTAAACAAAGTTCTGCAGAATGAAGATGGATAAGTTTTGGGTTATAAATTGAAGATGACCATGTGCATATTTTGGAAAATTTTCCTTTTCCATAGTATATGTTTCCCAGAAATCATCATTTAGAGTTGAAACTATTATGCCTTAATTAGCAGTGAATGTGAAAACCAAATTAAAAATCTTGTGTACAAGTAAATCATTTCTTTGTATGAAATTGAATTTTTGCCATTAATTTAACTTATCTTTCTGATATAGAATTTGAAAGATAACTTTTGCCTCTTGAAAATATGTTTCATTTTTTTCTGTTCTTTTTATCTGAATAGTTTATACTCTATATTACTAGTATTTTCTTTTATCTCTACAACTCTTTTCTCTTTCCACACACCATTTCTTTATCCTAAATGCTTCTCCTTAGGAAGTGTAAGTCATATTATTGTAAGATTCATATTGGGATCCTGTTTATTCCCATGTAATTTATTGTTTGATTCAACTGACTATCAACTGACTCTACTTTGACTCATTACATTGGAGTCTTACCAGTATAAGAGTCACTGAACAACGATTAAACAATTTTACCTTCTTTTAATGTGATTTGGCCTAAGCTTTATTTTTTAAACATTTTTTTTTATCATTTTTCACTCATTTTATCATTTTTCACACTGGAACTCTAAATGTATATATAAATAAATTCATTACAGCCTAGTACTTTTTATCATGTTTGGTATTCTTTTCCTAAGATTTCATAGTTTCTTCTTCATTTTCAGTATTCCAAGAAAGCAGTTGCTTAAAGATTTGAAAAGATTAGTTTACGATTTTTCTTATTCCATAAGAAATCAGAGGCCTTTAGAAAAAAAATTTATCACAATTATTTTTGTTTTTCTAATAATAGTAACTGAAAATATTTACTTTTCTGAATTAATTTGTCTTTCATGATGAATTTGGGAAATATTGTCTTTGAAATTAATTTTCATAACAAGCTTAGTACAGTTTGTATTTAATATTGCCAGGTGTCTTATAGACACACATGCATTTATATGACAAAACAAAGGGCTTCAGTGGTAGTTCAACTGGTAAAGAATCTGTCTGCAATGCAGGAGACCCTAGTTTGATTCCTGGGTCAGGAAGACTCCCTGGAGAAGGAATAGGCTACCCACTCCAGTATTCTTGGGCTTCCCTGGTGACTCAGATGGTAAAGAATCCGCCTACAATGCAGGAGACCTGGGTTCAGTCCCTAGGTTGGGAAGATCCCTTGGAGGGGGGCATGGCAACCCTCTCCAGTATCCTTGCCTGGAGATCCCCATGGACAGAGGAACATGGTGGGCTATAGTCCACGGAATCACAAAGAGTTGGACATGACTGAGCGACTAAAACAACATGACAAAACAAAACCATCTGGAAAATTTTGTTAGAGTAATTAATTAATTATTTCGTTGAAATGAATTTACCATTGTGTTCAACATTCTTTCTGAGTTCTAAGGTGGAGTAGGTTAAAATAAACTGTTGTAGTTGAGGGTGTGATTGGATAGCACAATTCTATAACATCTACTCATTAACATTACCGTGTGATTTGAAATTAGATGTCTAAATGTTTACAAGATGTGTTTCTGGGAGTATTTTCTGAGAAAAAAATGACAAGGTGTGATGAATTAAACATCTTTTTACTATAATAAAGCTTTTCAGAGATTCTTCCTCTTAGTGCAGGCTTTCCCAGTTTCAAGGCCTATTGCCACTCCATCACTTATAAGCTAATTAATTGTGTGTTATCACAAAGAATGCTTTGGAATTCTCATATTTGTGTTCAGTTAAATATTGAAGTACATGTGTTGTCTGGGTGAGGAAATAGTCATAATTATCTACCACTGGCCTTGTAACAAAGGCCATTAGTTCTGTTACATTAGCAGAAAGCTTCTGTGATCTGTGTCCTCGAGGAGCAGGGCAAGAATTTGGCCACGGTGACCATTTGTCCTGGATTGCTTGGACTATGATTTACATTTACATGATTTACTATGTAAATCATGTAAATCATAGTAATATTTACTATGTAATTTACATAGTAATGTAATGTAAATACTATGTATTTACATAATAATCATTTACTATGATTACATTTATACCTGTTATCCTGATGTAATTATTAAAAAATTTGTTTTGGGTGATTTTATGATCTTCCTACTTTTGTGAAACTCAGGGGATAAATGGAGAGTTTGAGACCCAGGTGGCACAGTGGTAAAGAATCTGCCTGCCAGTTCAGGAGATGTGGGAGATGCAGGTTCAATCCCTGGGTTGGGAAGATCCCCTGCAGAAGAAAATAGCTACCCACTAGAGTGTTCTTGCCTAGAGAATCCCATGGACAGAGGAGCCTGGTAGGCTACAGTCTATGGGGTTGCGAAGAGTTAGACACTCCTGAGTGACTGAGCATGCATGCACCTGTCTGTTAGACATTATGGAGAGGTGTGAGTAAAGAGCATTCAGAAAGAAGATGGAAAATAGGATTCATTTAAATTTCACAGTTTATAAATTTTTCTTGGTTTAAATTTCACAATATTGTACATTTTTTCTTGTGAAAACATGTACTAGGTATTTGTTTTTTATTATTTATGGACAGTTCAGTGTTAAATTAGTTTTCTTTAAACCACTCACACATTTCTGAGAATGTTTTCCCCTCCTGCCATTTATTGTGTGTTGAGGAAAGGCAAGCTAATTTGGTATTAGTCTAAAGAAATTAGACTTGTAAAGGTAAATTACATTGAGACAAATCTTTGTCATTAAATCCCCAATACATAATAATAATCAACACTTTTGTATCCTTACTATGTTGTTTGTGCGTGCTCAGTTGCTCAGTTGTTTCCGTCTCTTTGCCACTCTGTTAACTATAGCCCGCCAGGCTTCTCTGCTCATGGGATTTTCCAGGCAGGAATATTGCAGTGGGTTGCCATTTCCTTCTCCAAGAGATATTCCAAACCAAGGAATGCAACTGGCATCTCCTCTGTCTCCTGCACTGGCAGGAGGGTTCTTTACCTCTGAACCACCTGGGAAGCCCATTTTGTTCATACATTATTATTTAACAATTAATAGAAGTAAAGCACTTAAATATTTAACTCATTTAATTTTCAAATCAACCCTATTAGGTCAGTCAGTCATTTCAGTCCCTCAGTCGCGTCTGACTCTTTGCGACCCCATATACTGGAGGACACCAGGCCTCCCTGTCCATCACCAACTGCTGGAGTTTACCCAAACTCATGTTATTGAGTGGGTGATGCCACCCAGCCATCTCATCCTCTGTCATCCCCTTCTCCTCCCGCCTTTAATTTTCCCAACATCAGAGTCTTTTCCAGTGAGTCAGTGCTTTGCATCAGGTGGCCAAAGTATCGGAGTTTCAACTTCAGCATCAGTCCTTCCAATGAATGTTCAGGACTGATTCTTTAGGTTGGACTGGTTATATCTCCCTGCAGTCCGAGGGACTCTCAGGAGTCTTCTCCAACACCACAGTTCAAAAGCATCAATTCTTCTGTGCTCAGCTTTCTTTTAGTCCACTTCTCATATCTGTACATGACTACTGGAAAAACCATAGCCTTGACTAGATGGACCTTTGTTGGCAAAGTAATGTCTTTGCGTTTTAATATGCTGTCTAGGTTGGCCATAACTTTTCTTCTAAGGAGCAAGTGTCTTTTAATTTCGTGACTGCAGTGACCATCTGCAGTGATTTTGGAGCCCCCCAAGATAAAGTCTGTCACTGTTTCCACTGTTTCCCCATCTATTTGCCATGAAGTGATGGGACCAGATGCCATGACCTTAGTTTTCGAAATGTTGAGTTTTAAGCCAATGTTTTCACTGTCCTCTTTCATCAAGAGGCTTTTTAGTTCTTCTTCACTTTCTACCATAAAGGTGGTGTCATCTGCATTTCTGAGGTTATTGATATTTCTCCAGGCAATCTTGATTCCAGCTTGTGCTTCATCCATCCCAGCATTTCGCATGATGTACTCTCACGTCAAGGCTGTATATTGTCCCCCTGCTTATTTAACTTAAATGCAGAGTACATCATGAGAAACGCTGGGCTGGAAGAAGCACAAGCTGGAATCAAGATTGCCGGGAGAAATATCAATAACCTAAGATATGCAGATGACACCACCCATATGGCAGAAAGTGAAGAGGAACTAAAAAGTCTCTTGATGAAAGTGACAGAGGAGAGTGAAAATGTTGGCTTAAAGCTTAACATTCAGAAAACTAAGATCATGGCATCTGGTTCCATCACCTCATGGGAAATAGATGGGGAGACAGTGGAAACAATGTCAGACTTTATTTTTTTGGGCTCCACAATCACTGCAGATAGTGATTGCAGCCATGAAATTAAAAATGCTTGCTCCTTGGAAGGAAAGTTATGACCAACCTAGATAGCATATTAAGAAGCAGAGATATTACTTTGCCAACAGAGGTCCGTCTGATCAAGGCTATGGTTTTTCCAGTGGTCATGTATAGATGTGAGAGTTGGACTGTGAAGAAAGCTGAGCACAGAAGAATTGATGCTTTTGAATTGTGGTGTTGGGGAAAACTCTTGAGAGTCCCTTGGACTGCAAGGAGATCCAACCAGTCCATCCTAAAGGAGATCAGTCCTGGGTGTTCATTGGAAGGACCGGTGCTGAAGCTGAAACTCCAATACTTTGGCCACCTCATGCGAAGAGTTGACTCGTTGGAAAAGACCCTGATGTTGGGAGGGATTGGGGGCAGGAGGAGAAGGGGATGACAAAGGATGAGATGGCTGGATGGTATCACGAACTCAATGGGCATGAGTTTGAGTAAACTTCGGGAGTTTGTGATGGACAGGGAGGCCTGGCCTGCTGCGATTCTTGGGGTCACAAACAGTCGGACACGACTGAGCGACTGAACTGAACTGAACTCTGCATGTAAGTTAAATAGGCTGGGTGACAATATACAGCCATGATGTACTCCTTTTCCTGTTTGCAACCAGTCCTTTGTTCCATGTTCACTTGTAACTGTTGCTTCTTGACCTGCATACAGATTTCTCAGGACGCAGGTCAGATGTTCTGGTATTCCCTCTGTTTAAGAATTTCCCACAGTTTTTTGTGATCCACACAGTCAAAGGCTTTGGCGTAGTCAATAAAGCAGAAGTAAGTGTTTTTCTGGAATTGTCTTGTTTTTTTGATGATCCAGTGGACCTTGGCAATTTGATCTCCGGTTCCTCTGCCTTTTCTGAATCCAGCTTGAATATCTGGAAGTTCACAGTTCACGTACTGTTGAAGCCTAGCTTGGAGAATTTTGAGCATTACTTTGCTAGAGTGTGAGATGAGTGCAATTGTGCGGTAGTTTGAGCATTCTTTGGCATTGCCTTTCTTTGGGATTTGAATGAAACTGACCTTTTCCAGTCTTGTAGCCACTGCTGAGTTTTCCAAATTTGCTGGCGTATTGAGTGCAGCACTTTCACAGCATCATCTTTTAGGATTTGAAATAGCTCAACTAGAATTCCGTCACCTCCACTAACTTTGTTCGTAGTGATGCTTCCTAAGGCCCACTTGACTTTGCATTCCAGGATATCTAGCTTTAGGTGAGTGATCACACCACTGTGATTATATGCTTTGTGAAGATCTTTTTTGTACCATTCCTCCGTGTATTCTTGCCATCTCTTCTGGATATCTTCTTCTTCTGTTAGGTCCATACCATTTCTGTCCTTCAGGTACACATGTTATCCTTTTGTAGATAAGGAAGTTGAGATCCAAAGGTGTTAAGTTTCTTGTTTAAGGTCACAGAGCTGTCTAAAGGTAAAGCCAAGGTTTACCTTTAAACATTTACCTTCAAACATTGCCTCCTAGCCAGTCTATGCTGTAAGACTGCCTTTGAGAGATATGTGTTTATGTTTCTGTATATGTTTTAATTATTTTGTGTTTTTTCCATTATTGTAATTGTCCTTATGTTATCCAAAGATGGATTTTAGTTCTATTTACAAAATATTTCTACCCTTATCCCTCTTGTGGTTACTAAAAATAAAAATAAAGTTGTAGTTTTGTAAATGTTTTAAAAAGTAGTTTCTTATTGGTTGAAAGAAGGTACAAACTTTCAAGTATAAAATAAATAATCACTAGGGACATTATGTAGAACATGATAAATATTATTACATCTGCTGTATATTATATATGAAAGTTGCTTAGAGATGAAATCCTAAGAGTTCTCATTGCAAGGAAAAAAAAAACTATTTCTTTAATTTTGTACCTGTATGGAATTATGAATGTTCACTAGATTTACTGTGACAATCATTTCTTGATACATGTAAGTGAAATCATTGTTTTGTACATCTTAACTTACATATGATTGTCAATTATATCTCAGTAAAACTGGAAGAAGAAAAAATCGCTTTAAAAAATGTCCCCTAACTATTCTTTTTTACCCCCCAAGGGGAGAAGAATGAAAACTGATATCATGTGTCTCTAGCCTTTGACCTCTGTTCTGAGCTCCTGATCTGTAGTTCTAGTTTCCTATTAGATATTATTTCCTGGAGCTTTGTATGTAGTTCAAACTGTCTTTAATCATTAAAGACAAATTAAAAAAATTTTTTTTTAAGTCAAGAATCAGTGGCCAAGTATATATAATACATTTTCTTTTTAAAAAGTGATTTACGCTTTAAAGTAACTGAGCTGTTCAAAAGGTTTGAACTAGCTTCAGGATTCAGTGATATTATCAGGACATCTCTCTCTCTCTTTCCTCCATCTTAAAAGATGGATTTATTCTTCTATATTCTTAGATGGATTTATTCTGGGATAGGTTCTGTCATGTGTTATTTATAGACATTGGTGACTCGTGAGTTTTACCATTGTCACAGTTTATGTTCTCGGACTAAAGATATCGCTTCCCTTCCTTTCCATTATTTATGTCAGTCCCCAACAAAAGTTTCTTATTGGTTAGTTTGGGTCACTTCCTCATTCCTTGTATGCAGTTCTGGAGGATTGATAATCCCATGAGAAATGCATGATTGGGGCATGCATGCCAGGCAAAGGTAGCTGTGTTCTCTAATAATTGTTTCCCTTCCTCCCTGACTTATAACCTGCTTCTCTTGGGTTCCTAATGCTGGAGATGTCACCTGTTGGTCTAGTAATGCAGACTGCAAATCATTCTTAGCTATGTCTCTTTAATTGTTCATCCAATTAATTATTCAGCAAGTCTTCTCAAATCTATTTCTCAAATGTATCAAGAATTCGTTCTGTTCCAACCACACCTACTGCCAGTGGCTTCACTTAGACCTACCTCACAGGTAGGTGATTTTTTGTGATAAATACAATGTAATAGCAGTTGGTCGCTTGCCCCCAGTATCAGCTCCTTTATTGCTGTTGGAGTGATCCTCCTAAAATGTTAATCTGATTATCACAATTCCTTGAATAATATATTTCAGTGACTGCTCATTACTTGCAATATAAAAGTTTCATTATCCTTAAACATGGCATGAAAGGTTCTTTATGATCAGAAAGACCTCTGATTACTCCTACCATCTTATATGCATCATCTTTGCCTAAACTTTTTTTTGGCCATCACTATTTATATTGATAATTTATTGCAAAAAGCCAGAAGAATCAATGTATAAAATTTCAGAACTAACAAAAATGCCTATACTTTTTACTCCAGCTATTCTAAGTCTGGTGGTTTTCCAAATACTCCCAGGCTTTTCATTCTTCTCTCAATCATGCTGTGGTCTGGACCTAATTTGCTTTTTTTCTTTAACTTCTTTGCCTGGCTGAGTCTTATCTTTTTTAATCTAGTTTGACTTGAATTGCTTCCCAGCAGCTTCCCATAACTCCACTTATGATCCACTTATATAATTTTGAGTTATCTTTGATTTTAAAAAAATTTTCATTTTTTGCTTCTTTATTGGATGGTGGCCAGTGAGGATGAGGGAATGTGTCTTGTTAATTTTTGTATCCCTTGCATTATATGGTAGATGGATGAATACCATGAATGAATGAAAGCTCAATATTTTTGGATCTATAATTTGTTAAATGTAGAATTTGACCACATTTAATTATGGAACACACACCTAAAATATACCTTAGAGGTCTTCTCTGTGTCTATGGAGAAGTATAAATGAGATGAACACAAACTTGTAAGTATTCTTTGAAATTCTTAGGCATATTTTCTGTTCTAAATACATGATTTTTTGAAACATTATCTATTTCTCTTTTTAACTGCTTCAGATCATTGACTTGAAATCATGGGTAAGAACTTTTTAAAATTTAAAATAATTATTTTTGTAGTTAAGCAATATCTAGTTTACTTGTCGAATGTTTGCTATTGAATCCTGGCATAAAATGAGATCTAAAACCTAGGGTGTAATACTTTGATAATACTTAAGAGGTTTACTAGCTGTGTTATTTTGCTTGCAATATCACATACATGTGGCAGAGCAGTCAGTGAAGCCTCCAGAAGTAGATGCTGGGTGAAGATCATACAGCTGGGTAACACTGGGTGATTCGTGGTGTTAGTGGTCCCCTCTGGGTACAGGTAAAAAGAGGCTACAATATTTAGAATTTTAAAGTAGTAATAAAGCTGTTTTAGAGTCAGTCAGCTCTTTATTATCACCATATGTTGGCAGTTTTCATGCAGATAAATGGTGTTGATCCCCAGGGCATTTTATCCCACCATCCTCCTCCCTCTTGAGATGCCAGTAAGGTAACATCCCTGTCCTTATTAGATCTACCCAGTTCTAAGTCTTCACTCCACTGTTACCCTCACGTGTTATCTTATCCTTATATCCTGTAACTGCATTATGTTTTTCAAATAAATGTGAAAATTTAAGAAAAATTGGGTCAATTATTATTTCAATCTGATTTGCTAGGTAACAATGACTATTAGATGGTTTAAAATTTATCATATATTTATGATATATGATCAGCTTAAATATATGTAAATATACATAAATATATAATTGGCTTTAAAAAGGGAAGTATATATATAAAGATATATAAATATATAATTGGCTTCCTTTCATTTGCTGAATGGCATGTGTGTGTAGTTTTCTAATTTTATGTTTGTTTCAGAGTTTAATTAGTGCAAGGTGTTAAGTAATGAATTTAGTTCCTAGTTCATTAGATCTTAACTGATCATCTTATGTAATTTTCTCTTCTAGGATAATCCTTTTGTAATAGTAATTATGTATACTACTTTAGAAAAATTAGTCTTAAAATATAAATAATTATATTGCTGATTATTTCAGCAGTACTTTTATGGTTAACTCTTACTTTGTTTATTCAACCAAAGAATATCTAAAGTTAGGGAATGACTTGTCTATTTTAAAACCAAGAAGAGAAGTGCAAATGGCATCTACTTAGGACTAGAACTCTTGCTTACTGTGTTGTTAATGTACATTTTCTGTGTTATTGAGTAGTGAATAGGACTATATTCACTTTACTGTGCTTAAATTTAATTACCGAGTATTAATTTCTGATAAAATTTATTAATTTAGCCTCCAGTAGAGCTAAAAACTACCTTCATTTCCTATTATAGTTGTATATTTGTGTTCTTCAAAACCTGAGAGAAAAACTCACTCATTAATTGTTTAATAATGTTTAGGAAACTATTTTCATCTAATGAAAGCTTATAATTTTTTTTTTTAAATTAGAGTCGAGTATGCCCATTTCTTATTGACCCTTCTTCCCAAGCTACAGAATGGTTAAAGACACATTTGAAGGACTCACGCTTGGAAGTTATTAACCAGCAGGTGTGTATTACTTATAATTTAGATACCAGGTAGTAGTGGAGTAATGGCATCTTATGGTGACAAGAACTCTGCGTCTGAAATCAGAAAACATAGGTTCAGACCAAGTTCTTATAGCTTACCTGGCATGGGCCCTGGGGAAAGAAATGTAGCTTTCTTAGCTTTAGTTTTATGATTTGTAAAAAGGAATAAGAATCTTTGATTCCTTCTATATGCAAGGTATTGATCTAAGCCCCAGGAATTTATGTTAGTAGTCACAGTTCATGCCCTTATGGAGATGACAGCTAAGTAATTAGTTACATTAAACAAATAAGCATTTATACTAAATTATGATTAAAGTCAAGTTCTATAGAAGGGTGCTATAGAAGTGAGTTACTTAGGGACTTAGGAAAACCCCCTGGACTTTTAAATTTCCTCTTCATGTAACTCAGCAATGATCATCTGTGTTGTGTCCTGAGATTTGACAGTTGGTCAATGAAGTGTAATAGTGTTCTGTGCAGTGACTTCTCACTGTCATATTTATCTTGCCAAGGAAATTATTTTTCATTTTTTTGAGAAACTCCTAATGCATGATTAATTTTTAAATCATTTTTTAATTTAATCAATTTTTAATCATTTTAATTCAGATGCTTGAGAAATTACCTCTTTAAAATGTTCTTCACTTATCAAATGGGGATATCTAACTCACTTGTGTTTAAGAATAATTATAATATGTAGTTATTTATATAATATATAAAGTATTTAATGTCACTTATGGTTGTAGTAGGATATTTAGATAATAATTATTATCCAAATATTTAATTTTTTAAAACAAAGTTGGAGAACTGGAGTGGTATTTAAAGTGACTTTGCCTACCTGGAAAGTCTAAAAATTCTTGCATGGTTATAAAATTTTGTCTAAACGTTTCTTTTCAAAGTAATTAGAACTATCACAGCAAGATAAGTTTACTAGAATTCGTCAGCTTGTCTTTGTTACTCCATTCAATGTTTGATATTGAATATCAATAGTTTTTATTAATAGACGAGTAAATTATTTCATATAGAATTTGAAAATTTTTTTCTGCATCAATTTGAAATTCTAGAAAATTTTAAAGGCCGTTTTTATTATTAATGTAAAATTCTTATTTTTCTAATATACATTTAAATTATTTATGAATTTATCTGATAATTTATCCAGTTAACTTGGTTCATCATCAAATACTTATAAGTTGATGAAGGCAATTATGAATAATTTATGTTATTAACATATTGATTTTAAAATGTTTGTGTTATTCCTGTTAATATTTTCAATATTTATATGACCTTTGTAAATCTAAGATAATAAAGGAATTCGTATGTATTCTTATTTATTCTCTTAGGATAGTAACTTTATCACAGCTCTTGAGTTGGCAGTACGTTTTGGGAAAACCCTTATTATACAAGAAATGGATGGTGTAGAACCTGTACTTTATCCACTATTGAGACGAGATCTGGTTGCTCAAGGTAAATGAATATTTGACAGTTTCCCGAGAGTAGCTATTTTTTAAATACAAAATAATTAACTTCACAACTAACTTTGACTTTTTTTTGTCTTTCCACTGAGTCTGAGGATATGAAAACTTTTTGGGGTGTGGATGATAGTAATGTCAGAATCTAATAGTAATAGCAATTAAAAAACTTTTAATTAAAGTGTGTTTATACAAGAAGTGCCATATCAGGGTCTCCCACACCATTCCTAGGAACAGTGTCTTACGAGGAAGGCTCAAGGGACTCAGCACATGGGTGTGCTCATGGCTTATATTTATTGCAGGGAAAGGCTACAAAGCAGTCAGCAGAGAGAAAAGGCACATAGGGTGAAGTCAGGAGTCAAGAAACCAGGTGCAGATTCCTAGAGTCTTCTTTCATTGGAGTCACTCAGGCTGTGCTTAATTCCCCCAGAACACGTGACAGCACCTGTGTAAGTTGTCTACCAAGGAAGCTTACTGTAGGCTCAGTGTCCAGACATTTTAATGGGGCTGATTATGTAAGCATAGTCTGCCTAGCAGGGAGCAAAATTCCAGACTTCCCAAAGGAAAGCAGGTGTTCAGTATATACCATTTTGTTTGTACAGACAGTTTAAGCACAGTGAGCTACTCTTTTCTGTTCTGGGAAATGTAAGAACCTTAACAAAATCCCGAATTCCCGGATGGTGGTGAAGGGCCTTACAAGCTGGTCTCCCTAAAAATACTGGTCTTAGACTGTTACATCACCTTTTTTCTGTGCAGGTACCTAACCCAGACTTTGATATTAGGAAATAATGCCCTTAAACTTTGCAAGTTGTGCAAAGTGTATATGTGGGCATACATAGACATGTACTTATATATAAATACATAGTTACTTGCACAACAGACTTTGCTAGCACCACAAAGTTTAGAAAATTGGAGTTACTGGGGGAAAAGTGAAGAAATAGCAAAGCCTGCACTATTTATTGATCACCTTTTATCCCACAAATAGGTATGCTTGGGCGAGTAGTGGTTGATAAATTATGGAAAGAAGTCTAGGAGTGGGAATGTTGCTGATGTAGCCTGGAGTTACCTCCCAGAGTCCAGCCTCTGGTCTCAGCCTCTTCTTTACTAAAGCTGATTCAGATCTGTTGGACCACCTCCTGCTAGACTGTCTTAAAGGACGTGGAAAGCAGTCTTGTGATGATCTGATTTGGCCTCTCTTTATAGTCTATATGCCGTCCCTCGGGCTCATTAAGTTTGTACCAGTGAGCTCTGACCCGTGTGAGGTCTTAACTGCATCTGCTTCGTTGTCTCAGAGTGGAGTTTGACGAGGTCCCCTAAAATTGAATCTGCTGAGAAATGATGGTATTCTGTATCACGATTGGTTCACGTGATGAACCTCTCTTCCAGATAGTTGTTCAGGGCTGGTTTGGGTGAATTTGTTAATTTCTGTTCATTTCATTGAGAAAAAGGCAGTTACAGTCTGACCCGACCTTACTTTTTCCACCTTCAGTCCAGAGTTGGATGTGTTCATATGACTTCAGTTGAAGTCTTTTATCCCCTTTCATTATACTTCACATTGTCCTTTTCCACATTTTTTAGTTTCTTGTGAATAGCCATTTGTTATTGTACATTTCCGCTGAGGACAGAAGATGGTTGTCCTAAAATGACATAAAGCAAAGTTTGGGGCCAAGTTGATTTATATCCCTGTGTTCTTAATCTAAGCAATATAAACTGCATTTCTGCACAGTGATGTTGAAACGGGTACAAATAATAGGAATAGAATGTACTTCTCCTTAAATTTATGCAGTTCAAAAATCGCTTCACATATGTATTGATCCAAAAGAAGAACAAGGTATAGTTCCTTCTCAAAGTCTCTACTGACTTTGGGCTTTATTTGTTTTTTATTTTCTAACCCTCTAGATGGTTGGGTAGATGGTTTATTTGAGATTTTTCTTGTTCCTTGAGGTGGGCCTGCATCGCTTCTGTTGGGGTCTCTAGTGGGTGCCTTTGTGCGGGGGTGTCCCTCTGCAGGCTCTGTGTGCCCAGAGGCTTCCGTGGGAGTGCCGAAACTGACGGAAACCCCAGACCTGCCTCTGCTCTGGTTTGCTGGCAGCGGTCGCCTTGTAGGAGGTTAGGCTGGAGGTGGAGCTCTGTGTTCACAGCCAGGTGCATCTGCGGCTTGTCCTCTGCTTCGTGACTGTCACTGGCTCTGGAGGGGATAGGGCCTGTTCCCACTTGGTTCGAGCAGAAGTTCTGAAGGTTGGGTCTGAGCTGGCTCCGTCCCCTTGAAGTGTGTTCCCTGCCTGATTGGCACAAGCCTCCTTTCCCAGGAGGGGAGCCGTGCCTGGGCGAGAGGGGCTGGATGGGCATTTGGCGTTGGCCTGGGTACAAACTGTGGATGTCTTACCAGAGACAGAAGTCATGGCTGCTCTGAGGTGCTGCCACTGATAGCTGTTTCCATCCTGCTTAGACATCTCTTTAGGTGTGAGTTTTCCCAGCTGAGCTTTCTCCTCATCTGGAGCAGCCATCACCCCAGTTGAGCGGTTGTAGGCTTGGATTGGAGTGCGTGCTGAAGCTGTCACAGGAACACAGTCAGCCACCCATGCAGCTTTAATTCCCTCTCTCCCCCTGGCTTAGGAGAAAGCAGGCATGTGTTGTGGCTCCTTGTGAACGGAGTCCAGGCTGCTCACAGGCCTCCTGTTAGTCCCAGCGACCCTCCAGGCAGACTTGTTTCTCAGTGTCAGACCTTTGGACAAGACCTTTGCGTGGTTTGTGGCTCAGACCACCCCCTCCCTCGAGAGGACGTCAGCCTGTGTGGTCCCTCTTCTTCCGAGTCGCCTCTGAGGAGCACCGCTTCAGACCTGATCTCTTCCCATGCCTTTTTATCGAGGTCTGTGTTTACATCTTCTAGTTCTGCTACAGTTGGTTTTCCCTGAAGATTGTTTCACATGTAGACATATTTTTGATGTGTTCTGCATCCTCCTCCTTTGCCATTTGGATTTCTTATCCCTGGGTTAGTGTTGTTTCGTTCGTATTCTGTAGTTTGTGTATTTGTCAACTTAGGTTAATTTTTTTAGGTATTTGTCTATTGCATCTAATTTGTCAAATGTATTGGTGTATCTTTATATAATATTCTTGTAACTTAAAATTTCAGTGAGGTTTTCACTAATTATCATTTATCAATAATGATAATTTTTTTTCTCTTTGGTCAATCTTGATAACAGTGTATCAGTTTTATTGATCTTATCAAATATCAATTTTCTTTAACTTTGTTAATTTTCTCTATTCTATTTTCAAATTTTGTTTTTTATTTATTTCATTCCTAATATTTTCCTTAGATTTTGTTTGGTTGTCTTTTTTCCTAGATTCTTGAAATAGAAATAAAAAGCATTGATAATTCAATATTTTCTTTTTTCTAACATATTCATTTCTGTCTATAAATTTTCTGCTAAGCCCTTCTTCAGCTTTATACCACAAGTCTTGGTCTGTGTTTTTTTAAAAATTCATGAGTTACTTAATGCTTTTTAATTTAATTTCCAGGGAGTTGGATATTTTCTAGGTATTCTTTTGTGATCAGTTTCTAGCTTAACTCCGTTGTGGTCAGAAAACTTATTCTGAGGTGTTCAGTTTTTTAAGTCCTATTGAAGTTTTCTTTATGATCTGGCATTGGCTCATTTTCATAAATGTTTGTTAATTGTAATGCTTAGACTTTCTATATCTTTACTTTTTACTTTTATTTGTCCTATTATGTATTGAGAAAAAAAGTCTCATGATTTTGGATTTGCTTTTCAGTTCTGTCAATTTTTATTTTAAATATTTTGAAGCTGCATGTTTGGATGCATATATATTTGGGTATGTGCTGTCTTTCTGTTTGGTTATTTTCTTTATCATTATCAGCTGTCCTTTGTCTCTAGAAATATCTCAAGTTTTAGAATTTTGTGTTAGAATAATTACACTCATTTTGAAGATTGGTATAGGAATATTTTTGAATTCTTTTACTTTCAACTTTCTATTGGTTTTCTTTATAAAATGTGTTTCTCGTTTCATTCTTTTACAAGTGGTTGACCAGTTTTCCCAGCACCACTTGTTAAAGAGATTGTCTTTTTTCCATTGTATATCCTTGCCTCCTTTGTCAAAGATAAGGTGTCCATAGGTTCGTGGATTTATCTCTGGGCTTTCTATTCTGTTCCATTGATCTATATTTCTGTCTTTGTGCCAGTACCATACTGTCTTGATGACTGTGGCTCTGTAGTAGAGTCTGAAGTCAGGCAGATTGATTCCTCCAGTTCCATTCTTCTTTCTCAAGATTACTTTGGCTATTCGAGGTTTTTTGTATTTCCATACAAATTGTGAAATTATTTGTTCTAGTTCTGTGAAAAATACCATTGGTAGCTTGATAGGGATTGCATTGAATCTATAGATTGCTTTGGGTAGAATAGCCATTTTGACAATATTGATTCTTCCAATCCATGAACACGGTATGTTTCTCCAACTGTTTGTGTCCTCTTTGATTTCTTTCATCAATGTTTTATAGTTTTCTGTGTATAGGTCTTTTGTTTCTTTAGGTAGATATACTCCTAAGTATTTTATTCTTTTTGTTGCAATGGTGAATGGTATTGTTTCCTTAATTTCTCTTTCTGTTTTTTCATTGTTAGTGTATAGGAATGCAAGGGATTTCTGTGTGTTAATTTTATATCCTGCAACTTTACTATATTCATTGATTAGCTCTAGTAATTTTCTGGTAGAGTCTTTAGGGTTTTCTATGTAGAGGATCATGTCATCTATGGCTGATTCATATCAATGTATGACAAAACCCACTGGAAAAAAAAAAGATACAGAAAATGTGTTTCTCATAAATAGTGTATCATTTGATTTTTTATTTCTATTCATGAGACAATCTTACTTTTTTGTAATGTATAATTTAATCAATTCTTATAATAACTAATTCTGTTTTTTAATGAGCCTGATTGATTTTTAGTAGAATGTTTATTTTTCATGACTACTCTGTGTAACAATATGCATCTGTGACTTAGCTTTATTAATATAGATAAATGCTTGCCACTTTTCTATGACCTTTAATTCCATATAGCCATACTTGCCTTTGCATCATTATTGTGCTGCATTATCATGCTCCATATGATGTTATAATTAAGACTGATTTTAAGATCTGTATTTATATATGTTTAACCTTTCTGGTGTCCTCCCAGTGTTTCCATTGTCTCATTTCTGCTGGGATTATTTTTTTCTGTCTGGAGAATTTCCCTTATCTTCATTTAGTGCAGATCTATTGAAAACAAGTTTTGTTTTTTTTTTCCATTTTTAAGTGATTTTTTTTCTCTATATCTAACAGAGTTCTAGGTTACAGCTATTTTCTGTAGCACTTTAAGGTTTTTATTGCATCATATTCTAGTTTATGTCATCCCTATTGAGAAATTGCCTGCTGGTTTATTGTTGCTTTTTTGTAAGTGATACATCATTTTTCTCTGGATAATTTATAATTTTTCTTTGTTATTGGTTTTCAGTGACTTTTACTTTGATGTCCTTAGATTAGTTTTCTGCTTGTATTATCTTGAATCATTCTATTTGGTATATAGTTATTACATTGAATCTTTAAATTTGTATTTTTCTTTCAATATTATTTTGCTTTATTTTGATCCTTTGAATATCCTCTTTTATAATTAAGTGTGTTTTGAATTCTTTTCATGTTAAGTTTAAAAAGTTAAGTAAAATTTAAAATCCTGGATTTTCAAAAATTCTTTACATTGGTTTTCGTAACATTAGAAAATAATCTTTGATAATATGTATTTTTTTACCTAAAAAATTAGTTACTTTTATCAGTTGAAATCATGAATAATGGGTATAATAATGATTAATTTTTCTGTATATGATGTATAATTAAAATCATTGCTATTTATATTAGAATATAAAAAGCTTCTTTATGAGGCAGGAGTTTACTTTTTCTGAGTTTCACTTGTTGCAAAGCTCCTATGCATGACAGTCTGAATAAATCCTTTTTGACATTAATAATGAATTCTTTGCAATTATTGATATGTTTTTAATTCCAGGTTTTACCAGGTCATTCTGTGTTTAAGTGTTACATCTTAAATACTAGCACAATAAACACTTTGAAACTGATAAATTTTGAAGTAGAGAATAATTAAGCATTTCCATTTTCGTCATCGATAATCAAACATTTCAGAAAATTTGATAATATGAAACATATAGTTTATGTTAAAACTGTATCCCTGGAGAAGGTAATGGCAACCCACTTCAGTAAGTATTCTTGCCTGGAAAATCCCATGGACAGAGAGCTCATGGGGTCGCAAAGAGTCGTATACAACTGTGCCCATATTAAATATAAGTAGATATTCTTTCGATGCTTCAGAATCTTAGGATTGTCTTAATAAGTATTATTTATCCTTATTTGCCTAAGTGCTGACTGATTAGTATAGCATTCTTCTTAATGGTCTTTTGGGTAGCCTCACTGTTGCTGTCTTTTGGACTGTATTGAAAAGCCTGTAGTAAAAACTATTTAGAAGTACTAAAAAATTGTATTTTTTAATGTCATGTAGCAAAATACTGAATATTCAGACCAGCTAATTATGTCATTTTAAAAAACAGGACCACGTTATGTGATACAAATAGGTGACAAAATTATCGACTATAATGAAGAGTTTCGCCTGTTTTTGTCAACAAGAAGCCCAAATCCCTTTATTCCACCGGATGCAGCTTCCATTGTCACTGAGGTTAACTTTACTACAACAAGAAGTGGATTACGAGGACAGGTATATGTGGACAATCATAATTTGCCTTAGAAATCTTAGAAATCTTCTTTGTATACTCATGAAATACTGAGTGAGAAGCTATTTCGTTAAACTGATTAGCATTTAAACTCATGATTTTGAAAATATACTTGGAAATTAGCAACACATTTGGGTTTATTTCATTTTCCTTTAGTGTTAGAATTATATATTTGTTGCTAATGTCAAATTGCTACTTCTTTCAGTAAAACTTTATTTTACAGTTTACTTATATTTGTTATAGAGTTTGAGAAATGGAAGGATCATAAACGTTAAGATTAGTAACTATTTTTTTTAATTGTGAAAACTGAAGTTTAAATGTTAAAGTTGCATTTAGTTGACTTATTCAGCTAGTTGCATATCTTTGATTCCACATCCAACACTGTTTTTTACCAGAACATTTCTATGTTTGAACTCTCTTTTTCTGTGTATAGCTCATTACAGTTTATAATTATTGCATGAACTGCAAAATAATTTTAATGTAGAGACTTTTACTTACACACTCAGTTACTGATTTTATTTCCTTTTTAAAAATATCCTGTTGATTTTTTAGTATCATCCTGTTTTTTTACTCACTTAACAGTAGTATATATTTTTTCTTTTGATTCAAATGGTAGCATATATATTTGCTGTGATTTTTTATTTACTTTATTGTAATTTTTAAAGTTCTCCTTCTAAATATTTTTCTTACCATACTGGTGACTCACTGTATATTTTCATCAACAGTGTCTTTTGATAGCCTTGATGATTCTTGTCATAAATATAACCAAGTCCAAGTTACTCAATAGTTGGCAGAATTTGACAGAATGGCTTCCTCTACATAAAAGATCTCCACCACAATTGCTAAAAAGGACTATTTAGGTCTTAATTTAATGAGAACTAATTGAACATGTTTATACAATAGATTTTAAATTAGCATATTTTATGACATGCAAATGTCATTCCCTATTTTACAGTTTTAAATTTAAGAATTTGACATAATACTCTTCAACAACTTTATTAAGACTTAACTCATATATCATATGATTGACCCCTTGAAAGTTTACATTTCAGTGTTTTTTTTTTTTTTTTAGTGGAATTTCTGGGTCTTATGATATCAGTGTCTCATGGTAACAATGCTTGCCTGGTAGTTCGGGCAGTAAAGAATCCACCTGTAATGTGGGAGACCGCAATTCAATTATTGGGTTGGGAGGGAATCCCCTGGAGAAGGAATAGGCTACCCACTGCAGTATTCTTGGGCTTCTTTAGTGGCTCAGCTGGTAAAGAATCTGCCTGCAGGGCGGGAGACCTGGGTTCAGTTTCTGGGTTGAGAAGATGCCCTGGAGAGGGAACAGCTACCCACTCCAGTGTTCTGGCCTGGAGAACTCCATGGACTGTGTATAGTCTATGGGGTCGGAAAGAGTCGGACATGAATGAGTGACTTTCACTATGGTAACAATATGTTTAAATTTTTGAGGAATAGAAAAAAATTTCCAAAGTAGCTGCACAATTTTAGTTTCCTACTAGTAGTATATGATGGTTTCTCTTTTTACACATAGTTACAACATTTATTATTATTCACTTTTTTAATTGTAGCCATCTTAATAGGTATGATATGGTATCTCATTGTGATTTTGATTTTAAGTAAGATATCTCTTTATTTCTTTTTGTGACTAATTACCATGAAAAATGTTAGCTTCTCTAGTTTTTATATATAATCTAAGAACTGAATATTAGATGCTGATGTGTTAAGAGATGCAATTTCTTATAGCTGTTTTATAACATGTAACATTTTATCAGTTAGCTTCACTATTCACTTTGCCTCTTTTGTCAGAAATAATTGTGGAGGTGTCTCATATGTTTAACTAGAAAGAATGAAGTGTACAGAGTAGTATATTTGTAATATCCAATCAAACATAAGGTCTGTTTGTGGGAAGTTTTCACTTTGGTTTGTCTTCCTGGACCTTTGTTGTTAGAATAACCTTGGGCTTTTTTTTTTATAAAGCTTTTGGCATTAACTATTCAACATGAGAAACCTGATTTAGAGGAACAGAAAACAAAACTATTACAACAAGAAGAAGATAAGAAAATACAGTTAGCTAAGCTTGAAGAATCTCTTCTAGAGGTAAAATTTAGTTATTCAGGATGTTGATCATATTACATTATTTTGATAATAGTCAAATGCTGTTTTTTTAAAGGTTATAATACCTTCAGCATGTTTTTGATTGTATCAGAAGAATATCAATATATATGTTAAAATCAAAATTCAAACAGAAAAAGGGTAGATATCTTGGAATATGAGACTTGGGAGTAATGTTTAAGACAAGTGATTTTTAACTTTTATACTGTATTTCATTAATGTTTAATTATATACTCAGAACAACATTCAAAAGTAGCATGAGATTATGATTTGATCTCTAACTTTAAGTGGTTTTTTATTTTTATTAAATTGATAAAATTAATATAAATACAATGCTTTAGTGATACAGTATCATCTAGTGATTTGCAATATCTTTTGATATACAAGGCTGTAAAATATTGAAACTCTTTTAAAAGTACGTAAGTTCCCATAAACATCATCAAATTAATAGTAGTTAACTTCGACTTCCTTTAATTGATCATTTTAGTATATATAATAATGTTCATATTATTTTATTAATTTTTCTACAGACACTTGCCACATCTCAAGGTAATATTTTGGAAAATAAAGATTTGATTGAATCTTTGAATCAGACAAAAGCAAGCAGTGCACTTATTCAGGAGTCACTTAAAGAATCTTACAAACTCCAAATTTCTCTTGACCAAGTAAATATTTTCTTCTTTGTGATCTTATATTGTTTTCTTAAATGTTCATGTTAATATGATAAAAATTATAGTATGATGACTGCAAAAAAGAAAGCTATTCAAAAATATCAGGTCCTTGGGTCTAATTCTTGTTATTATGGAAAAGGTGATAGATGTTGAGGGTATCAAGGGTAAAGAGTGCTGGTCATTGTCCCCTGCTGAGTACCACTGATTTCTGGCACGTTATCTAGAGATGTAGGGAAGGCCAGATGGTGCAGTGGTAAAGAATCAGCCTGCTAATGCAGGAGATGCAAGAGACGCAGGTTCAGTCTCTGGGTTGGGAAGATCCTCTGAAGGAGGAAATGGCAACCCACTTCAGTATTCTTGCCTGGAGGATTCCTTGGACAGAGAAGCCTGGTGAGCTACAGTCCATGGGATCGCAAAGAGTCAGACATGACTGAGCACGCATGCACACTAGAGTTCTCAGTTCAGTTCAGTTCAGTTGCCTAGGCGTGTCTGACTCTTTGTGACCCCATGAACCGCAGCACACCAGGCCTCCCTGTCCATCACCAACTCCCGGAGTCCACCTAAACCCTTGTCCATTGAGTTGGTGATGCCATCCAACCATCTCATCCTCTGTCATCCCCTTCTCCTCTTGCCCTCAATCTTTCCCAGCATCAGGGTCTTTTCCAGTGAGTCAGCTCTTCGCATCAGGTGGCCAAAGTACTGGAGTTTCAGCTTCAGCATCAGTCCTTCCAATGAACACCCAGGACTGATCTCCTTTAGGATGGACTGGTTAGATCTCCTTGCTGTCCAAGGGACTCTCAAGAGTCTTCTCCAACACCGCAGTTCAAAAGCATCAATTCTTCAGTGCTCAGCTTTCTTTATTGTCCAACTCTCACATCCATACATGACCACTGGAAAAACCATAGCCTTGACTAGACAGACCTTTGCTATAAATTTGTACTGAAATTGAAACTGAATGTTTTTCTTGTTTAGTGACTATTAAAGAGCATCTTTGCCATTCCTGAAACTTTTCTTAAGGCAAATTAAGTATATCAATAAAAGAGTTAAAAGTTATTTTTCCATTAAAAACATCTTTCCTCCCTTTTCATCCTCTACCCTATGAATGTAATGACTGAACTCTTTTCTTAAATAGTTAATATATAGTTAAAATAAATAGTTAAAATCCTTTTTATTTTATTATTTTAACATTTCCTAGAGCAAAATTTCAACCCTGTATCAGTATATCTTTTTTTCTCCCAAATTTGATGACAGAGATTTGGTGAAGAAAAGCAATAAAGATTAATGTTACTGTGAATTCTCAGTCTCCAACCTGAGTTGGACCCTTAACTGACATCCTTTAATTCTTTCCTATTTCCTTGAATGACTTTTCCAAATTTTATTTTAGGTGTTTTTCAGTTCTTGCTCAAATTCCGCCGTACATAGATTTCTTTCTTCCCTTAAGAAAGAGCTCTGTTGAAACCAGAATTAGAACAGGCGTACAGCCTCTTTTCAAACTGGTCACCCCACCTTCTCCACCATTACTGAAAATTGGCAGATGGCATAACTGTCATTATCTCCCAAAAGTATTTTGAACTTTCTGTGCCTTCTCTTTCTGAACAGACATCCCTGAGTCACACACATAATTTTGCCAATATCATATCTGTAATCCTGTTTCTTTGATCAGAGTGGCATAGACAACTTTCTCAGAGTTCTGTTCGTAACCTCAAAGCCATTTAATCCTATGATCATTTCATGTTTATCATCCTTTACCTTCAGTCAGAATGAAAGCCCTTGTGCTTATTGGTTCCTTTTATGCTTATGCTGAACATGCCGGGTGCTCTGTTACCTTAATGCGGCCCCTCGGTTGCAGGCTGCTTCTCTGCCTCTGCATCCATCACTGTTCTGTTGGTGCCAGTCCCACATGCTACATTCATTGTTCTGACTTTCCTCACTGCGGGGATGGCTGTAGTGCCATGCTGTCTCATGTGACCTAGTGACCTCTGATCAGGATCACACCTGTTTACCATTTTGTCTCACCCTAATGCAAGTGTTTACCTCTTTCTGCTATTACAAGTCTTCTTGGTCTTCATTAAAACCAACCCTTGTACTACTCTACTCAGGAGTAGAGATGTATTTAGAATACACTGATGTAGTTTCATAAAAGTATAAAACAAATGTATTATCTTAGGATTTAAAAAAGTATAAAAATGTAAAAATATGAAAGCTGGATTATGATGTTTGAGTTATAGAATTCTGTGATTCATCTTTATTCGTTGCCTGTATGTTGACAGAGTAAGGATGTGGCTAGGTTTGTGCATAGGAGTCTGCAGGTGGCAGTAAGCACTGGTACTAAGGTGTTATCCCTCCCACCCCCGCCCCAATTGTTCCACAGGAACGGGATGCCTATCTCCCTCTGGCTGAGAGTGCCAGCAAGATGTACTTCATTATCTCTGACTTGTCCAAGATTAACAACATGTATCGCTTTAGCTTGGCTTCATTTCTCCGACTTTTCCAGCGAGCTCTGCAAAACAAACAGGTATGCTGGTGGTTACCCCATAGCTGAGACTGAATAAGGGAGATCACTTTATTAGGCGCTAAATTTATAATAATTTCTTGAGTGAAGCTGCTTAGAATTACATTTCACAAGACCATATATAACACCTTTAAACTATATTTAAAAGAGACTGGTTCCTTAGTTGCGTTTTGTGTTTTTAACAGACTGTCCCAGTGTGGCAGCCCTCTTAATGGAAATGATTTATGAGTATAAATTAATAAATGATTATGTTCTAAGATGATCATAAAAAACCCTGGATACTTCAGGAAGATCAGAAATTAACCACATAATCTCATTACCTGGGGAAAGCAACATTTAAAATTTCATTATTTACCCTTGTTGTTTGGGGGCTTCCCCTTTGGCTCACCAATAAAGAACCTGCCTGCCAATTCAGGAGACACCGGCGACCCGGGTTTGACCCCCTGGGGTTGGGAAGATGCCCTGAAGGAGGGCATGGCAAAGCAGACCAGAATTCTTGCCTGGAGAATTCCATGGATGGAGGAGCCTGATGGGCTACAGTCCATGCGGTCACAAAGAGTCAGACACGACGGAGCAACTGAGCACGCACATGTTGTTTGAGACTGTAGTATGTTACAGGTATCGTTCTAGAAAATGGAAGTACAGGAATATACACTCTTTTATCAAGTTTGTATTCTAATGGAGGGAATATGTTAAAAAATACACATAAGTTTATTCAAAAGGTATAATACTGTGCTTTAAAAATACGTTGTACACAATTTTCATGTCCATAAATATAAACCTACACAATGTTTTTGAGAACTTTTGAGGCTGTGTGTGTGTGTGTGTGTGTGTGTATGTCTATGTTAGTTGCTCAGTCGTGTCCAACTCTCTGCAATCCCCAGAGCCTACCAGGCTCCTCTGTCTGTGGGATTCTCCAGGCAAGAACACTGGACTGGGTTGCCATTTCCTTCTCCAAAAGAAACTACAGAAAGAAAGAAAGTGAAGTTGCTCAGTCGTGTCTGACTCTCTGTGACCCCCTGGACTGTAGGCTACCAGGCTCCTCCATCCATGGAATTCGCCAGGCAAGAGTACTAGAGTGGGTCGCCATTTCCGTCTCCTTTGAGGCTGTACCCTTCTTTATTTAACTACCTCCTATGGAGTGTTCTGCTCATCTCTGCTGAAGATGTTTTCACACTCGAACTTGGCAGATTAAACAGTGTTTCTTTTATGCTCATCGATTCTGTGGGGAATTTGGTCAGGGCCCGGCAGGGCTGGCTTGCTGTTGCTCCACAAGGCCTGCGGCGTGGCTGGGAGGAACTGAGAGGGGAGTGGGTTCAGAGAGGCCCACTGGTGGGCCTGGGGCAGTGGACCTGATGGCGGGCTGCTGACTGCGGCACTTCTCCGTGAGGCTTGGTTTCCTCACAGTGCAGAGGAGGTGAGTTTCTCATATTACACACTGAGATATCAGACATGTATTCCAGTGAAAAAGGCAGAAGCTGAATTGTGTTTTATAACCCAGCCTTGGGTCATTTCTGCTCTATTCTTTTGGTTGAAGCAGTCAAAACCTGCCCAGATTTAAGAAGGGGAAAGGGACTTCACCTCCTGACAGAATGTCAAAGAATTTGGGGATGTGTTTAAAATAGCTAGACACTTAATAGGGTTGTTTTTCCCTATTTTTTGTTTCTCTGATTATTTTCCTAGTTAACTTCCAAGACTTGGGTAGTTGGGGCAAAAATGCATATATGTAAGTCTTTAGACAAATAGTGTCTATTCATTTTTTGGAAATACATGCTGTTGGTGTATTAATACAACAACAGGGACCTTTTCCCATCATTCCTTATTCAGATGGTTAAGAATCTGCCTGCAATACAAGAGAACCAGGTTCAATCCCAGGGTTGGGAAGATCCCTTGGAAAAGGGCATGGCAACCCACTCCAGTATTCATGCCTGGAGAATCCCATGGACAGAGGAGCCTGGCAGGCTACAGTTTATAGGGTTGCACAAAGTTGGACACGACTGAATGACTAACACTTTCACTAAGCAAAAATGGATATTATATATCTTTTAATAATTAGCCTATTAGGTAATTGAAAAATATTTCACTATGTTTGAAAGTCTTTAGTCATATGTAAGATAAAATCACTTGTAGAAAAGATATCAGATTATTTGTGTTTTTTCTTTGGTGAATTATTATTTTTTTATATTCTGTTGTATTACTATTTTGAAATTTGATTTATAAGAGATTCTTTTATATTAAGGACATTAAATCTTTGTCATATGTTGCTAAAATTTTGGGCTTATTGTTTGCTTTTTAACTTATTTCAATAATATTTTTTATGAAACCAAATTCATCGAATTTTTTTTATAGTTTTTATCTTTGATATAATACTAGTATAAGTGTTTTTAACATTATATTTTGGGTGCAAATAATTGATTCTTTTAGATAAGTTAGGGAGCAAAATTTCATATCCAGGTAGGTTTACCTAAGTCTGTCTTTCTGAGGAAAGATTATTATTCATTCAATTAATATTTACTTCAAACTTACCATATGGCAGGCATTTTCTAGGTGTATGGGTGATATACTGGAGCATAAATCAAGAAAAAGTATTGTCTTCATTGGAAGGGGCTAATTAATATTTTCATGAATAAATTATTTCAGAAAATCTTTATTTGAGTACAGTGATTAAGGTTTACTAATGTCTTTTCCACTAAAATAACTCATCTAAAGTTCTTATATTCAGATTTGAAATAAATGACAGCTGACAAAGAACTTATATTTTGGAGGTAGGCGTTGTTAGTAAAATCTATTGTATCACTCCTGGGAGATAAGATAAGCATTTATCCCACATATATTCATAATGTCCTTTTGACAAAAAGTAGGTTTCAAGTTGCATGGTTGGGCTGCAGAATACTTGTGTGTTAAAAATTTTTGAATTTTAATTGTTAACTTTAGTTATACCATTTATAATACTGTGTTGGTAGAAGATGTTTACAAAAAAAAAACAGAAGCGTAAAGTTTCTGAGAGCTTGTTCATGACATATTGATCTTATTTCAAATTTACTGTGTCAACAAGTAAAACTAAAGAGTCATTTATATTATACATCTTTTGCATTAATAATTTTGTATAAAACTTGAGATTATATAGTAACAAGTTCATTTAAAATTGATTTTTAACTTTTAATAAAAAGGTGTTTATGTTAAAATTCAGTGATTATATGACATATAAGAATTGAAAAATACATTACAAAGTCTAAACTTAATAAAAATACTGATTATTGTATACTGTTTAGAAAAGCTTATAGCTTGGTATTTTGTCAGTGACAATAATTCTGAGATAAGATGGCCAGTGAATAACATTTACCTTTGCATGTGTGTGTGTGTATTTGCACCTGTGTGTTTAGGTGGGCATTTGAGTTTATTTTAAAAAGTAATATAATCTTAAATTTTGTTTTCCATTGTTTTGAAAATCTACTCTGTCTTGTAGGTACTATATTCTGTCTCACCTTAGCTTGTTTTTTTAGTGGATCCAAGTTTTAATTTCACATATCATCTTTGTTCCTAAATAGTAAAATTAACAAGAGTGTTTGTGATGTGAACTGTGAATAATGAGCTATCTTTAGTTAGAACATGCTACTAACCAGAAGCTTGAAACCAAGGCCAGAAACCTATGTTTGATATATTTGAGTACCAGGTCACAATGGGTTTCTCCTAATTTAACACATTTTATTTCTCATTCTGGGTGTACTTCTCTAAATATTTTGCTAGTTTTTTTTTTTCCTTGTTTGTTATCATCATAAGAAAGTAAGCAAATTTTGTCTAAATGTTATACCAGGATTGAATTTTACAAGGCATGTATTCTCCAAATGTACCCTGAATAAAGTGAGATGTAACACTCATATTACAGTTAGGGAAAAGGCCAGCTTTTATACCATCCCTGCCCACTATTCCTACCCCAAGCCATTTTTCATTAATCAAATAAAGTAGCCATTAATGATATTTTTCAAATCATGGCAATCAAAAATAGGTAAAAAACTAAAACTGTGTATGAATTTTGACACCAAAAATTGCGAATTCATGAAAGATGAGCAAGATTTAAAATTATTTAGATTCTTATGCTGGGGATAAGAAAATTCTTTATAGTATGGTTCTGGTCATACTGTTTTGAGACTGGATTGGTAATTATAATACAGGTCATTAAATGAGTTTAACCCAGATTGATGTAGTGTTTTTAATGCCCGTAGAAAATTAAAAGTGGTAGGTCGAATTCAATTCATATTGTAATTGATTATAGTTTTCACTTATTGAAAGCTTTAACTCTATACATTAAAAAATGCATCAGTTTTTTATTGTGTTAATTTAGAAGTTTAGTACATTTATTTGTTTAGTCCCTTGAGTCTGACTGATGGATATAATTGCTCCAGAATCAGTTTTGAGTGTGGAAGAACAGTTTATAAGCAGGATTAAACTGTGAGGTACCTTTTAAGTGTTCATGAGTTTCCTAATGGTTTCTCAATTTTCAAATTGTCATCTGCAGGATTCTGAAAATACAGAACAGAGGATTAAATCTCTTATCAACTCATTAAAACATATGGTTTATGAATATATATGTCGTTGTTTATTTAAGGTAAGAAATACTGTGTTTTTCACTTATAAAATGAACCTGAACCTTTATTTAATACAGTATTAGGTTAAATTATATTAAATTGTACGTAACCCTTTACCTACTGGCAAGGTATTAGAATTGACATTTCTGACATAGTCAGGATATAGTAGGGAGAAAGGTGGCAGCCACACCAGCTGGCTTAGCCCTGCACTTGTCGGTGACCACCGAAAGAGGGGGTGAGGGTGGGTTAGGTAGATCATCTTCCAGCAGATGTTTCTCGGTCTTAGTACTCAGGACATTTTGGGCCACATAGTTATTTGTTGTGGGGGGTCGTTTTGTGCATGTTATGGTATTAATGCCACCTCTGGCCTCTACCTTCTGGTGCCGTTAGCACTCCCTTTCCCCATTATGACAATCAAAAATATCTCGACACTGCTGGATGTCCCCTGGGCTAGGGAACAAAATTTTCTATTCCCTGCATTACAAGTAAACTAATACATGATTCTGTGTTTTGAAGGAAATCTGTCACAGACATCTTCAAATTGCAAGGCACCCAGAGGAATAAACAATGAAACATTTTTAGAAATTTTAGAATATTATAGAAAGTACAGAAGGTTTTCATGTAGGACTATTTTATTAAAAAAAAAATCAGTCCTTGGGAATAGCTTGAGACATGATTTTAAAAAAAGCACTTTGTAAAGGCAGTTAACTATGAGAGAGAAATAGAGTTACTATGGTCCAATTATATAGACTTCTTCAAAGATCTTGAAAAAGATATACTTTTTATATTCTTCAGCATGAGATAGTAGTTTTTATGATTAGAGTGAGTTTATTGAAGATGTTTACTTTAGACAGAGAATAAACCCTTCGAAGAGTTTATTGACAAGGAATGTTATTGGAAATTCAAAGAATTATAGTTGAGCATTTCTGCAGAATTCATTCGCTAATGAGAATTGTGGATATATATATATATATTTGAAAAGTGTCATAGTTAACTGTCATTCTAAAAATCAGCCATTCAGCCTTCAATTTTAGTTTGTATAAAAGGAGGAATTGTAAGAGAATAATCTCAAAACCCGTTTTGTCACTGGTTATGATCCTAGATATAAGGATGATATGTCAGTAACTTCATTGGTTATAGGTTCATGACATATTTAAACATTTTTGTAATTCATTGTCTCATATAAAACTTTGTAAAATTTAATTACACAAAATTTAAAAACATTTTCAGAAAATGTTTCAAATTTAATGAGCAACATAGAAGAATCTTTAAACACTTATTTTACTCTCCTCCAGTTCAGTTCTTCATTAGAGTAAATCACTTTAAGGTTTGATATGTCCTTATAGTCTGTTTCTTCTCTTTTCATATTCATATATGCAAATATACACACACACACACACATATATACCAAAGGGTGGCTCAGCTGATAAAGAATCTGTCTGCCAGTGCAGGAGATGTAAGAGACACACAGGTTCAATCCCTGGGTCAGGAAGATCCTTTGGAGAAGGAAGTGGCAAACTGCTCCAGTATTCTTGGCCAGGAAATTTCCATGGACAGAAGAGCCTGGTGGGCTACAGTCCATGGAGTTGCAAAGAGTTAGACATGACTGAGCATGTGCCCCCCCACCCCCCACATATATATATATATATATATATATACACAACACATCTTTATCCGTTCCTCCTTGGATGGACACTTAGGATGCTTCCATGTCTTGGCTATTGTAAATAATGATGCAGTGAGCATAGAGAAGCATATATCTTTTCAAATTAGTGTTTTTATTTTTTTTTTTTGAAAAATACCCCCAAAGTGCAATTGTACTATGCTATGACAGTTCTATTTTTTAGCTTTTGAAGAACCTCCATACTGTTTTCCATAGTGGCTGTACTAATTTACAATCCTACCAACAGTGTGGGTTCTGTTTTCTCCACATCCTTGTGAACCCTTGTTATTTGTTGTCTTTTTGATCATAGCCATTCTGGACAGATGCCAGGTAGTATCTCTTTGCGGTTTTAATTAGTCTTTCCTCAGTGACTAGTGATGTTGAACATCTTTTCATGTGTCTATTGATCATTTGTTTGTCTTCTTTGGAAAAATGTCTATTTACATCATCTGTCCATTTTTTAAATAACAATTTACAATTATTATGTCTGCTCATCAGATTGATCCCTTTATCATTATGGTGGTATAGAACTTACCTACTATGCAGGAGACATAAGAGATGCGGGTTTGATCCCTGGGTTGGGAATATCCCCTGGAGGAGAACATGGCAACCTACTCCAGTATTCTTGCCTGGAGAATCCCATGGACTGAGGAGCCTGGCGGGCTACAGTCCATAGCATCATGAAGAGCTGGACATGACTGAAGAGACTTATTAGCATGCACACACAATATCTCTTTATGTCTCTTGTTACAGTCTTTATTTTAAAGTCTGTAAAATTATGTTTTAAAGATAGCTCAGCTTTCTTTTCATTTTCATGGAGTAGATATTCTATTTCCTCAATGTAGTCCATTTGTCTTTCGTTCTTGAGTCTCTTGTAGGCAGCATATATATGGCCCTTGTTTTTTTATTCATTCAGCTACTCTACAGCCTTTAATTGGAGCATTTAGTCTACTTACATTTAAAGTAATTATAGTTTTGCCAAGAGAATGCACTAGTCATAGCAAATACCCTCTTCCAACAACACAAGAGAAGACTCTGCACATGGACATCACCAGATGCTCAGTACCAAAATCAGATTGATTATATTCTTTGAAGCCAAAGATGGAGAAACTCTATACAGTAGCAAAAACAAGACTTGGAGCTGACTGTGGCTCACATCATCAGCTTCTTATTGCAAAATTCAGGCTCAAATTGAAGAAAGTAGGGAAAACCACTAGGCCATTCAGGTATGACCTAAATCAAATCCCTTATGATTATACAGTGGAAGTGACAAATAGATTCAAGGGATTAGATCTGGTAGACAGAGTGCCTGAAGTAGACAGAGTGCCTGTCCAGTGTTATGGACAGAGGTTCATAACATTGTACAGGAGGTGGTGACCAAAAGCATCCCCAAGTAATAGAAAGGCAAGAAGGCAAAGTGGTTGTCTTAGGAGGCCTCACAAATAGCCGAGAAAAGAAGAGAAGTGAAAGGCAAAGGAGAAAAGCAAAGATATACTAAACTGAATTCAGAGTTCCAGAGAATAATAGAGAGACAAGAAAACTTTCTTAAGTGAACAATGCAAAGAAATAGAGGAAAACAATAGAATGGGGTAGACTAGAGATCTCTTTAAGAAAATTGGAGATACTAAGGAAACTTTTCATGCAAAGGACAAAAATGGCAAGGACTTAACAGAAGCGGAAGAGATTAAGAAGAGGTGGTAAGAATATACAGAAGAAGTATACAAGAAAGCTCTTAATAACCCAGATAACCATGATGGTCTGGTCACTTACCTAGAGCCAGGCATACTGGAGTATGAAGTCAAGTGGGCCTTAGGAAGCATTACTATGAACAAAGCTAGTGGAGGTGATGGATTACCAGCTGTGATGTTTCAAATCCTAAAAGATGATGCTGTTAAAGTGCTGCACTCATGATGCCAGCAAATTTAGAAAACTCAGCAGTGGCCACAGGATGGGAAAGGTCAATTTTCATTTCAATTCCAAAGGAAGGAAATGCCAAAGAATGTTCAAATTACCATGCAAATGCACTCATTTCACATGCCAGCAAGATTATGCTCAAAATCCTTCAAGCTAGGTTTAAGGAGTACATGAACTGAAAGCTTCAAGATGTTCAAGCTGGATTTAGAAAAGTCAGAGGAACGAGAGATCAAATTGCCAACATCTGTTGGATCATAGAAAAAGCTATAAAATTCACTTTAATGGCAGAAGGTGAAGAGGAACTAAATAGCCACTTGATTAAGGTGAAAGAGGAGAGTGAAAAAGCTGGCTTTGAACTCAACATTAAAAAAATGAAGATGATGGCATCTGGTTCTATCACTTCATGGCAAATAGATGGTGAAAAAGTGGAAACAGTGTCACATTTCATTTTCTTGGGCCCCAAAATCAATTTGGATGGTAACTGCAGCCATGAAATTAAAGTATGCTTCCTCCTTGGAAGAAATGCTATGACAAGCTAGACAGTGTATTAAAAAACAGAGACATCATTTTGCCAACAAAGCTCCTATAGTCAAAGCTATGGTTTTTCCAGTAGTCATGTATCAATATGAGAGTTGGACTGTAAAGAAAGCTGAGCACCGAAGAATTGATGCTTTTGAACTGTGGTGTTGAAGAAGTCTCCCGAGAGTCCCTTGGACTGCAAGGAGATCCAACCAATCAATTGTAAAGAAAATCAGTCCTGACTATTCATTGGAAGGACTGATGCTGAAGTTGAAAATCTAATACTTTGGCCACCTGATGCGAAGGACTGACTCACTGGTAAAGACCTAGATGCTGGGAAAGATTGAAGGCGGAAGGAGAAGGGGACGATAGAGGATGAGATGGTTGGATGGCATCCTCGACTCAGTTGACATGAGTTTGAGCAAGGTCTGTGAGTTGGAGATGGATGGGGAGGCCTGGTGTGCTGCGGTTCATGGGGTCGCAAAGAGTCGGACACGACTGAGCGACTGAACTGAACTGAGACAGCATATTAAGAAACAGAGACATTACTTTGCCAACAAAGGTTCATCTCGTCAAAACTATGGTTTTTTCAGTAGTCATGTATCGATGTGATATTTGGACTATAAAAAAGCTGAGCACAGAAGAATTGATGTTTTTGAACTGTGGTGTTGGAGAAGACTCCTGAGAGTCCCTTGGACTACAAGGAGATCCAACCAGTCCATCCTAAAGAAATCAGTCCTGAATATTCATTGGAAGGACTGATGCTGAAGTTGAAACTCCAATACTTTGGCTACCTGATGCAAAGAACTGACTCACTGGAAAAGACCCAGATGCTGGGAAAATTAAAGGTGGGAGGAGAAGGGGATGACAGAGGATGAGTTGGTTGGATGGCATCACCGACTCAATTGACATGAGTTTGAACAAGGTCTGGGAGTTGGTGATAGATGGGGAAACCTGGCATGGTACAGTCCATGGGGTTGCAAAGAGTCACACATGACTGAGCTACTGAACTGAACTGAGCTGATTCATTATCATTAACTTGAACACTACTGGATAGATTGCTTATCTCTACTTTGCTTAGTTCTTCTTCTAGGGTTTTGTCTTTTTGTTTGTTTCAGATATATTCCTGTCTCCTCATTATGCTGAATTCTCTATTTTTATTTCTGTGGACTATGTAGGTCAAGTATGTTTTCTGGTCTTGTAAAATGGGTTCCATGGGAAAGGTCTCATGACTCTCAGCAGCATACTCCCTTCTGCTTACTAGAGCTATATGCTCCAAGGTTGTCTCCTGAGTGGGCTGTGTAGACCCTTCTGTTGTCTAGGGGACAACTACTGTGGTTGTATTAGTCACCGAGGCTGTTCCTTGGCCTGGTTGGCCTCTAGGCCTCAAGTATTGACTGCCAGGCCCAGGTGGTTGGGCCTGGGTTCCAGCATGGCTGGTCACATGACCTGATGGTCCTGGGACTGTTGCTGGCCTGGTGAAAGACAGGGCCAGATTCTGGGGCATGCCAGCCCATTGGTAGGAGCTGGGGAGGCTGGGGCTGGTATTGGCCTGCTGGTGTGCAGAGTCGGATCCTGGGTCGGCTAGCTGGGGGCTACTGGCTCTGGTGCTGTCCACTGATGATGGCTGGGTAAGCCCCTGACATTACTAGGCTAGAGGAAAGTGAAAGTGAAGTTGCTCACTCGTGTCTGACTCTTTGCGACCCCATGGACTATAGCTCACCAGGCTCTTCTGTCCATAGGATTTTCTAGGCAGGAGTACTGGAGTGGGTTGCCATTTCCTTCTCCAGAGGATCTTTCCAACCCAGGGATTGAACCTGGGTCTTCTGCATTATAGGCAGACGCTTTATCGTCTTAACCACCAGAGAAGTGCCTCCCCAGCTCCTTCTACCAATGGGCCACCAGAGGAAGGACTCCAAAATGGTGCTTGCTAGACCAGTGTGCTGGTTGTTGAACCTATCAATCATTGAAACCTACCCTAACTCTTGGTTGCCTTTTATACCTTTGTGATTGTCCAAGCAGCCTACTATATTTTTATTAGCTCAAGGCTGTATATTAGTCAAGGCTGTATATTGTCACCCTGCTTATTTAACTTATATGCAGAGTACATCATGAGAAACACTGGACTGGCAGAGGCATAAGCTGGAATCAAGATTGCTGGGAGAAATATCAATAACATCAGATGTGCAAATGACACCACCCTTATGGCAGAAAGTGAAGAAGAACTAAAAAGCCTCTTGATGAAAGTGAAAGAGGAGAGTGAAAAAGTTGGCTTAAAGCTCAACATTCAGAAAACTAAGACCATGGCATCCGGTCCCATCACTTCATGGCAAATAAATGGGTAAACAGTGGAAACAGTGGCTGACTTTATATTTCTGGGCTCCAAAATCACTGCAGATGGTGATTGCAGCCATGAAATTAAAAGATGCTTGCTCCTTGGAAGGAAAGTTATGACCAACCTAGACAGCATATTAAAAAGCAGAGACATTACTTTGCCAACAAAGGTTCATCTAGTCATGGCTATGGTTTTTCCAGTGGTCGTGTATAGATGTGAGAGTTGGACAATATAGAAAGCTGAGCACAGAAGAATTGATGATTTTGAACTGTGGTGTTGGAGAAGACTCTTAAGTGTCCCTTGGACTGCAAAGAGATCCAATCAGTCCATCCTAAAGGAGATCAGTCCTGGGTGTTCATTGAAAGGATTGATGTTGAAGCTGAAAGTCCAATACTGTGGCCACCCGATGCGAAGAGCTGACTCATTGCAAAAGATCCTGTCGCCAGGGAAGATCGAGGGCAGGAGGAGAAGGGGACGACAGAAGATGAGATGGTTGGATGGCATCACCGACTCAGCGAACATGAGTTTGGGTGGACTCTGGTAATTGGTGATGGACAGGGAGGCCTGGCGTGCTGCGGTTCATGGGGTCACAAAGAGTTGGATGCTACTGAGCAACTGAACTGAACTGATAGTTGAGGGTGTGTTATAACCTGTCAGTATCCTGTAGAGGAAAATCTTAGTCAGCAGTAGATTCAGGATGATTTGAAGCCACATGCCTGAGGAGCAGATTCTGAAATATGAAAATACATACAGTCCTATGGGATTGCAAGCACTGGAGCCAGGTGATCTCCTGAGTGGAAGTTGTAAGAACAGAGGCTCTAGATAAGTGTATGGGCTTCCCTGGGGGCTCAGATGGTAAAGCATCTGGCTGCAATGGGGGAGACCTGTGTATGATCCCTGGATTGGGAAGAATCCCTGGAGTAGGAAATGGCAACCCACTTCAGTATTCTTGCCTGGAAAATTCCATGGATGGCGGAGCCTGGAGGACTACAGACCATGGTGTCACAAAGAGTCGCTCACGACTGAGCAACTTCACTTTCTTTCACTTTCAGACACGTTGTCTGAGGTCTTTTCTGGTAGATACCGGTGAACAGAAGGGGGCAGAGGTGGCCTTCATTGACCCTGATCCCTAAGAAAGTTCCGTAGCCCCTAGGTGTGTGCCAAGCCTAAACCTGCCTCTCAGACCAGAGCTCCAGTATGAGCAAATAGACTTCTTTCACAGAAAGATGGGAGTGAGTTTGATAGCCTGTCAAAAATTTTCTATTACTGTCCCACAGGACCCGGGAATGCAAACTCTCCAGGCTTCCAGAGCCAGATGATGAAGGGGTGTCCCCTTGGCTGTAGCTCTAAAAATTAGGGCTTCAGAAATATGTAAAGCTCACTTCTGAGCGATACCCTGGTGCCCTGGAGCCTGGCAGAGGGAAAGTAGCAATCTGTTGCTCGCTGGCTGTAGGGCGGCAGCAGGGAAGCATAAAAATGGCGTTCACCAGAAAAGGAGAAAACGGAGGGAGATGGCGCCCGCTGGCTAGCGCACAGAGGAGGGAGAGTGCAAACATGGCGCCTGGTGCCGGCAGCGAGGCAGAGCTGCGGAGAGATGGCCCCACCGGAGACAGGGAAGACAGTGATGGCGCCTGTTGGCTGGCGGAGGGAGAGGGTTAGATGGTGCCCCCCGTTCTCTGGGTCGAGAGTGTTCCGGCATGCTGTTTGACATGTTGTTAAATTAGATGCCCGCATCTCAGGCCAGCGCTTTAATCTACCCAAGGGAAGCTCTTTGGCTTAAAATCTGAGCTCCGTCGCTGCTTCTCAGTTGAGCCCTGGGAAGGGCCAGTTCCTGCATGGGGGACTTTTTTGAGCAGAGGATTACAGTCTTGTGGATATCGTGTTGTGACCCCAGTTGATTTTCAAAGCTAGATATTTTGGGAGCTTGTTACTCAGGTTCACTTCAGTTCAGTTCAGTTCATTTCAGTCGCTCAGTTGTGTCCGACTCTTTGCGACCCCATGAATCGCAGCACGCCAGGCCTCCCCATCCATCACAAACTCCCGGAGTTTACTCAAACTCATGCCCACGGAGTGGGTGATGCTATCCAGTCATCTCGTCCTCTGTCGTCCCCTTCTCCTCCCGCCCCCAATCCCTCCCAGCATCAGGGTCTTTTCCAATGAGTCAACTCTTTGCATGAGGTGGCCAAAGTATTGGAGCTTCAGCTGCAGCATCAGCCCTTCCATTGAACACCCAGGACTTATGTCCTGCAGGATGGACTGGTTGGATCTCCTTGCAGTCCAAGGGACTCGCAAGAGTCTTCTCCAACACCATAGTTCAAAAGCATCAATTTTTCGGTGCTCAGCTTTCTTCACAGTCCAACTCTCACATCCATACATGACCACTGGAAAAATCATAGCCTTGACCAGACGGATGTTTGCTGGCAAAGTAATGTCTCTGCTTTTTGATATGCTATCTAGGTTGGTCATAATTTTCCTTCCAAGGAGTAAGCGTCTTTTAATTTCATGGCTGCAGTCACCATCTGCAGTGATTTTGGAGCCCCCCAAAATAAAGTCTGACACTGTTTCCACTGTCTCCCCATCTCTTTCCCATGAAGTGATGGAACCAGATGCCATGATCTTAGTTTTCTGAATGTTAAGCTTTAAGCCAACTTTTTCACTCTCCTCTGTCACTTTCATCAAGAGGCTTTTTAGTTCCTCTTCACTTTCTGCCATAAGGGTGGTGTCACCTGCATATCTGAGGTTATTGATATTTCTCCCGGCAATCTTGATTCCAGCTTGTGCTTCTTCCAGACCAGCGTTTCTCATGATGTAGTCTGCATATAAGTTAAATAAGCAGGGTGACAATTTACAGCCTTGACGTACTCCTTTTCCTATTTGAAACCAGTCTGTTGTTCCATGTCCAGTTCTAACTGTTGCTTCTTGACCTGCATACAGGTTTCTCAAGAGGCATGGCAGGTGGTCTGGTATTCCTATCTCTTTCAGAATTTTCCAGTTTATTGTGATCCACACAGTCAAAGGCTTTGGCATAGTCAAGCAGAAATAGATGTTTTTCTGGAACTCTCTTGCTTTTTCGATGATCCAATGATATTGGCAATTTGAACTCTGGTTCCTCTGCCTTTTCTAAATCCAGCTTGAACATCTGCAAGCTCTTGGTTCACGTATTGCTGAAGCCTAGCTTGGAGAATTGTGAGCATTACTTTACTAGCGTGTGTGAGATGAGTGCAATTGTGCGGTAGTTTGAGCATTCTTTGGCATTGCCTTTCTTTGGGATTGGAATGAAAACTGACCTTTTCCAGTCCTGTGGCCACTGCTGAGTTTTCCAAATTTGCAGTCATGTTGAGTGTGGCACTTTCACAGCATCATCTTTCAGGATTTGAAATAGCTCATCTGGAATTCCATCACATCCACTAGCTTTGTTCGTAGTGATGCTTTCTAAGGCCCACTTGACTTCACATTCCAGAATGTCTGGCTCTAGGTTGATCATACCATTGTGATTATCTGGGTCATGAAGATCATTTTTGTACAGTTCTTCTGTGTATTCTTGCCACCTCTTCTTAATATCTTCTGCTTCTGTTAGGTCCATACCATTTCTGTCCTTTATTGAGCCTATTTTTGCATGAAATGTTCCCTTTGTGTCTCTAATATTTTTGAAGAGATCTCTAGTCTTCCCCATTCTGTTGTTTTCCTCTATTTCTTTGCATTGATCACTGAGGAAGGCTTTCTTATCTCTCCTGGCTATTCTTTGGAACTCTGCATTGAAATGGGAATATCTTTCCTTTTCTCCTTTGCCTTTCGCTTCTCTTCTTTTCACAACTATTTGTAAGGCCTCCTCAGACAACCATTTTGCCTTTTTGCATTTTTTTCCCATGGGGATTGTCTTGATCCCTGTCTCCTGTACAATGTCATGAACCTTTGTCCATAGTTCATCAGGCACTCTGTCTATCAGATCTAGTCCCTTAAATCTATTTCACAGTTCCACTCTATAGTCATAAGGGATTTGATTTAGGTAATATCTGAATGGTCTAGTGGTTATCCCTACTTTCTTCAGTTTAAGTCTGAATTTGGCAATAAGGAGTTCATGATCTGAGCCATAGTCAGCTCCCAGTCTTGTTTTTGCTGACTGTATAGAGCTTCTCCATCTTTGTCTGCAAAGAATATAGTCAATCTGATTTCAGTGTTGACCATCTGGTGATGTCTTTGTGTAGAGTCTTCTCTTGTGTTGTTGGAAGAGAGTGTTTGCTATGACCAGTGTGTTCTCTTGGCAGAACTCTATTAGCCTTTGCCCTGCTTCATTCTGTACTCCAATGCCAAATTTGCCTGTTACTCCAGGTGTTTCTTGACTTCCTACTTTTGCATTCCAGTCCCCTATAATGAAAAGGACGTCTTTTCTGGGTGTTAGTTCTAAAAGGTCTTGTAGGTCTTCATGGAACCGTTCAACTTCAGCTTCTTCAGCATTGCTGATTGGGGCAAAGGGTTACCGCGATATTGAATGGTTTGCCTTGGAAACGAAATGAGATCATTCTGTCATTTTTGAGATTGCATCCAGGTACTGCATTTTGGACTCTCTTGTTGAGCATGATGGCTACTCCATTTATTCTAAGGGATTCCTACCCACAGTAGTAGATACAGTGGTCATCTGAGTTAAATTCACCCCTTCCAGTTCATTTTAGTTAACTGATTCCTAGAATGTTGACATTCACTCTTGCCATCTCCTGTTTGACCACTTCCAATTCATGGACCTAACATTCCAGGTTCCTATGCAATATTGCTCTTTACAGCATCGGACCTTGCTTCTATCACCAGTCCCATCCACAATTGGGTATTGTTTTTTCTTTGGCTCTATCCCTTCATTCTTTCTGGAGTTATTTCTCCACTGATCTCCAGTAGCGTATTGGGCACCTACCGACCTGGGGAGTTCCTCTTTCAGTATCCTATCGTTTGCCTTCTCATGCTGCTCATGGGGTTCTCACGGCAAGAATACTGAAGTGGTTTGCCATTCCTTCTCCAGTGGACCACATTGTAGGTCTTTAAAGCTGAGATACCTAGTATGGGGTCATACCCTTCATTCCTCAAGAAGAGGTCTGGGTTTTGAATTTTCCTCCTGATTTTGGGTCACTGTTCCAGGGCTGGGTTTTATCACAGGATTGTTCCAGTCTCTCCCACTTTGATGTAGTTTTATTCTCTTTCACCCAGTGTGTTGTAATTGCTCAGCCAGTCTTTAGGTATTCAACAGAGGTGTAAGGATCTAAACTTTTGAAATTTTTGTGGGCATTAAATAAATTCCCTTCTAAAAGGTTTTTGTGTGTGCTCAGTCACGCAGTCATGTCTTACTCTTTGCAACCCCAAGGACTTGGTAGCCCACCAGGCTCCCCTGTCCATGGAATTTTCCAGGCAAGAATACTGGCGTGGATTGCCTGCCAGTTCCTTCTCCAGAGAATCTTCCTGACCCTGGGATCGGATCCACATCTCCTAAAGTCTCCTGCTTTGTAGGCAGATTCTTTACCACTGCACCACCTTTTGTTTACCAGTTAATACTCCTACTGATAGAGTAAAAGTATCTTCCTCTTTCTATTTTTGTCAGCTCTGTATATTACCACTGTTTCTAATTTTGTGGTTCATAAATAATATCTTATTTTCTTTTCTTCTCTTTATTTTTAAAATTGTTTATTTTTACCTTCCTTACTTGCCATATTTGCCTATTTGTGTTTTAAAGAATAAGTTTTGCTTTATAGAATGTTTACTTTATTTACTCTTTTAATTTATTTTTAATCATTGATTTATTTTTGATCTCTGTATTATTTAATTTGCATAATTAACTTTTTGTCTTAAACTGGAACTTTCTACCCAACAAACAATTGCCCATCCCCCAGCCCCTGGCAACCACTGCCTACTTTGTCTTTCTATGAATCTGACTGCTCTTAGTACCTCATAGAAGTTGAGTCATGTCCGTATTTGTGCTTTGTAACTGCTATATTCACTTAGGATAATGTTTTCAAGGTTCGTGCATGTTGTCAATGTGGTTTTTTCTTTTTTAGTTTTTTAATTGAAGGATAATTGCATTACAGAAATTTGTGGTTTTCTGTCATACATCAACAAGAGTTCGCCATGGGTACACCATGTACCTCCCGGACCTCCCTTCCATCCCTCCCTCCCATCCCCTCCCCATCCCGCCCTTCAGCCTGCCGCAGAGCCCCTGTTCGAGCTCCCTGAGTTATATAGAAATTCCCATTGGTTATCTGTTTTACCTGTGGTGTTGTGAGTGTCTCTATTACTCTCTCCATACAGCTCCCCTTCTCCCCTCCTCCTCCCTATGTCCATAGGTCTGTTCTCTATGTCTGTTTTTCCACTGCCGCCTTGAAAATAAATTCATCAGTGCCATCTCTTTAGATTCCATTTATATCAGTAAGTGTCAGTAAATGATAGTTATATTCCCCTTTCTGACTTACTTCATTCTGTATAATAGGCTCTAGGTTCATCCACTTCATCAGAACAGATTTAAATGTGTTCTTTTCATGATTGAGTAGTATTCCATTGTATATATATACCACATCTTCTTTATCCATTCATCTGTCAGTGGACATCTAGTTGTTTCCTTGTTCTAACTATTGTAAATAGTGCTGCAATGAACATTGGGGTGCATCTGTCTTTTTCAGTTTTGATTTCCTCAGAGTATATACCTAGGCGTGGGATTGCTGGGTCATGTAGTCTTATTTCTACCTTTTTTTTTTCCTTGCCAGCATTTGTTATCTCTTTTCTTTTTTTTCTTTTTTTTTTTAATTGAAAGATAATTGCTTTACAGAATTTTGCTGTTTTCTGTCAAACCTCAATGTGAATCAGCCACAGGTACACATATCTCCCCTCCCTTGTGACCCTCCCTCCCATCTCCCTCCCATCCCACTCTCTGGGTTGATACAGAGCCCCTGTTTGAGTTTCCTGAGCCAGACAGCAAATTCCTGCTGACTATCTATGTTACATATGGTAATGTATGTTTCCATGTTATTTCTAGCTTTTTAAGGAATCTCCAAACCATCTTCCATAGTGGCTGTATCAGTTTACATTCCCACCAGCAATGCAAGAGTGTTCCTTTTTCTCCGACGTGTGTTTTAAAATGCACGTTCTGCAGATCACCAGCCCAGGTGTGATGCATGAGTCAAGTGCTCGGGCCTGGTGCACTGGGAAGACCCAGAGGAGTCGGGTGGAGAGGGAGGTGGGAGGGGGGATCGGGATGGGGAATACGTGTAACTCTATGGCTGATTCATGTCAATGTATGACAAAACCCACTGGAAAAAAAAAAAAAAAACAGAAAGATAAAATGCACGTTCTGTCCCTCTTCCGCCCTTAGCCCTCTCCCCTCCCTTTACCCCGGCCAAGTTCAGGAATACCCTGAACTTGTGTTCTCTGGTCTCACCTCTCTTCATCCCTAAGCAGAAGGACTTTTCCCAGAGACTCTGCCATCCTCATTCACTTAATGATTCATCTCAGAACCAGAGCCACATGCAGTGCAGTTTCATGTCCAGCAGGCTGGTCTGAAAGTTTGTGCTCACACACTGGCTTTTCAGTGGTTGATGTGCATTGAGTTTTCCTGCTCTGGCCGCTCTTGTTTCTCTTGCCTCCGCCAGAGGCCTTGCTGCAGTGCTCCGGGGAGCCCAGGCTGCGGGGGGGGCCCTGGGATGGCCTGGGGGTGGTTAGAGTGGTGACCGAGGGGGGACAGTGAAACATGGAGCTGCCTGATTGCTGCCGGCACTGTCACCAAGAGGGTAAGGGGCTCCTGGTACTGCTCTTCATGCTGTAGTGTCTGACCCCAGGAGCGAGTGTGAAAGAGCTAAAGAGCACTTGAGGGGCAGAGGGCAGCGCCTGCAGCAGCCCTGGGCACCGGGCCCAGCAAGTCCTCCTGAGTGTAGCTGTAATCCAGGGAATATATGTTCTTATTTTATTTTTAGTTATTCCTTATATTTATTGATGAGATCTGAATGTTTTTGTCATATTTTAATAATGTAATTAGAGAGTGATACAGTAAGCTTTTCAGTACCAACATGATTTAAAGCCAGCATTTTGTTGCACTATAAAAGGGGTTATAGGCTTACTATCCATAACACTTAGTACCCAACTGGAATTTTTCATTAGCTGTCTTTAATAATACTTTTTGTTGTGAGCAGTTGAAATTATTTTTAAAAGGGCTGTAGTTTGTAATTCTTAAGACAAATTTTTAATTGATGATGGAATATCTGTTTTGTAAAATCCTTATTTTTGTATGAATAATATTAAATCTATTCATAGTGAATTCAGTATTCCATAGTTTCAGTGGTGAATAAAAATGCAGAAAGCACAGCAATTACAAAAATGAGGTAGTAAAACATTCTCAAGATTTTCGCACTCTAAGCTTACTCAGGATGACAGTTTCATATTTGAGTGAAAGTTTTGGGGTTTTTAGCAGTCAGCATCGCATTAGACTGAGTGCCAGAGCTTCTCTCATGCTCATTTTGCTGTTGTGTTAGTGACAGTAATGTGACAACAAAATACTCTTGAAATAGAGGATTGTTAGTATTCACATCACAGTGAATTGAAAGCATTTTGACCTGGAACAGAAAAATGATTGACTTGTAGTAGAAAATTTAGAATTTTAATAAACTATAAGCCACATGGAGAAAATTGTCTAGTACTTTCAGTTTAGATTATTTGCTGTATCTTTCTTTTTTTTTTTTCTTCATGAGGTCAAAAGTGTTTATTTTAGTAACCTAAGTACTTTAGACCATTATAGGATAAGCAGCACATTTGACTCCCCCAAACTTATGATGATTATAGCAAAACTGTGTCCAAGTTAGTACCTTTACATATCATTTCTTCACCACAGTTTATTGCTTGGAATAGATACAAAATAATGGAATTTGTAGGAATGTTAAGTAATTTCCAACTGTATTGGTGAGAGTATGGAAAAATTTAAGGAAATTTTGGGAGAGCATATGAATTTTGATGTTTCCCTGTCCTCGTGGAAGTATGTCTACAAGATCTGAAATAGTATAGGAAGACTGTCTCATGATGAATGAATAAAAGGTTTTTCAAGGAAAGAGCTTCTTCAGCTTGTGCTTATGCAGCTTACCTAGTCCCTTTCTTCAAATGAATTTGCTAGTTCTTTGATTTTTGAATATTGATAGCATGTCGTGATTGTGTTTATGTTACATATCATTTAATTTGAATTGCATTTTTCATATAAAAATGAGTTTTCTTACATAAAATAAAATGTGGAAATTCTCTAGTTGCATGTTTAGAAACTATATAACCTGTGGCTATTAAATGACTCTTGATAATTTAGATACTTCTGCTTTGATAACTTAAAAACTTTTAGTATTATATATAACACTTTAGAACTTCTGGGAGTATAGGTGAATGTGCATGAACTGCTTTATTAAAATGTATGATTTAGATTCAGGCACAAACTTAGGCACTTGTGAGTGCCTAAGATCTATCTTGTATCAACTTCTTTGAGATTAAAACAAGACTTTTCTTCATATGGTAACATCTATTCATTAAACATATTTGAAAGAAATGAATATTATAAAGTATAAGTCAAATGAATGAATAATACTTTCTACTTCCTATTAGTCTCTGAGATTTATGGGATTTTATGAAATATTTTTGAAGTAAATTTCCTTTCCAGTATTATGTAGTGTATCTTTTTACCGTAAAGCAGATAGTTTTTACCTATCTCCTTTTAAAATTTACAGTGTTCCAGGCACTAAGTCCCTTAACATATTGTTAATTAATTCCTTCAACAGTTCTGTTTTATAAGGGAGGAAATGAAGATATACAGATCTAACCTTTCTCTTGGGTGCTCAGATGTAGTAGGTGTTGTAGCTAGAATTCAAACACATTTTTCATGATGCCAGAGACGTCTTGGTAATAGGATGTCATTAAAACAAACTGTTATATCTGGAAATGTGAATTTTTTTTATCAGCTGTAAAGTAAACTTTGAGATTCCCTCATATTGTATTAATCCTATTCTAATATTCTCTTTTTGAATATTTACTAGCGTTTGTGTGCTGCCATGGTGGTATCATCCAGTGGTCTACTTTTCTTACTGTTTTTCTTTCAACTGGTTAATTATGTAGATGATCAGTTGAAATTTTGCTTATTATATATTCTCTTGATATTAAATTATTTTGTAACAGATCCCAAGCAAACTGATATAAATTTAACTTAAAGCAAAACACCCAAATTTTCTGACTCATAAGCTGTGTAGATCCAAGGATATAGTAGGTACAAAATATTTTTAAACCCTGGTTATTGACAGTTTTTTTTAAAACAAGTATTCAGAAAATTCTTAAGCTTGATTAAATTCATTCTTGATTTTGCTTCTGTATCATTGGAAATAATGTGTTCTCTCTCTGTCAGCAAACTATATTTTTAAATTTATTCTTGAATTATTGTTATTCCTCTTTATAACATCATTGTTAAATTCTTATGGCAAAAGGGATTCATTGGTACAGCTAGGTACCCAGACTGCTGCCATAAACAGCATTCTTCTGCCATCTCCCAGTTGGAAAATTATAAGATTATATCCTGGTTGACCTGGCCTAGATCATATGGTATCTCTTGTACCATTATCTTTGGCATGGTATCTTGACATTGGGCCACCTTGATGATTGGCTTATCTCTTTCCAACAGAAGGATGGTTTTCTTGCAGGCAAGGAGATTACTTGCTGGTAATGTTTACAGGAGAGTGTATATTTTTGTTGTTGTTGAGTGTATCTTTTATATATATAATATCCTTCTATCTATCTGTAGGTTTATAATCATACACACCTGTAATATTAGATATGAATAAAGTATGATTTATAATATGGAAAAAGCTAAATAAAGTTTATATTAGAATTTTGTAGGAAAGATAGTGCTTTAGCAGATGGTTTTGTTTATACTGGTAAACTCATTGCTTTTTTGGATACAAATGACAGAAGCTTATTTTATAAAATTTTAAAAATACATCAAATTAGGAAATAAAAATAACCTGTAATCTCAAAAATAAATCACTGATAAAAAACTTTATTATCGATTTCTAATTTATTTTGCAGCTATATACACTTGTCTGTTTATATAAAAATATTTGTTTAAATAAACAATATGAACTATGCTGTATACTTCGATTTAACTATTATTCATGATAGACTTTTGAACATTCATGTTGTTTCAGTTTTCCCTCCACTATAAAAGCCTTGCAATGAATACTCTCATTTCTTATCTAGAATACATTTGTAATCTCTTTGCACAAATTTCTAGAAATACAGTTTCTTGATTTACGGGGATATAGGATGTTCATGAGCATATAACATGTACAATGAGAAATTGAAGATTACTAATGCAAGAGGTTGATCTGGTTAATAATGTCTAATATCATCCTCACAGTTGGATTTCATCTAGTTAAACCTGTTTTTTTTTTGTTGTTGTTATTTGTTTTTTTAAATGAGATATATACACTGATTATTCCTTAGCACTATTTCTAAATATTAAGTCTCTCTCTATACTTCCACTGCCAACTTAAAAGCATTGTGCTATGCCATCTGAATGGTCATTTTTATATTGATAAAAGTAGATTATTAGACAATAGAGTATAGATGTTATGAGCCTGAATTTAAAGACTATGCTTTTCCAGAACCAGACATTTAGAAAGAGCAAAATAATATCTGTTATTCTTTTCAGGCTGATCAGTTGATGTTCGCTTTGCATTTCATTCGAGGATTGCATCCTGAACTTTTTCAAGAAAATGTAAGTGGAAGAAAAGGAGGAAAATATTAAGAGTTCTATAGAAATTTGGTAATGGGTGGACATATGGTTAGATTAGAAATTGCTTAAGGCTAGAAATTCCATATCAACCTATTCATTTTTTACTTAGTTAGAAATTTAGTGTATGATGCTGATTTCCAGTTTTACTCTCCTGTGGTTGAGCCAGATATTCTGAAGGATGATAAGGCAGGGAAAGAACTCTAATTTACCATCCTACCAAGATTTTTCTGAACACAAGTGTACTTTTCCAGGACACCAGAAGAATCAGCCTTATTATTTTCCTCATCTAATTACTGGGGCTGATAAATATAAAAATATGAAGCTATACGAGTATACTAGTACATTATTTATTATTTACATTGGCATGCTTAGAATCAGCATGTGAAACAAGAGTGGGTCATTCTCAGAAACCTCCTTCTTGAGTCTAAAGATTTATATTAATCTTTTAATGTATAATTTATCTTCTTTAGTTTATGTCTTCATTTCTGGTCTGCCATATAACCCACTCTCAGACTTGAAAGAAATGTCCTTTAAGATAGGGCATCCATCTCTGATCTACTTCTGTTAAAAAAATTCTTTGTAGGTGATTTTCCTCATTATTCTGCCATTTTCATTAAAGTGGGCTTGCAGTAGCCAGAGTGGCAGGGAATAGTATATGGACAGTGCACTTTGACCTAGTGACCTAGTAACCTTTAACTGTCTATGATCAGATTTTAACTATGCTCTGGGTTCCCCTCATTTGAATATGTGCCATTCCATATGACTGTTCTCTCTCTATTTCTTTCTAACTCCAAGTACTCTGGTTGACTTGTATAAATTTCTCCTGAATTTAACTTGGCTACTTTTATTTATACCATTTACTTTGATGCATTTCCCTCATCCTGTATAATACTTTTCATCATGATCAATAAACTGTTGTATGAGACTTAATTTTCCCTAGTTTTCCGTCTTGAAGTATAAATAAATTATCATTGGGAAAAGAGAACATTTTCCCTTGACTCACATAAAATAGTAGTAATAATTTGTATTTTGTTTATTTGTGACTGTATAACTCCAATAGGAAGAGTGAGTAGAGGCAGGCAGTATGTTGCTTTGGTAGTTTTTCCATATTGCACTCAAATTTTATTATGTTTATGCTGGCCAATGTGTAACATAATATAGTAGTGCCCATAATTATCTGATCGGGTAACCCAGAGTGAAGACATAGGTTTTCAAAGAGCTCTCGATTCTGTAACACTTGCTCAATTTTGATTCCGTGAGTTAATTAGGGAAAAAAAGAGTATCAATGGCCGTCTTCTCCCTATACATTGGAAAAGATAAGTTAATGGTGGGACTTTTCTCTATTTTTCCCAGTATACACAATTTTTAAACTTTTGATGCATCTCACTGCTTATATACTAGTAAAGAATAGCATGTAATAGGACAAATTAAAGATAATGACAAATGCTAATTATTTGAACAGACATTTTAATGTTTAGATGTTGAGACTCACAAGTGTTTAATATGGTTATTTTTTTCTTAAAATTATTCTAATATATTTCATTTTAATGTTGGTATAGTACCAACATAATGTTTTATGTTGGTATGGTACGTGAACTCACTATTATAATGTTAATATATTAGGAGTTGGGAAGATATGAAAGGAGTTATTTCCTCCCTGTTTTTTAGAAAGCTGAATTGTAAGCTGTCTTATGGGAAAGTTTAAAAAGATTTGTTAAATGGTTAGAATATTTATCTTTTGTGTATTTCTCATATTTTTATTAAATAGGAATGGGATACATTTACAGGTGTGGTTGTTGGAGACATGTTGCGGAAAGTTGTAAGTTAGAGTAATTAAAATTATTATTTCATTCTTAGGGAAAGTAATTCTGGTTTTGCCTTCATGAAATATAATTTGCTTCAGAGTAGTTTTAAGTTACTGTTGAAATTATATTTTAATTAGAGGAATATGTCTTTTCCTCTATTGCCCTAGTATAAAATGGATTGATATATTTTTTTTGTCCTTGACATATATCTTTTGGAGAATATTTAATTAAATATAAGAAATTAATATGGTTTCCTTTTTCAGTATATGTATTTTGGAACTCTAAGAAAATCAAGTCTTGTAGTATAGCTAGGAAAATTTTCTTAAATAAGTGAAATTAAAAAGTACTTCACTTATCTTTTGTTTATTCAAGTTAGATTTTTTTTCCAGTAGTTTTCTCGACAGGGAATGGATAAAGTTATTCTTCAAAGCATCCTATCCAAACTGTAATGCAAAACCTAGATTATGTTGGAAATGCAAGATATAATTAAAATAGTGCGGTTTTATGGTAATTTCATATTACATTTGAGTTATTCTGAAGTTTTACAAAGGAATAAACATTATGAAAATGAATGTTACATTTTTCTAAATCATTATCTATACCTTATGTAGAATTTTACCATATTGATTTGTAAAATAGATACAAATAAAAAATACATAGAGTGAGGTTCTTTTTACAAAACAAAATAGTGTTCATAAAATTAACTGGTCAGTTTAAAAAAATTTTTTTAAAGTTTGAATTTTGCCAAATGTACTAAGGGAAATAATTGCTCTTATTAAAAAGGACTCTCAACAAAGAATACGTGATCAACTTCCATCTTGGATAGATCAGGAAAGAAGTTGGGCAGTGGCAACATTAAAGGTATTCCATTCTTACTTTGGAGGATATTTAACTTTTTAATAGTTGCAATTTCTGTTTATATTTTTATGTTCTACTGCTTCATACTCGGTGTTGATATTTCTGTGAAAATGATGTAAAATCCATGGGTAAAAGAATATCCAAGAATTATTCTGATTGGCCCTGTAATGAATAATTAATTAATTGAATCTTTCATTCACTGTATAACATATTGAATCTCCACCCTGGTGAAGATTCTGTGCTATGTACCCATAGGGGATAGAAAGATAAGTAAATGAAATGTCCTCTAATATGATATGTGGACAGCTTATTAATAGGGTAATTTAGGATCAGTAATAAAATACAATATGATACTCATGTTGAAAAGGTTTCAAAATCAAACTATTTCTCTCACTTCTGTTCACTTTTATCTTTCACACTCAGCTCTTCGCCTAGGGTAGGAAGCATTTTTTTTAAACAACTTTACTAGAATGCAAAAAATCAATAATTATAAAAAATAGTAAGAATTTGAAGGTATTTCTGGATTATTGGGCAGGACCTGTGAACTATTTCATGAGCTCCTAGTGGAAAATTAATATTAATCATATGGTACAGTTAAAATTGTTTGAGCAATTGATCTACTGAGAGGTAATCCTTGGGGAAAAATCTTAACTGTATTAACCTATAAAAGTATAGTTTTTCTTTTTCACATACTAATTCTTGTTAAGTAAAGAAATGCAAAACATTGAGGAAAGGCAGCTTTCCTCTTCAGAGAATGTTTATAATATATATTAATGTTTTATTGTCATTTTAGCTTATTAAAACATTTTCAAATGAACTATTTAATTATTACACAAATCTTAAAAGGAAGATAGTATTAACTTTCTTTTTATGGATAAGAATTGAGAATCTATGCAGTGAATTGCTAAATGCTTGAACCTGAATTTTCACTTAAATTTCATACATATTTTTGAGGACTTGTTATGTGCCAGGCATCATATTAAATGCTTCAGATGTATTATCTTACCTAATTATCATGATAATGTATTCAGTAGGTTATAATTATGCCTGTTTTTGAGAAGGCTGAGGTATAGACAAGTTAAATAATTTACCCAAGATCAAATAGCTGGGAAGTTTTGAAACTGTGATTTTAATTTGAGCATTCTGTTACCATAGTGCATGCCTTTGTTATAGGTTTTCCAAATATAGTGGGTTTTTCCCCACTCTTTTTTCCCCTCTCTTCTTTCCCCTCCCCACCTTCTTATGTTTGAGGTATTACACAGAATTTGAAAATGGATCTTCTCATTAGATATTTTGAACATTGCTACCCATTTCACAGATGAAGTAGCTAAGGCATAAAATGATAGAGTCACTTATGGTCACTTAGAAAATAAAGAGTTGAAGTTGTAACTAGGCATATTTTTACACTCTAACATGGAACTCTATTTGTGGCAGTGTTTAAGATTTGTACTTGGTTTTAGTGAAAATATTCTTTTCTCCACAAGGTGGAGATAGGTACACATGTTTTTACGTAGAGAAAAGATTTGTTAATGTACAAGAATTGATGTCGTATTACTTTAGAAATACTTGCTTTTAATTCTGGATTAGATATATGTACCATACTATTTCTGACTTAGACATGATTGAATAAGCCAACATCATTTAGAAAATATAATATCTATCAGGAATTTCCACTTACATTTTTTAGTATGCGTATATGTGCATGTATTTAGTATGTATGTCTGTATTTATATTTGTTTGTTGCTCACTATTTTTATTTTTTATTTGTTTTTATTTTTTAGATTGCTCTTCCCAGTCTTTATCAGACCCTGTGCTTTGAAGATGTAGCTTTGTGGCGTACCTATTACCATAATTCAATGTGTGAGCAAGAGTTTCCATCTATTCTTACAAAGAAAGTTTCTTTATTTCAGCAGGTAAATTATCTAAATGCATAAAAGTATGAAATGTTTCTCTTGTTGTTCAGAAGCCATTGAAATAAAAGCTTTGCCCACAGGGTGTCACTTAACCTTGGGGCGTCCATGGGAAAGGTGTCTCTGGTCTTGCCACCTTACCCAGACAGGGAAGTCCCGGGCAGTGTTTCTGGGCAGCGTGTCTCCCAGCAGGCTTTTATTACTCCCCCTGCCTCCGACCCAAGGGGGAGCTTGGAATAGAGTATCCGTATAGAGAGATTGAGGTATTTATTGTTCAGGTTCTTCACACATTTCCCAGGGTTCTAAGGACAAGAAAGACCTTATGCTGAGGAACAGGGAGCGTGTACCCTGTTGGCTAGACCCAATCTTGGCCTTGGAGAGGACGTGGGAGTTGATGCTCCAGGAGATGACCCTTCCGTTTATGTGTGCACGCCTCTTCAGTGCTGAGTCATGTCAAACTCTTTGCGACCCCATGGATGGCAGCCCGCCAGTCTCTTCTGTTTATGGGTTTCTCCAGGCAAGAATACCCGAGTGCGTTGCAATTTCCTTCTCCCAGAGATCTTTGGACCTGGGATCAAACCCGCATCTCCTGCGTTGGCAGGCGGGTTCTTTATCACTCTGCCCTTTCTCTTCACTGTGCTGCTGGTTGTGGTTCTGTCCCCTTTGTCTTCTCCTTTTGAAGCTCTGTTTCTTCAGGTGTGTTTAAGAAAAAGACAAAAAATAAAAACTTCTTTTGAAAACTTAAGCATCTAGAACTAGATAGACGTGATTCAGCATAAAATTGGTGATTTGAAAAATTCAGGAGTTTTATGTCTCTGCACTGCTGTCACCAGGAGTGCCTCAGCTACAGACTCTAAGTTTCACTTGTCATTGGGCCCTTTGTTAGCTCCTGAAGGCAGCTAGCACCGTGACCGGTGCATGCTGCTGTTTACCTTTGACAATAGATCGGAGGGCTTCCCGGGTGGCTGAGCGATAAGGAACCTGCCTGCCAGGCAGAAGATGCGGTTTCGATTCCTGGGCTGGGAATATCCCCTGGAGAAGGAAATGGCAATCTAGTATTCTTGCCTGGGAAATTCCATAGATAGAGGAGCCTGGCGGGCTACAGTCCAAGAGGCAGCAAGAGTTGGACACGACTTAGAGACTAAATAACAGCAATAGATCTGATGGATTTTAGTAATATTTTGGCTATTAAAGAAATGTATTTTTATATACCTATTATGACAGTTTTTGGCATAGGAAATATTGTGATAAGCATTTTTAAAATTAATTAGCATCATTGTTCAGTTACAGTTGTTGTGGGAACTCTATTTAAGATACTCTGCACTTAATTTTAAGGTTCTTGTGGTACAGGCTCTCAGACCAGACAGACTGCAAAGTGCCATGGCCCTATTTGCATGTAAAACTCTGGGTAAGTACACTTCTTCTCTAGACCTAGACCACTGACCTGAATTATTATTTTTTTAATTAATCTTTATTGGAGTATAGTTGATATACCATGTTGCATTAGTTTCTGCTATAAAGTAAAGTGAACCAGTTATACATATATCCACTTTCTAAAAATTGTTTTCCTGTATAGGTCATTGCAGAGTGCTGAGTAGTTTTCAGTTCTCTACAGTAGGTTTTATTAGTCATCTGTTTTATATGTGTAGTGGGTATATGGGCTTCCCACGTAACACTAGTGGTAAATGACCTACCTGCCAATGGGGGAGGTGCAAGAGACATTGGTTTGACCCCTTGGTTGGGAAGACCCACTGGAGGAGAAAGTGGCAAGCTCTTCCAGTATCCTTGCCTGGAAAATTCCATGAACAGACGAGCCTGGTGGACTATAGTTCATGGGACTGTGAAAAGTCATACATGATGGGAAAACATGCACAATATATGTGTCAACCCCAGTCTCCTAATTTATTCCCCCCTTTCCTCCTTTGTGACCATAATATTGTTTTTCTACACCTGTGGCCCTATTTCTTCTCTGTAAATAAGTAGATTTAAACCAGTTTTTTTTAGATTCCAAATATAAGTGACATCATATGGTATTTGTCTTTCTCTGTCTGACTTCACTCAGTATGATAATCTCGAGGTTCATCCATGTTGTTGCAAATTGCATTATTTCATTTTTGTATGACTAAGTAATTATATATATGCACCACCTCTTCTTTATCCATTCTTCTCTTGATCCACGTTTAGCTTGCTTTCATGTCCTAGCTGTTGTAAATAGTGCTGCAGTGAGCACTGGAGTGCATATATCTTTTTGAATTTTTTTTTTTTCTGGGCATATGCCCAGCAGTGGGATTGTTGGATCATACTGTGGCCCTGTTTCAGTTTTTTAAGATATCTCCGTACTGTTCTCCATAGTGACTGTATCAATTTACACTCCCACCAAAAGTGTAGGAGGATTCCCTGTTCTCCACACTCTCCCCAGCATTTATGGTTTGTAGATTTTTTGATAATGGCCATTCTGACGGGTGTGAGGTGATACCTCATGTAGTTTTGATTTGCATTTCTCTAATAATTAGTGATGCTGAGCATCTTTCATATGATTCTTGGCTATCTGTATGTTTTTTCTGGGGCAGAGGCTCTAAATTATTTGTTTTTAATTTACATTTTATTTTATGCTGACCTTAGTTTAGAAAGATGATGCACTTTCCCCCTGTATCCTATTTGTCTTACAACTCTACTTGGTTTAAAGAAATACTTGTTTGTGTTAGATATGACCATAATTAATTTTGTGTTAAATTTGATGCATAATTGGCATCCTATACTTAGCTAGGATGTTTGAACTTTTTAAAAATTCTTTTCTTATGAAAACACTAGAGTTTTAGATGTTCATCTATGATTAGAATTTCAAAGCAGAGCATCGGATGTTTGATTTAGGTAAAATTAAATATACAGATTCCATGTGTATGTGGTAAGTCACTGCAGTCGTATCTGACTCTCTGAGACCACATGAACTGTAGCCCGCCAGGGTCCTCTATCCATGGGATTTCCCAGGCAAGAATGCTGGAGAGGGTTGTCGTTTCCTCCTCCAGAAGATCTTCCTGACCCAGAGATGGAACCCACGTCTCCTGCAGCTCCTGCGTTGGCAGGAGCATTCTTTACCACTAGCACTACCTTAGAAGTTCCAGAGTCCTAGATAATAAAGTCTTCAAAATGAGTTATTTTTGCTGTAAAACAAAAACAGTTTGTATATCTTTAGTTTGTAAACATCTGTGCAATATGTATTTGTTAAGCCTTTTAATTAGTCTTAAAGGAAGCATTTAAAGTTATCACTCATTTGAAAATAGCATACCATATTAACATTTGTACTCGAAAAGTTTGGAAAAACTATGTCAAGGAGAATATGAAAAGAATTTTACTTGAAGCTCAGAGTCATCAAGGATAATGGATTTTTGTTATTCTCAACCACAGGAGGTTTTAAATTTATGTTGGAAATATGTTGGCACAATTAAAATAGTATGCTGACAATTTTTTCTAGAAATTCTTCATTTATATTTACTTTTTCCAAATAATGTATATGAAATATATAAACTGTGTTTAATCAAAGCTTATGTATATTTCAATCAAGTAAACCTAACATATGCATGTTTTCTCTATATTTGAATTTCTCATATAAATAAGCTAGCACAGTGTTTTATGAAATTGAAAAATATACCGGGCCTTCCATGCTTATCACTGAAAAACTTCACAGTACTAAATAATCATTCTGTTTTTAATATGTAAAACTATTATATTCAGATATATCAGGGTATTATTTTGAAAAATTATCTTTTCACTCAAAGGATTAATTTTGCCCTAGTGAACTCATTCTTTCATTAAATGTGAATGTTTATAACAATAATAATTATAGCTAATATTTTAATAGCTCTTACTATATGCCAGGTATTAGTCTTAAGTGCTGTATAACTAAATTCTCACAGCAACCATATGAGAGGCTATTTTTATATCCATTAAAAATGAGGAAACAAGATCACACAACTAAATGATAGAATTCAAACCCAGCTCCAAAGTCTGTGCTCTTTAAGTACTGAAGGACTCAAAATATATTCTCAGTTTAGAGAGATGTTCTTGGCAGATGCTAACATAAAAAGTCTACCTCACCCTTGGATGAGGTTTTTCCATATGCACCTCCATTTCCACTCTTCCCCGTGTCAGTTTTCCAGGGCTGCCCTCAGCACCCACAGGCGGGGTGGATTAAAACAACAGACATGTGTGGTGGAAGTTAGAAGTTTGAAATCAAGACTTTGGCAAGGCCATGTTCCCTTTGAAGCCCGTAGAGAGGATCCTTCCTTGCCTTTTCACAGATCCTGGTGGTTTGCTTGCAGTCTTCTGTGTTCCTTGGCGTGTAAGGGTGTATCATTTGAGTATTTGTCTTCATCATCACTTGACATTTGCCCTGTGTGTTTCAGAATTCACACAGCTGTCTTCCTGTAGGGAAAGCAGTTGTATTTAATTGGGAGTTCACCTTAGTCCAGTCTGAACTCATCTGAAGTTAATTAACTATATCTACAATGACCCTGTTTCCAATCAGGTCATCTTCTGAGGTCCTGAGGTTACGCCTTCAGCATGTCACTTTTGGGGGGCTACATTTCAGCCCATTATGCTCACTAACCCAATGTTTCACCTAATGGCTATTTTCTGTTTTGGCAAGATGTCCTTTATCTCTGTGGGTATACTTGCACACATGTTCACACATATGCACGCAAATATTTTTGAGGCTCCATTTAGAATGGTCACTTGTCTGATTAGTGAAGTGTATGTCAAAATATGTCTATGGATATACCTTTTGCTTTCCTTTTGTTTAGCATGGAGACAAAATATCCCTATTTATGCATCCCTGTTGAATGTTTATTTGCTAGATAATTTTTACTCACATCTGATAGAGTGTTTATCCACCTAACTCTTGGTTAGAAAAAAGTAGGGGTGGTTCTGGGCCAGTTGGTTTCATGGACTCAGATAACAACAGAGGTTTCCTTCCTAGGTTCCAGCCTTGTCGTTTCTCTCTGCACTTCTCTACCCCCTTCTCTCTCTCCCCATCTTTGTCTCTTCCTTTTTCTTTAGTCTCTGATTCCTGCTTATGTGTTGCCCTTAGTCTCATGGTTCATATATATGCTGAAGGATAAGGCTACCGATATCCTAGCATGTAGTTTAAAGCTTGTAGTGAAAGAAAACTTTCTTTACAAATTTTATTGTAAAAAACTCTGCAGAAGGACTCTGATTTGCTTGCCTGGGTAACATATTCACCTCTGCAGCTAATTGCAGCAGTAATATCTGAAACAGGATTTTTCCCCAAAGAAGTCACAGATAGAGTGGGGCTGTACTCAGAAATGAGGGGAAGGGTTGCAGGTACAAAACAATAGGTACATTTTGAGAATCTGGCTCCTGTAAGAGTTATAAATCAGTTCAGTTTAGTTCAGTCACTCAGTCGTGTCCACCTCTTTGCGACCCCATGATCTGCAGCACACCAGGCCTCCCAGTCTATCGCCAACTCCCGGAGTGTACTCAAACTCATGTCCATTGAGTCAGTGATGCCATCCAGCCATCTCATCCTCTGTCATCCCCTTCTCCTCCTGCCTTCAGTCTTTCCCAGCATCAGGGTCTTTTCAAATGAGTCAACTCTTCGCATGAGGTGGCCAAAGTATTGGAGCTTCAGTTTTAGCATCAGTCCTTCCAATGAACAACCAGGACTGATCTCCTTTAGGATGGACTGGTTGGATCTCCTTGCAGTCCAAGGGACTCCCAAGAGTCTTCTCCAATACCACAGTGCAAAAGCATCAATTTTTTGGTGCTCAGCTTTCTTCACCGGCCAACTCCCACATCCATACATGACCATTGGGAAAACCATAGCTTTGACTAGACAAACCTTTTTTGGCAATGTAATATCTCTGCTTTTGAATATGCTGTCTAGGTTGGTCATAGCATTTCTTCCAAGGAGCAAGTGTCTTTTAGTTTCATGGCTGCAGTCATCATCTGCAGTGATTTTGGAGCCCAACAAAATAAAGTCTCTTACTGTTTCCATTGTTTCCTCATCTATTTGCCATGAAGTGATGCCTTGATCTTAGTTGTCCTGTCTACTTGCTGGTTTTTTTTTTTTTCTTTCTTTTTAAATGGTTGTCTCTGTATCATTCAAATGTTAACATTTTCAGAGAGGCTTTTCTGTGTCATCTAATCAGTACCAACACATCTACCTGCTTTAATTCTTTACCCACTTCATAACACTAACTAACATATTTCTTGCTCATTTATGCACTTTCTGTATGTTTGTATAAGTGAAATGCAAGTTTAAGTAAAATGAGGCAATTGCAGAAAGGTTCTCAGTAGACTCTTCTTTCCTCACCCATTTAGTCATTGAAAATATCCTCTTTGTGCTGCAATGCACGTGACCTTTCTCACTGAATCTGTCGTTTGACCCCGTCTATCCTCCGGAGTACTTCTGTATTGTACTATGTCATCTCTAAGTTAAATGATATTTAAGTTTTAATGACATTAAGTGAAAAACCTCATAATATTCACATATTCAAATTCTTTGAAAGTTTAATATACTTCTAAAATTATACTCTAAGCAAAAGTTATATACTGGTGTATGGCTGGGTGACTATTTGGTCAAGTGGTTTTATTCATGCAGTTTTTATATAAAATGGGGCACTTTATTTCATGAATAAGTTTTAAAAGTTCACACTGCTGGAAAATGACAAACACTTATCTTTTTAATCAAATTTTAGAGGTCTTATTTCAAGTGCAATTTCTCGAGCATCATTCATATGGAAAAATTTTTATTAAGTTTTAGCAATCCTCTTTATAATCTATAAACTTTAAAATAGTAACTTATGAAGATGCACTTATGAAAGTAGTTTTGCTTTGAGGATTTAAGTTGGCAGAGCAATCCTTAAAACTTGAGGCATACTGCTTTAATGGAGGACCTCCCAGCTTCAGTATAATCCTGCAGACAAGCCTTGTACACTAGCACAGTCTACTGCATTGCTTTTTAAAAATAGCAGTTGCCAGATGCAGATATTCTAACTTCTGTAATTCTGATTTAATAACTATTCTGAGTACAACACCATGCTGTCTGTATTAAGGTATTAAAGAGATGTGTTCACAGATGATGCAAAAGTTTCTTCATCAAAACTTCTTTTTGGGCCTTGAAACTTTCCCTAGGTTTACACTCCTCTACTCTTACTCACTGGCATTAGGAAATACTTGTTCATTTCTATTGCTGCGGTAACAAAGTTACCACAAGTTGGCAGCTTAGAACAGCCCCCGTTTGTATCTAGTTGTGTGGGTCAGAAGTCTGGTAGGCGCTCCTGGTTTCTCTGATCCAAGTTGCACAGGGTTAAATCCAGGTGTTGGTCACTTGGACTCTTACTGGGAAGTTCTGGGAAGAATCCATTTCCAAACTTATTCAGCTGAATTTGCCCCATGCAGTTGGAGAGTCAAGATTGTTTCTGTCATTTGGAGGTTGTAGAAGCCTGTCTCAGGTTTTAGAAGCTTCTTTCATTCTTTGATTGGCTCTGTGCCCCTTTCTTTCTTCATAGCCAGCAGTGGAGACCGATTTACCCTCTGCTTCACCTCTCTGACTGCCCCTCTGCCTCATCTTCCAGCTCCTCCTTCAGGCCTCATCTCTCTGACTTTCAGTTGGAGAAAGTTTTCTGCTCTCCAAGGCTTAAATGATTAAATTGGCAGCCTTGGCTAATCCAGGATGATCTTATTTTAAGATCCATAACCTTAGTTACATCTGCAAAATCCTTTGACAGGAATACCTAGGTTAGAGTTTGATTGAACAACTGAGGGTAGAATCTTGAATATTTTTGGAATTTTACTGCCATAAAATGTTTGACATTTTTTGTTGGTTTCCTGGCTTGAGTGTTATTCCATTTCTAGAGATTGTCTTCCCGTTTAATTGGTTGATGTGTATTAGGTTAGATAGTGGTCATTGATTTTCCTTCTTTTTATTGATATTTATGTAACATTTTTTAGTTGTCTTTTCTCTCTATTAAAGGAAGAGTAATTTTCTTGTCTTTTAGGGAGAATGAGATGAATGAGAAAGAGTGAATCAGTTATACTTACTACTTAAAATAGTTTGATATTAATTTGCTGCTTTCTTGTTTCTTTACTCTTTACATACTTTACTCTTTTCTTTACCTGTACCTGAAAATTACAGGAGTAATATTCTGTCCTTTTTAAATTGCAAATTATTTATTTTTAAATTTCTTAATATTTTATCTCAGTAAATAAAATACAATGAAGGTTAAAGTGATTTCTTTGACTTACTTTTAGTTCCTTTTTTCTTTTGGAAGAATTTGTATATTTTAACTGTCAGGGTCAAAATATAAGACCCCAATGATTTACAAGTAGTTCTACACTATGAAAATTGACAATGCAATGAACATTTTTGGCTCTTTACCATTATTGAATAGTTTTGAGTGATTGACACTGACAGTTCAAATGCTATCATGAGTCAAAATTAATTGGGTTATTAAAACCCAATTAATAAAACTAAGTTCATGTGAAATGCCATGTGATTTTTATTGGAGTTTTGTGGGTGGAATGGCTAACATGCATTTCCCAGTAATAATAGTGTCACCTGTGTTATCTTAAATGGTAAAATATTTCTCATGAGTTTTTTCTCTAATTTAAAATGTTCCAGTTTTTTGACAATTCATTGTATGAAATGAATTAATACACATATATTTATCCTTAACATTAGAAATAATAATTGCATTTATACTTGGCTCCAGATTCAAAATGGTGAGAAAAACAGATATAATTCCTGCCTCATGGAGTTTAAAGTCTGTATTTGTTAAATAAAGAAATGATATGAGAACTATTTTCACTTTTTAAAGATAATTTCTGTATTTCATGTATTTTCCAAATAAAGCACATGTTTAGTCAGTATGGGCATGCATGCATGCTTGCTCTATCACTTCAGTTGTGTCTGACTCTTTGCCACCCCATGGACTGTAGCCCTCCAGGCGCCTCTGTCCATGGGATTCTCCAGGCAAGAACACTGGAGTGGGTTGCCATGCCTGCCTCCAGAGGATCTTCCCGACCCAGGGATCGAACTCTTGTCTCTTATGTCTACCTGCACTGGCAGGCATTTTCTTTACCCCTAGCACCACCTGAGGAGCCCCACTACAGGCATACCTTGTTTTATTGCACTTGGGCTTCCTGGTGGTGCTACTGTTAAAGAACCCACCTGCCCATTCAGGAGATGTCAGAAACTTAGGTTCGATCCCTGGGCAGGGAAGAGCCCCTGAAGGAGGGTGTGGCAACCTGCTCCAGTATTCTTCGCTGGAGAACCCCTGGACAGAGGAGTCTGGTGGGCTACAGTCCGTAGAGTCACAAAGAGTCAAACACGACTGAAGCCACTGAGCGTGCCTGCATGCAAATACTATAGTTTTTACAAATTGAAGGCTGTGGCAGTCTTGTGTCAAGCAAGTTTTTCGGCACCATTTTTCAAACAACTTTCGTTCAACTTGTGTCTTTGTGTTCCATTTTAGTAACTCTCAGTATTTCAAGCTTCATTATTATTTGTTATATTAATCTGTGGTCAGTGATTTTTGCTGTTAGTCTTGTAATTATTTTTGAGGTGCCAAATAACACTCACATGAGCTGTTGAACTTGAGTAATAACTGTCATGTGTGTTTTGACTGCTCTGATGCCCAGCTCTCCCCTGATGTTTCCTCGTCTCCTCAGGCCTCCCTGTTTCCTGAGACAACAAATTTAAATTAGTTCAGTTAATAACACTAAAACGGCCTCAAGGCAAAGGGTCACACGTCTCTCATTAAGCTTAGTGAGGAAGTCATGTCCAAAGCTGAGACAGACTGAAAGCTAGGCTTCGTGTGCCAAACGGTTAGCCAAGTTGTGATTACAGAAGAACAGGTCTTGAAGGAAAGTAAAAGTGCTCCTCCAGCTCACAGACTTGAGAACGAGCTCATGGCTGCTGGAGGAAAGGGCAGTCAGGGACTGTGGTATCGCCATGTGCAGACTGCTGTGTATAAGATGAGCAACCAGCAAGGACCTACTGTATAGCACATGCAGCTCTGCGCAGTGTCACGTGGTGGACCGGATGGCGTGGGGGGTTGGGGGAGAATGGGTGTGTGTGTGGGTGACTGAGTCCCCTTGTTGTTCACTGGAAACTGTCACAGTACAGCTAATCAGCGATACCCCAATACCAAGTAAAATGTTTCTTAAAAAGTGCTACTCCAGTGAACACGTGGTTGATAAGAAAGTGAGACAGTCTTCTTATTGATATGGAGGGAGCTTTAAAGGTCTGTATGGACCAGATCAGCTACAACATTCTCTTAAGCTGAAACCTAAACAGGAGAAGGCTTCCCTGCTGGCTCACGAGTCAGGTGCCCGTCTGCAGGTGCAGGAGACTTGAGTTCAGTCTCTGGGTCGGGAAGATCCACTGGAGAAGAAAAGGCAACCCACTCCATTATTCCTGTCTGGGAAATCCCAAGCACAGAGGAAGGAGCCTGGCCGACTGTAGTCCATGGGGTCACAACGAGTCACACACAACTTAGTGACTAAGCAGCAATAATCTGAAGAGACACCCCAACTCCCTTCAATTCTGTGAAGGCTGAGAGAGATGAAGATGCTTCAGGAGAGCAGTGTGAAGCTAGCAGAGAACGGTTAATGAACTTTAAGGAAAGAGGCTAACCTTAGAACATAAATGTGCAGAGTGCAGCAGCAAATGCTGATTTTGAAGCTGCAGTAAATCACCCATCTGGATGCAGGGTTCCAAAGAACAACAAGGAGAGATAAGAAAGCCTTCCTCAATGATCAATGCAAAGAAATAGAGGAAGACAATAGAATGGGAAAAACCAGAGATCACTTCAAGAAAATTAGACATACCAAGGGACTTTTCATGCAAAGATGGGCACAATAAAGGGCAAAAACAGTATGGACCTAACAGAAGCAGAAGATATTAAGGAGGTGGGAAGAATACACAGAAGAGCTATCCATAAAAGATCTTGATGACCTAGATAACCACAATGGTCTGATCAGTCACCTAAAGCCAGACATCCTGGTATGCAAGGTCAAGTGGGCAAAGCTAGTGGAGGTGATAGAATTCCAGCTGAGCTATTTCAAATCCTAAAAGATGATGCTGTGAAAGTGCTGCACTCAGTATGCCAGCAAATTTGGAAAACTCAGCAGTGGTCACAGGACTGGAAAAGGTCAGTTTTCATTCCAATCCCAAAGAAAGGCAATGCCAAAGAATGTTCAAACTACCACACAATTGCACTCATCTCACACGCTAGCAAAGTAATGCTCAAAATTCTCCAAGTCAGGTTTCAACAGTATGTTAACTGAGAGCTTCCAGATATTCAAACTGGATTTAGAAAAGGCAGAGGAACCAGAGATCAGATTGCCAACATCCGTTGGTATAGAAAAAGCAAGAGAAATCCTGACAAACATCTGCTTCTGCTTTATTGACTATGCTAAAGCCTTTGACTGTGTGGATCACAACAATCTGTGGAAAATTCTTAAAGAGATGGGGATACAGACCACTTTATCTGCCTCCTGAGAAATCTTTATGCAATTCAAGAAGCAATAGTTAGAGCCAGACATGGAACAATTGGACTGATTCCAAATTGGTGAAGGAGCACATCAAGGCCATATACTGTCACCCTGCTTGTTGAACTTATATGTAGAGTACATCATGTGAAATGTGGGCTGGATGAAGATTGCTGGGAGAAATATCAATAACCTCAGATATGCAGATGACACCACCCTTATGGCAGAAAGTGAAGAAGAACTAAAGAGACCCTTGATGAAAGTGAAAGAGTAGAGTGAAAAAGCTGACTTAAAACTCAACATTCAAAAGATGTATCATGGTATCTGGTCCCATGACTTCATGACAAATAGATGGAGAAATAATGGAAACAGTGAAAGACTGTATTTTCTTGTACCCCAAAAAACTATAGATGGTGACTGCAGTCATGAAATTAAAAAAGACTCTTGCTCCTTGGGAAAAAAGTTATGACCAACCTAGACAGCATGTTAAAAAGCAGAGACATTGCTTACCCAACAAAGGTCCATCTAATCAAAGCTGTGGTTTTTCCAGTAGTCATGTATGGATGTGAGAGTTGGACTATAAAGAAAGCTGAGCACCAAAGAATTGATACTTTTGAACTGTAGTGTTAGAGAAGACTCTTGAGAGTCCCTTGGACTGCAAGGAGATCCAACCAGTCCATCCTAAAGGAGATCAGTCCTGAATGTTCATTGGAAGGACTGATGCTGAAGTTCAGGCTCCAGTACTTTGGCCACCTGATGCGAAGAACTGACTCATGGAAAAGACCCTGATGCTGGGAAAGGTTGAAGGTGGGAGGAGAAGGGAAAGACAGAAGATAAGATGGTTGAATGGCATTACCTACTGAATGGATGTGAGACTGAGTAAACTCCGGGAGTTGGTGATGGACAGGGAGGCCTGGCGTGCTGCAGTCCATGGGGTTTCAAAGAGTCAGACATGGCTGAGTGGCTGAACTGAACTGACTAAATTAATTTATTTTGGCTGCTTTGGGTCTTCACTGCTGTGTGAGGGCTTTCTCTATTGCAGTGAGCGGGACTGCTCTTCATTGCGGTGCATGGGTTTGTTGCGGAGCTCCGGCTCCAGGGTGCATAGGCTTCAGTAGTTGTGGTGTATGGGCTTAGTTGCCTTGAAGCATGTGTTATCTTCCCAAACCAGGTACTGAATCCCTTTCCCCTACACTGGCAGGTGGGTTCTTATCCACTGCACCAGCAAGGGAGCTGCAGAAAGCAACTTGAGGAGGATTGAGAGCATCCTAGGATGCTCTCTTCAAGCAGTGCTAATCTGCTTTTAAGTGAATTATCTTTTACTTCACCATTTTTGTAACTTCTGTTATATCACTCAGAAATTACTCATTCAGACTTCTGTTCTTTAAAACAATTTATTTCTCCCAGCTTTTCAAACTAAAATGAACAGCTAAAATGAAAATTCTTTTGCATACTTCTACATTCATAGTCTGAATTATTTTTTAACTTAATTGTAACTTAAATTTCTGAGTCAAAGGCAGTGTGCATTTTAAAGACCTTTGATGCATTTTATCTTATCACAATACACTTGGTTGGCCTAGAGTGCTTATGAGAGTTTATGAATAAGTAAATGAATATTTGAATAGATAAAAATGCTTATTACATTGCTACAAGTATATAAGAATTCTTTTCTGTTAGAAAGGATGAGTGTTACCAATTTAAGTTTAACTAAAAGCAAAATTCATAAAATATACCTCTAGAAGCAATTGATCCATTTCTAGGGTAGATTTCACCTAGTATTAGGAATGTTTATGTCTTTGAGAATCCTTTCTTAATATTATTGGTTTCTGTTGTGAAGACTAGAAGGGAGTAGTTCAGGTGTGAAATTTGTTTTTTCAGGATGGTCATCTAGAAATGCCTGTTTTAGCCCATTTTGGTGGCATCAACCTCATATTTTAAAGTGATCATTACAGAAGTCTTTAAGAATATCTTCTCCTGCATATTTAGGATTTCTGAGGTGCAATATTATCTATTCCTTTCTACTGTAGAAGGTATAAGGAAGGCTTCCTTTCTCTGTACTCATTCTGTTACATTCTAATCCTCTATTTTTAAACTCTGTGTCATAGTCTTTTTAGCTCAGTTCAGACATGTATATATTTTAATTTTTATTTAAAATTGGTTGTCTTTAGCTTGGTTTTTACTAAATACAGTAATGGAAACATTAACATTTTAGCAGAAGAGGTCTTATGTGTATGGGACTTTATATTTTTTGAAAAGCTTCAGAATAGAAAAAAGAACAGATTAATTATCTTGAATACAGTTAGTTAGCAACTGGCTAGTCTTTGGGAAGGCATTCAATTTCCTTGAGTATGCTTAGCATAGAGTAGATGATGAATAAATGGAATCTGTTTTTATTTTGTATCCTATTTAGCATCCAAATGACCTATGAATTGTTGTATCCCTGTTTTACAATTGAGGAAATCAAGGCATAATACATTTTAGTGATTTGCATGGCATCACAGCTAATGAGCATAAACTGAGATCTATATATTTCTGTCTCCAGGCTAAGCATTTTTTCATTCTGTACAACTTTTTCTTCCCTCTTAATGCATGGACATAAGAAATAAGTTTTTATCCTTTATCATGATAGTGATATTGTTTACCAGATCTTCCTGATTCCCCAAATCTGTGGCACAGAGTAGGCCCTCAGCTATCATATAAATGAATGAAAACCTGTATGGAAAGATTGTTGGGTTCAGTGAGAGAATTATGTTTTAACACAATGCTGATTGTGTGCGTCATCTGTTGAGTGTGGTAATTAGAGTTCTTACTCCTTAACGTTGTTATCAGGATTAAATGATATCATAGATATTAAGCATTTAGATAAATGCCTGGCACTTTAGGCATTCAATAAATGTTAGCTCTTACTAGTCTGTGAATGATTTTAGAGTGAAAAAACTTTAATGCGTATGGGATTGTAGTTCACCTAGTTATTCTCTGTTTCATGTAATGAGTCTATTAAGACTATTAATTACTATTAAGACTTTTTCTGGTTCACATTGCTTTTTATTTTTAATGTGTTTAATATATCTTTTAGGACTAAAAGAGTTGTCCCCACCTCCTCTAAATCTCAAACGTTTGTACAGAGAGACACTGGAAATTGAACCCATCTTGATAATCATATCCCCGGGTGCTGATCCTTCTCAGGAGCTCCAGGAGCTTGCAAACGCTGAGAGAAGTGGAGAGTGCTATCACCAGGTCAGTGCACATTGCTCTGCTATTTCTGCTCCAGCTACTGACCTTCCTGCTGTGTGTGTGTGTGTGTCTGTGTGTGCTCTCAGCCAATCAGTCGTGTCCTCCTCTTTGTGACCCCATGGACTATGTAGTCTGCCAGGCTCCTCTGTCCATGGGATTTGCCAGGCAAGAATACTGGAATACATGACTATATTAGTAAAACAGTTTTTTGTTTTTATGGTAGGGCAACTAATGTCCCTGAAAATTGTCCACATTCTGATCCCCAGGACCCATGAATTTGTTATTTTACATGGAAGAAAGAACTTTGCAAAAAAGTTAAGCATTTTGAGATGGAGAGGTTATCTGAAATTATTCAGTTGAGCCTAATATAATCATAAAGGTGCTTTTAAGGAGGTAGAAGAGGCAGAAGGAAGGTGGAAGAGGCAGATGTGATGAGGCACATGTCAAAGAGTGAGGAGATGCTAGGCTACTGGCTTTGGAGACGGTAGAAGGGGCCACAACAAAGAAATGTAGAAGGTAGAAAAGATAACAAGAGTCTCTCCTACAGCCCTTAGAAAGAACAGCCCTGTAGTATCACCTTAGAGCAATAGATTAGTGGGATTCTGAACTCCAAAAGTCTAATAAGATAATAAACTTATCTAGTGTGATTTTGTCCTGAGCTAAATTCTGAGTTTTAGTTTATTCAGATTAGCACCTTTTTTTCAGTTCAGTTTGCATACACATCTTAAAGTGTATTAATTTACCCTCAATTTTTGACTTCAAAATATAAATCTTTTTCACTGGGAAAGTAATTTATAATGATTAAGAAAGCAAACTACTTTGAAAGAAACCAAAAATTGAAAAGAGAGAATGTTTTGAAATGTTTTGAATGAATTGAAAATGAGGAATATAAATAGAAGATAGCAAAATAGCAGAGAAGTTTCCTTCAATCCTGGTTATAGTGTATTAATATATTAGGACAGTATTCAGTTGAGATGTCTTGATTCAGTGAGATGTCTTGGGGAAAGGGAGCTCTGTTCTACAGGCTGTATCTCTTAGCTTTGATTTTGGCAAAAAGATAAAACCACTTACACTCATTGTAAGTTTGACTTTGTAAATTTCTAGAGTTTCGTGTTGCACAATTTTTTAATATTGTAAAACTTTTAAATGCAGATATAGTTATTCATAAATCTCTTGTTACTTTAAAAGTTTTGTTGTTATGCTGAATATATATGCTAAGAATAATAATACATTCATAATGTAAAAAATAATTTGTATTTCAACAAACTCTGGTGTGTCTTACTTTTTTATGTGGGGGTTAACCCTCTTCCTGACACTTTTCCTGTTGTGCTTTTTAAATGTGTTTTGTTATAGTAAATGTTTTCTTATAAGAATTCATGAACCTTTAAGCTGTTCTCACACAGTTTATGCCTTATAGAAAATGCTGAGTTCCTATTTTTAGCTACCATTTCAGTTCGGCAAACATTTCTTTTCCCCTCTGATTTTCTTGTAGATGCCTTCTGTTTGGGGATTTTTGTATTTTAATAATGGCAAACCGATATGTGTATCTAAATAGTTCAACCAGTGTTTGTATTATCCATTCTGTTTGCTTAGTTCTGGGTTAGATCTTGAAAATTAAAAAGAAAATATATATTAGTATCTATTACATGGTTCGTTACCTGCTTTAGTATGCAATGAATTAAGACACATGGTTCCCACTCTCTAAGACTTTATCGTCTAGTTGAAAAACAAAATCAATACTTAATAAAAGTCATCTAAGAAACAATGAAAGGCTGTCTTGTATTCTTTATGAAAAGAGAAATCACTGTGGTTTGAAGTAATCTGTAACAGTTCTCTTCAAAGTGTTTTGATCACATACTCAATAAAATATTTGAGCTAGGACTCTCGATACATGTGTATCTGTCATATATACAAAGACACAGCTGTACTGATACATAAATATTACATAAATTATCCATAAAAAAACATATCGAGGAGTTTAAATATGTAATCACTTTAGATTCTTGACTAAAACTTTTTATAGAATCTTAGTGCTAGTCACTCAGTCTTGTCCAACTCTGTGACTTCATGGACTAAAGCAGCCAGGCTCCTCTGTCCATGAGATTCTCCAGGCCAGAATACTGGAGTGGGTTGCCCTTTCCTTCTCCAGGGGATCTTCCCGACCCAGGGATCGAACCTGGGACTCGTGCACTGCAGGGAGGTTCTTTACTTGCCTGGGCCACCAAGTAGTCACCTGTTCATTCAGATATGGACATCTTACACACTGAATTTGTTTTCTGGGGCCTTCTGGCTTCTGCATGGAAGCTTTCCGTTTCAGAAGGTGACCTGTCAGACTGCGTCAGTGTCCTGCGTGCAGGCAGACAATAGGGATCAGAGTGCTGGAGTGGAATGCCAGTGAGATCAGGTTCCCCTTTCCCCTTCGTCTCCCCTCTCCTCTTTTTCTCCCCGCCCCCCTCATGTCTCTCTCTTCTGCCTCTTTTTGCCTCCTCTCTCTAAAAATGAATAGAAAAACAGAGGGTTAAATGTAGAATCTTGAGGCCCAACAACATATTAGAATTTTCTAGATGATGAAGGGCTTGGGAAATTGCACAGTTCAATAGACCAAGTAGCTTGAGAGCCAAATATATGCAACGTTGGAGAAAGTTTTTTTAAAAGAGAAAATAAATTCAAAGAAGTGGTATTGTTAATGTTTAACCCCTCACGGAGTTCAACAACAGTCACAAAAAGTTATCTTTTTTTAAAGGCCCATGTTTCAGAGTAAGAATTGCAGGAAATAGTGAGATGAGGAACAAAAACACTGTTGAATAATTCTTTATTCTGTAACTTGAAACTTGTAATGATAATATCTCTGCTAAACAGAAGAATATTGTAAATCTGCCATTGATGTAAGGACAAAAGCAAGACAGTTATAAACAGCAACAGAGTCTGATATTTCTTAGTAAAAATTTAGAAGCCTTATTACAATACTTGAGTTAGTTCAGTATGTATGGCAGGATAATTTGAAACTCATGTGACAACATGTTATCAGAATTTTTTTTTTTTTAGTTTTGTTATTTGTTTTTGTTTTGCAGATTGCCATGGGTCAAGGTCAGGCTGATTTAGCGGTTCAAATGCTAAAAGAATGTGCCCGCAATGGAGACTGGCTCTGTTTGAAGAACTTACATCTTGTGGTATCTTGGCTGCCAGTTCTGGAAAAGGTAGATTCAGATCAATGTGGCCCAAATAGTATCTCACATACTAAATTCAGTAGGCTCCAGGGAAAGGCAGTATTAAGATATGTTGTGCATTATTTATGTTTTTGAAGAAATTAGTATTTGATGGGGGAATCATTTAAAGTCTATATTTTCTTTAACATATGTGCATTTGTACAAATCAAAATGGATTTGTTTAGTAAGAAATCTATTAAAGTCTCCTTTTTAAAAGGCATTTAGGTATTGTAAAGTAATCAGCCTCCAACTAATAAAAATAAATGAAAAAAAAAGGCATTTAGGGAGAATCAAAAAATTAATCAGGACTGAAGGGAGGCTTAGAGAAATCTTTCAGATGAAAATTAGGGCAATGCTTTCAAGAGTTGTAGAAGACTGTTTTTAACATTAAATTCTCTTTATGCTTTTGTTTTGTTGTGTCTGTGTAGGGAGAAAAGATATAGAGGAGTCAGAGGGAACTGCAGGACTTCCTCGCTGCTGAGGAGGCTGGGGTATAAACTGAAGCAGCTTGCATTTTATTTAACTGAATATTTATTAATATTATTTTTTATATTAATTTTTAAATATTTATTTAACTAAATAAACATTTTATTTAACTAAGCAGTTCATTTTATTTAACTAAAATGGCCCCAGCATGAAAATAACCTTGAGACAAAACAAATTGATGGATTGGTTTTAAATGCAAACCTGGAATTAAGTCTAGGACTTTTTAAAGTAAGATAAATATGGTCTTAGGTAGTTAGAGATGACTCCTAAGACAAGATGTTTCTTGATGGCCATATGGAATTTAGCTGAATGTAGGGGAGAAAGTTTGTGCTTGATTCTAGCAGCACAAGTAGAGACATAATGGCAGGAATGGGCCTTCCTAGTACAAAGAATGAAGATGTGTTTAACCATACTGAAGGCCAAGCAGAGTGCTGTGGGCAATAGTTAGATGGCTGGGAAGGGGCGAGATTATGGAATACCCTGGAAATCCTGCACAAGTGTTTAGAATTTTTGTCCTAGGACACAGAATCAAAGGAGGTTGTTAGCAGGGGATTTAATAATTAATTAATTGATCAAATTAATCTGACAGGAGGAATAGAGCCAAGCAGAGCAGAGTGGAGGCCATAGCCTAGTTGTAATATGTTGAAAATTTGTATAATGTGTTGAAAATAAATTGGCAACTATATAAAATAGGTAGTTAAAAGCTACCTAAACTATGTAAAATATGTATTTAGATAAAATAGGTAGTTAAATAGGTAGATTAAATAAGTAGATTAAATAAATCTTTGATGAATGAGTTAATGATTGAGAGAATGAAGTAATAGACCATGACGACTCATTATTTATAGTCAAAAGAAGGTATATATAAATATTCAAATAATTCCTACAGGTTTCTATAACACTCACTAATGTATAAAATGTAGAATTCATGTGTGATGAATGATATATGTTTTAAAACATATAAGGAAGACTTGTGAATACTTGAATCCTGCTTCCTGTTCCAAATAATAGATTGATAGCTATTAATCTATGTAAAATACAATTGCAGTTATAATTTTGGAAGCAAATCTTAATTGGAACTCTTTTTATTCTGCAGAGAAGTAAAAAAATTGAAGTATAGTTGATTTACAATGTTGTGCTAATTTCCTTTTAAAACTTTATTTATTTTTAATTGAAGGATAATTGCTTTACAGTATTGCATTGGTTTCTATCCACATGTGCTGATTTCTGCCGTAGAGCAGAGTGAGTCAGTTGTACATGCATACATTCCATTACGATTTATCCCAGGAGATTAGATACAGTTCCCTGTGCTGTATGGTAGGCCCTTGTTGTTTATCCATTCTAAATACAGTAGTTTGCATGCACTGGTCCCAAAGTCCCCATCCGTCTCTCTCTCTCTCCCTCCCGCTTGGCAGCCACGGGTCTGATTCTTTATGTCTGTGAGTCTGTTTCTTTTTCATTTATTTTTAATCAGAGAGTAACTCTTGTACAATGTTGTGTTGGCTTCTGCCATACAGCATGAGTCGGGCACAAGTCCCCATGAGCCGCTCTCCTGCACCGCTGCCCGCGCCGCCCACCTCTCGGCTGTCACAGGGCACGCGGTTGAGGTCCCTGTGTTACACAGCCTTGCTGCCCGCTCGCTGTCTGTCTCACACGTGGTAGTGTATCTGTGACAATGGTGCTCTGTGAGTTTGTCCCACCTTCTCCTTCCCCTGCTGGGTCCAAAGTCTCTTCTCTGTGTCTGCATCTCTATTCCTGCCCTGCAAATAGGTTCATCAGTACCATTTTTCTAGATTCTGTATATATGTGTTAATATACAAAATTTGTTTTTCTCTTTCTTACTTCACTCTGTATAACAGGCTCTAGATTCAGCCACCTCACTGGAACTGATTCAGTTGTGTTCCTTTTTTATGGCTGAGTAATATTCCATTGTGTATATGTACCACAACTTCTTTATCCAGTCATCTGCCAGTGGAGATCTAGGTTGCTTCCACGCCCTAGCTAGTATAAATAGTGCTTCAGTGAACACTGGTGTAGATGTGTCTTTTTCATTTATGGTTTTCTCAGGGTGTATGCACAGTTGTGGAATTGCCAGGTCATATGGTAGTTTTCTCTGTGGTGAACAATGTGGAGATTCCTTAAAATCCATAGTGACTGTATCAATTTACATTCCCACCAACAGTGCAAGAGCATTGCCTTTTTCCCACACACTCTCCAGTATTTATTTTTGTAGATTTTTATGATGCTGTCCATTCTAAGTGATGTGAGGTGATACCTCATTGTAGTTTTGATTTGAATTTCCCTAATAATGAGTGATATTGAGCATCTTTTCATGTGTTTATTGGCTATCTGTATGACTTCTTTGGAGAAATGTCTGTTTAGGTCTTCCACATTTTGATTGGGTTGTTTGGTTTCCTTGTATTGAGCTGCATAAGTTTTTGCAGCATATAATAGGGTAGATCATATTATAAAAGTTAAAAAAATTTCTTTAAATGTTTTGCTATTCTTTTGGGAAGTTTGGATGAATTGTATGGATATAAATTATAGGTTATTTTTAGATTCACCTAACAGGCAGAAAGGATCTGAGGAATAAAGACATAGAGACAAATATTTGAATAAGTGACTAAAGCATACAGCACGGGCAGAAGAATTTGAGTGAATTTGAGTGGTGAATTTTGAGTATTATAGGCAATAGGGTATACTAAAAATTGTATTGAAAAGGAATTGATATCATTATATAACTTTGTGGAAGTGTGAATGGAAGCAGTAAGGACTTGAAGGCCTGAAGATGGCTTGTAGTTTAGGCATAGTGATAGCAACTAATATTTATTTTGTATTTACTCTGTGTTGGGCACTATTTTAAGTATTTTACACCATCCTATTAGGGTAGGCTGTTATTATCCTCATTTAGAGAGTGTAAATCACCAAAGTCACACAAGCAAGTAAATGGCAGAATTTGGATTTCAATCCAATTTGCCCAGTTCTAGATCCAAGTTCTTGCCTATTACACTGAGCTAGAAACAGACAAGATGAAAATTTAAAGGGAATATAATCAGAACTTTAAGAAACATATCAGAATGTCACAGATTTAATTAAGATAATTACTTATTAATAGTATATCTATTTATAAAATGGAAATTTGTGTGTGCATTTAAGTAGAATTTTATTCTTGTGTTTTAAAACAAGGAATTGAATACTCTTCAACCTAAAGATACCTTTCGTCTTTGGCTCACTGCGGAAGTTCATCCCAACTTTACTCCAATTTTATTACAGTCAAGTTTGAAGATAACATACGAGGTATGAAGATTTAAAAGTTGAATCACTAGTTGTATGAGTGAAGTAACCTTTGCAAGCCTTCTAAAGTCCTGTAGATAACTGTCTACTATACAAAACATTCAAAAACTTCTAATACAACATTTATAAAAATACGTTTGCATTTTTCTTTTAAATATTATTTAATGTTGTGTTTTTTGTTGTAGTAAAAGACATACGGTTCACTGTCTCAACCATTTACAAGTGTACAGTACAGTAGTGTTAACCTCATGTACCTTGTCTCTAGAACTGTTTCATCTCACAAAACCGACCCTGTATCTCCTGAAGAGCAGCTCGCTGTTGCTTCCTCCTCCACCCTCGCAGCCAGCATTCTGCTTTCTGTTTCTATGAGTTTAACTGCTTTAGATAACTCACATAAGTGGAACCATGCAGTATTTATCTTGTGGTAACTGGCTTATTTTACTTGGTGTAAATGTCCTCAAGATTCATCCACGTTGTGGCATATGACAGGATTTCCTTCTCATTTAAGGCTGAATAATATCCCATTCTGTGTGTGTACTACATTTTCTTCTTCCATTCATCCACAAACATTTAGATTTTCTAACTGTTGCCTATTATGAATAATGTCACAATGAACATGGGTGGGCACATATCTCTTCAAGATCATATTTTCAGTATTTTTGGATATATACCCAGAAGTGGGGTTTCTGGATCATATGGTAATCCTGTTTTTGATTTTTTGAGGGACATCCATATTGTTTCCTTGTGGTGTATCATTTAACATTCCCACCAATAGCACACAATTTCTCTGCATCCTTACCAACACTTGTTATTTGCTCTTTTTATGTTTTTATTGGGGCCATTCTAATAGTGTGAGGTGATAACTCACTATGGTTTTGATTTGTATTTCTATGTAATTTAATGCTATTGAACATCTTTGTATATGCTTGTTAGCTATTTGTATATCTGCTTTGGAGAAATGTCTATTCAATTCTTTGCCCATCTTTAATTGGATTTTTTTATTGTTGAGTTTTACGAGTTTCTTAGGTATTCTGCATATTAACCTCTTATCATGTATATAGCTTAAAAATATTTTCTTTCACTCCATAGGGTTTCCTTTTAATTGTGTTGATTATTTTCTTTGCTACATAGATATTTTTAAGTTTGATATAGTCCCATTTGTCTGTTTTTGCTTTTGTTACCTGTGCTTTTCATGGCATATCCCAGAAAAAGTCATTGCCAAACCCAGTGTTATGAAGCCTTTTCTCTGTGTTTTCTTGTAGAAATTTTGTAGTTTCAGGTCTTAGGTTTAGGTCTTACATCCATTTTGAGTTAATTTTTGTATTTGATGTAAAGGGTCCAACTTCATTCTTTTGTACTTGGGTATACATTTTTCTTATCATTTGCTTTTCAAAATATATAAGTTGGATTTTCAGTCTTTGTCTCCTTCTGTTTTTTCTTGCTTCCTTCCTTTCTTCCACCCATCCATCCATCTATCCTCCTAACATGTTTTGACAGATCCCCCTTAAACATGATATATCCAAAATTAATGTGTTAGTAATTGTATGATGTAACTGGTAAAATCATAGATAAAATAATAAACTGAATTAAAACTTAAAAAAAACTGGTTTGAAATGTTCTACTTCCATCTTCTCTGAATTTGTAGAATATAATCTCTTTTCAGGTGAAAAATGTCTTATTAGTGTTTATAACTACTTGCTATTTTATATCAGTACTTCTGTTTTTCACCTGAAGGCGTTAAATCTCATGTAGGGAGGAAAAAGGCTATGAATCCAGAGAATGCAAAAATGATTTAATACTTGAAAATATGTTAATTGAATGAATGTCAATTATAATGTCTAATAAGAAAGAACGGTTCCAGAATCTTCTCCAGTCACTCTCTCAGTATACTCTTCTACTGAACTATATTGAAGAACTGTATTTTACAAGCTGTAAAGGCAAGGGTTATGTTTTTGTTGCCTTTTTTTTTTTTAAACTTATATAATACCTGGCATGTAGGAAGAATGCAGTAATATTTCAATATATGAAGAGTTAATATATCAGGTCTTCCCAGGTGGTGCTAATGGTAAAGAACCTGCCTGCTAATTCAGGAGACTCAAGAGTCATGGGTTCAACCCCTGGGTTGGGAAGATTTCCTCGAGGAGGGCATGACAGTCCATACCAGTATTCTTGCCTGGAGAATCCCATGGACAGAGGAGCCTGGCAGGCTACAGTCCATAGGGTCAAACAGAGATGGACGTGACTGAAGCTGCTTAGCATGCATGCATGCATGCATGCAATATATCAAAGGTTCCTTGAATGTTTTAACTTATTGTACAGCTTCTTCCAGTATCCTTTTCTAGGAAGTAATTTGACTACATTTATGAAGATTTTCAGTTTCATTTAAATTATTGGTGATTTTTTTTTGTATTTCTTAAATCAGTATAAAAGATTTTAACTATTCCCAGAAATAGTATAGTTCACTGTGTTCCAAATTATTACTGTATATGTGCATATATGTACACACATATATTATTGTATTTAAAAATTGCTAAATATTCATTTTATTATCTCTTCTCTTTTTGATGGGTTGTTTTAAAAATTTATTACAAATAATCAATGTCATACTTACTGATTTACTTTTTCTTATTAATTATTTTCTAATCACTGCATTTCCTGCTTTTTTTCCTTATATTTTCCTTAGATTTGTGTTGGCTTCTATTGTTTCTAATTTCTTATGTGGAATGCTTAATTTATTTATATTAACTTGAAATAATTCCAATTATTTTAAGCCAGTGAATTTTCACTTGAGTATATTTTAATTTATCTTATAATTTGACACACTGGTGTTTTGTATAGTTGCTCAATCGTATCTGACTGTTTGTAACCCCATGGACTTAACTGTGCCCTATGGAGTCCGTCAGGCTCCTCTGTCCATGGACTTCTCCAGGCAAGAATACTGGAGTGGGTTGCAATTTACATTTTGTCATTTTCCGATAGTCTTTATTTGTGTATGATTTGCTCTGAAATTGTATATGGTTTATTCATTTTGCATAATCTTTAGTATAGGGCTTTAAAAAAACCCTAAGTGATTGTTCAGTTCCCTTAGTGCTCAGAAAATTTGGTCTATTCTATGAGAATTTTTAGAAGCTGTTTCATAAACAAAACATTTTCATTTAAAAAGTGTACATTTGCAAATGTACTTAGTTAAGATACTTGGGTATTTTTTCTTTTAATTTAAAAAAAGTTTTTATTTAAGAAAAAATGCAATGAAAATTTGCTTTTAAAACAAGCTAATTTTTGAAATGGGTTTATTTTGTCCTTTTTCCAAGAATTCATAATTTTTCTTCTTTCATTTTTATAATTTAACAATATAATATAAATGGATTCTGGACATGTGGACAAGTGTGTTTTGAGTAGTATTAGTCTAATGTACAGTTTCAGTTCCTGGGTTTCAGTTTGTGTTATAAGCCTAGCAAAGTCAAGTAATAAGCACTTAGTAGAGTAGACTAATATTCAAGGAAGATTAGTTGATATTGTAAAGAGTAATTTGAAGTCCTGCTAGAATTTTAAATAGTACTGGAGAGAAAGAACTGACGTATTGAACTATAAAACACCTGCCTTGTAATAATCGATATCGTATTTGTAATGTAGATGAATGTTTCAGTAAAATACTTCAGTCATCAGATAAAGCTTACTTGGTTATTTTGAATACTGCTGGTTATGTCAGTCAGTTCAGTCTCTCAGTCGTGTCTGACTCTGCAACCCCATGGACTGCAACACGCCAGGCTTCCCTGTCCATCACCAACTCCAGGAGCTTGCTCAAATTCATGTCCATCAAGTTGGTGATGCCATCCAACCATCTCATCCTCTGTCATCCCTTTCTCGTCCTGCCTTCAATCTTTCCCAGCGTCAGTGTCTTTTCCAGTGAGTCAGCACTTTGGATCAGGTGGCCAAAGTATTGGAGTTTCAGCTTCAGCATCAATCTTTCCAATGGATAGTCAGAACTGATTTCCTTTAGGATGGACTGGTTAGATCTTCTTGCAGTCTAAGGGACTGTCAAGAGTCTTCCTCAATAGCACAGTTCAAAAGCATCAATTCTTTGGCGCTCAGTTTTCTTTTATGGCCCAACTCTCACATCCATACATGACCACTGGAAAAACGATAGCTTTGACTAGATAGGCCTTTGTTGGCAAAGTAATGTCTCTGCTTTTTAATATGCTGTCTAGATTGGTCATAGCTTTTCTTCCAAGGAGCAAATATCTTTTAATTTCAAGGCTGCAGTCACCATCTGTAGTGATTTTGGAGCCCAAGAAAATAAAGTCTGTCATGGTTTCCATTGTTTCCCCATCTATTTGCCATGAAGTGATGGGACCTGATGCCATGATCTTAGTTTTTTGAATGTTGAGTTTTAAGCCAACTTTTTCACTGTCCTCTTTCACTTCCATCAAGAGGCTCTTTAGTTCCTCTTTGCTTTCTGCCATAAGGGTGGTGTCACCTGTGTATCTGAGGTTAGTGATGTTTCTCCTGGCAATCATAATTCCATCTTGTGCTTCATCCAGCCCGGCATTTTACATGATGTACTCTGCATATAAATTAAATAAGCAGAGTGACAAGGTACAGCCTTGATGTATTCCTTTCCCAATTTGGAACCAATTTGGTTATGTAGGTTTTTCTAATTAAAAAATTATTTTGAAATTTTGAGATGGGCTATTAGGTATAAGGATTTTAAAACTTCTTTTATATTTATACATTTTGAAGTTAGTATTAAAATAGTTTATTAATCTTGGTAATGAAAAATTTCTTCATTAAAATATGTTTTCAAATATGTGAAATACTGATTTATTTGTAAGGTTTTAAACAGCAAATTCATTATTTTTTCTCTAGTCACCTCCAGGTTTAAAGAAGAATTTAATGCGTACTTATGAATCTTGGACTCCTGAGCAAATTAGCAAAAAAGATAACATACATCGAGCTCATGCTCTCTTCAGTTTTGCATGGTTTCATGCTGCATGCCAAGAAAGAAGAAATTACATTCCACAGGTAAGTAAGAACATGTCTTGGATATATTATAAGGTGAACATTTTTTATTAGAATATTTTTATAATTTAGTATAAGTAGCTAACTATTATGTCTTAATTTGATTCATGACTTGTGAAGTGTTAATCACTTAGTCGTGCCTGACTGTTTGTGACCACATGTACTGCAACCTGCCAGGCTCCCCTGTCCATGGAATTCTCCAGGCAGCAATACTGGAGTGGGTAGCCATTCTGTTCTCCAGGGGATCTTCCTGACCCAGGAAATGAACTCGGGACTGCAGGCAGATTCTTTACCATCTGAGCCACCAGAGAGGCCCCATGATTTATAAAGGTGTATCTCTAATTCCATCTTTTCTGTTAATCTTCTGGACTGTATATAACTATCTAGTTCACATCATTTTGAATTAAAGTGTTGAGAACAATGTGTGAACCATCATAAGCCATCATTGTTATGGTATCATTTTTATGGTTAAATTCTCACAGTCATCTCAGTGTTCAAAAACTGAATTCTCATACCTGTTTTTCCTTCAGTATAGTCTGCTCAATAATAGGCATTAATATCTGTTTACTTAAGTTAGAAGCATGGGAGTTATTCTTGACACGGTGTTTTATCCGTAGCCTCCCTGCACTTCCCATTTGTACTCTACGCCTCAGTCACACGAGACTTCTTTCTGGTCTTTGAATCCATCGAGTGTTCTCACTATAGCCTCTGGGTTTTATGTTACCAATAGACCGCGTTCGTTCATTGCTGTGGCAGTCCTGCCTGGTACTGTGCTCTCAATTTCTCACCAAATGTCTATCTTAGCCCCGAATTTTGTTTCTCTTCCATCTTTAAATTTTTCCCGTCTTCTTTGTTAAACTTTATCTACTTCTGTTGGGATACTCTTTCCCCAGACTGCCTCCTCACCTGCCCACCTTTGAGCCTTTCTCTGTATTTCAATTACATGTCAAAATAAGAGTAAAGGTTCTGCAATTTGAGTCCTGACTCTAGAATTTCCTTGCTTTGGTGAATTCCTTTAACTCCTGATAAGCAACAGTTCCCTTGACTGTAAAATGATCATATGTACCTTCGTTGTAAGGATTAAGTGAAATAAATGGGTGTTTAGAAGTGCTTAACTCAGTGCCTAGCGCACAGCCTGTCAATAAATACCTGTCAAACCAATGAAAACGTAAATAACAATAGCAGCGTGTTGTTTGATACAGTTATATATTATACTTAATCAAAGGATATGCTTATTATTTTCATTTTCCAAAGGTGGGACAGTGAATTTCAATGATAATTAACTTGCTGAAGGAATCATACCTAAAAAGCTGTAGAGTTTGGAAGTGGCCAGGCTTACCTTCCTCTAAAGCCTTTTTCCCTAATTTCAGTGATATTCATCCTTAGCTTAATGTACCAGTTATCCTGATGATACATGAAAAATAGTGATGCACTTTTATTGAGAAAGCAAAACTTACATTTTAAAAATGAAGCTAGATTTCATTTTTTTATTGTGATACATAGTATAAATTTAAAAGCTATGAAAATGCTTCCAAATTAAAATTTAGTCTCCTTCCTTATTCCCTACTACTCGGTTTATATTCCCAAGACACCAACTCTTCACCATTTCTTGGATGTCCTTCAAAAATGCTATATAAATTTACATATTTTATGTAATATTTAATAAAGTTTAGCTGTATTATCTTATTATTTTTATTAATTCTCAGGAGCTGTATTTTTTCTTTTAGCCTATATTGAACATTCTTTTTAGGCTTGTAAGGACAGTTATACATGCATATATATCTTTGAATACTGCTTATAGTTCTTTAACATTTTTAAATTTGTTTTGATAGGGTTGGACCAAGTTTTATGAGTTTTCTTTATCAGATCTTCGAGCTGGGTACAACATTATTGACAGACTCTTTGATGGTAAGTTCTCATGATGAAAACTTTGATCTCTGGTGTCAATGAAAAAACTTTTGAGGTCTTATTAAACCTATGTTTTTTTCAAGAGTGACTTGACTTCCTATTATAAAACTTGCTTTTTATTTTGTATTTTATGTTCTGAATTCTATGCTTGTGAAAGTTTTTATATTATCGATTGTGGTCATTGGCTTTGATTATAATCCGTTAAATTTCTGGCTGATCTGTAGCTCCCAGGAAGCAGAAAGCTAGAAGGACCTTGTCTTTACTTTGTGGCCTTCAGCAGTTTCAGGCTTCTACCGAATTATTCATAACTGAATTATTAATAATTTTCAAAGGAGCTACTAAAATTCAGGAATATGGTGGACTAGGAATCTAGAATAATAATTGTGTGATTAAGTAAAATCAGGAATAAAGGTACAAATAATAGACTAAAATAGGGCAGCAAACAAAACCATATAATAAGATCCCTTGAGACCACCTAGCTTGCTGCCTCCTGAAGACAGGACTGGTCCAATCCCTGAGTGTCACTGTTCAGGGCCACCTCAAGGGGACACCAGAGTATACAAGAGTTATGTACTAGAGAAGAGTATGTAGCTTAAAACCATCCCAAACAGAACTCTAGATTCTTGTCTCCCCCTCCCACCCTGCAGCCTTGCCAGACTACTCTTCCCGGAGTGTGCCTCATTCCAGTAAGTGGTACCACCATCTGTGTCATTGTTCATCTTCAAAACCTATCAGTCACCCTGGATTCTTCTCTTTCTCTAATCCTCAGACATCCAGTGCTTTGGCAGTTTCTGTCTCCTTCATGTCCAAATCACATCAAGATTCTGTTCAGGTTTTTCAATTTCATCAATGCCTTGGTGGTCCAAGCAATAGCATCTTTCAAAAATTCTCCACAGAGTAACCAAATTTATTTTTTAGAAAAGCAAAGTGAACGTGAAAGTCGCTCAGTCGTGTCCGACTCTTTGTGACCCCATGGACTATATAGTCCATAGTATTCTCCAGGCCAGAATACTGGAGTGGGTAGCTGTTCCCTTCTCCAGGGGATCTTCCCAGCCCAGGGATTGAACCAGGTCTCCCGCGTTGCAGGTTGGTTCTTTACCAGCTGAGCCACGAGGGAGGCCAAAAGTAAAGTAAGGCAGACAATCTCCTTTTAAAGCCTATAGCCACATTTATCCTCTTTCTGTTCCTTGAACAAACCAGGCTTGTTCCTCTCTGAAGGTTTTGAATAGGTATCCTTCTTTTTGTCTGAAATGCTCTTCTCCCAGACCTTTATGTGGTTTTCTCCTTTTCTCATTCACATCTTGGCTTAGAGGTGTCCTCTTCAGAAAAGCTTTTTATTACCGCCAAATCTAAAGTAATCTTCTAGTTGTTCTCTATTCCCTTGTTCTGCTTTATTGTTTTAATACATTAGAGGTACTTTCTTATTTATTCATTTATTTTAAAAATTTTGTTCATCTCTTTCAACTAGAGTTTAATCTATATTAAGCAAGGTCTCTGACTATGTTTTTTACTCTTTATTCTCCTTAACATCTGCAGCAGGGCATATCCCCTGGTAATAGGCACTGTTATTGTTTGTTAAATTAATGGCATCAGAATTTATTATGTAACTTGTTTTCCACAAAAGAATAAGGACAGACGTTTAGCACGTGGCCAAGTCCCATTTTTTTGAAGTTTTCTTCTTTTTGTTTTAATTTTATTGAAGTATAGTTGGCTTACAGTGTTTCTTGTGTACAGAGAAGTGACTCTGTTGTACATATGTGTGTGTGTGTGTGTGTTCTTTTTCAGAGTGTTTTCTATATAGATTATGGCATGATATTGACTATAGTTCCCGGTGCTATATAGTGTATCTTTATTGTTTATTTTGTATGTAGTAGTGTGTATCTGTTAATTCCAAATTCATCCCACCCTCCATTTCCTCTTTGGTAACCATAAGTTTGTTTTCTGTGTCTGTGAGTTTATTTCTGTTTTATAAATAAGTTCATCATTTTTTTTAGATTCCACATATAAGTGATCAGTTAGTTCAGTTCAGTCACTCCGTCATGTCCGACTGCGACCCCATGGACTGTAGCACGCTAGGCCTCCCTGTCTATCACCAACTCTGGAGTTTACTCAAATTCATGTCCATCGAGTCAGTGATGCCATCCAGCCATCTCATCCTCTGTCATCCCCTTCTCCTCCTGCCTTCAATCTTTCCCAGCATCAGGATCTTTTCCAGTGAGTCAGTTCTTTGCATCAGGTGGCCAAAGTTTGGAGTTTCAGCTTCAGCATAAGTCCTTCCAGTGAATATTCAGGTCTGATTTTCTTTAGGATGGACTGATTAGATCTCCTTTCAGTCCAAGGAGCTCTCAAGAGTCTTTTCCACAGTTCAAGAGCATCAATTCTTCGGTGCTCAGCTTTCTTTATGGTCCAACTGTCACATCCATACATGACTACTGGGAAAACCATAGCCTTGACTAGACAGACCTTTGTCAGCAAAGTGATATAAATGATATCTTATGATATTTTTTTTTCCTGTCTGACTTAGTATGATAATTTCTAGGTCCATCTATATGCTGCAAATGGTTTTATTTTATCCTTTTTTATGGCTGAGTAATATTCTACTATGTGTGTGCACGCGCATGTGTGTATAAATATATATATGTGTGTGTATATACACACACATACACACACACACATATACCATTTCCTCCTTATCCATTCATCTTTTGATGGGGACTTAGGTTGCTTCCATGTCTTGGCTGTTGTAAATAGTGCTGTATGAACATTGAGTATAAGTTTCTTTTTTAATTAGAGTTTTCATCTTCCCTGGATATATGCCCAGGAGTGGGATTGCAGGATCATATGGTAATGCTATTTTTAGTTTTTTTAGGGAACTTCCTTACTGTTCTCCATAGTGGTTGTATCAATTTACATTCCCACCAACAGTGCTAGAGGCTTCCCTTGTCTCCACACAGTCTAGAATTTATTGTTTGTAGACTTTTTAATGATGGCCATTATGACCTCATTGTAGTTTTCATTTGCATTTTCCTAATAATTAGCAATATTGAGCATCTTTTCATGTGCCTGTTGGCCATCTGCATGTCTCCTTTGAGAAATATCTACTTAAGTCTTCTATCAGTTTTTTTGGTTGTGTTTTGTTTTTTTGATATTGAATTATATTCGTATGTTTTGTATACAAAATGCTATTTGTTTATTTTGGAAGTTAATCCCCTGTTGGTCTCATTGTTTGCCAATATTTTTTACCATTCCATACATTATTTTTTTGTTTTTGTTGATGGCTTTCTTTGTTGTAAGAAACCTTTTAAGTTTAATTAAGTCTCATTTTTCATTTTTACTCATTTTTCTTTAGGAGACAGATCCAAAGCAATATTGCTATGATTTATGTCAAAGAGTATCCTGCCTATGTTTTCCTCTAGGAGTTTTATAATATCCAGTCTCACATATAAGTCTTTAATCCATATTTAGCTTATTTTTGTATTTCCAGTTAGAGTATGTTCCAATTTCATTCTTTTACATATAGCTGTCCAGTTTTCCCAGAACCACTTATTGAAGACTGTCTTTTCTCCATTGTATATTCTTGCTTCTTTTGTTGTAGATTAACTGGCCCTTAGTGTGTGGATTTGCTTTTCGGCTTTTTATTCTGGTCGCTGATCTAGGTGTCTGTTTTGGGGCCAGTACCACATGGTTTTGACTACTGTATCTTTGTAGTATAGCCTGAAGTCGGGGAGTTTGATTCCTCCAGCTCCATTCTTCTTCCTCAAGGTTGTTTTGTCTATTCAGGATCTTTTGTGTTTCCATAGAATTAAACATTTTGTTTTTGTTCCAGTTCTGTGAAAAATGCCAATGGTAATTTGATAGGGATTGCATTGAGTCCATAGATTGCCTTGGGTAGTATGGTCATTTTAGCAATAGTGATTCTTACAATGTGAGGACACAGGATATCTTCCCTTCTGTTTGTGTTGTCTTCAGTTTCTTTCATTTGTATCTTCAGAGTATGGGTATTTCACCTCCTTTGGTAGGTCTATTCCTAGGTATTATGTACTTTTTAATGTGATAGTACATGGGGTTATTTCCTTGATTTCTCTTTCTGATATTTTGTTGTTATTTTATAGGAGTGCAACAGATTTCTATATATTAATTTTGTGTTCTGCAACTTTACTAAACTTACTGATGAGCTGTGGTAGTTGTCTGGTGGCACCTTTAGGATTTTATGTGTATAGAATGTAATGTGGAAGCAGTAACAGTTTTACTTCATCCTTTCCAATTTGAATTCCTGTTATTTCTTTTTCTTCTCTCTTTTCTGTGGCTAGGAATTTCTAAGCTCTTTTGAATAAAAGAGGTGAGAGTGTCTAATCAAGAAACAGAATATTACCAATACTTCAGATTATACTCTGATGCTGCCTTCCAGTCACTACTATTCTCCAGGTTCCCTCACCCTTATTCCTGTGGTAAAACCAGGCACCTGCCTATATAGACTCGGTTTGCCTGTTTTTATAAAATTGAAATCATGCATCATGTACTCTTTAATATTTAGATTCTTTCAGCTAATGTTGTATTTGAGAGATTCATCCATATGGTTACATATCAATTATAATCCATTTATTCTCAGTACTATATAGTTTGTCATTCTGAGATTGTATGTCTTCTGTCAGGTATAATATATGTATGTCAGGTATGTATTAGCAGTAGATAGGATATTAATTTATTTGTTTCCCATTGTTAGTTAATGTCAAATAGTACTCCAGGTGATTTTATTACTTATTTAGATTTCTTTGAATTATACATCAGAAAAGTACACATAAATGTACAATTCAATAGATTTTGAAAAAGTGAACCTTTGTAACCCGTCCAAAATCAGTAAATAGAATGTTACCAGCATTCTGGAAGCATCTCCTCCATTCCTTTCTACACATGATGCGGCATTTCCTCATTTTGTGCTAAGGGGCAATTAATTTTATGATTTACATGAATTGTTTAAAATGTTTATTTTAAAACATATTTTTGAGGATATTTACTAGTATTTTATCTTGCTTAGAAACTTGGTAATTTTCCAAAAGGCTTTTGAACATTTATTGATTTTTATTATATCACTATGAGGCATATATTATTAGTGCCCTTTTAAGATGAGGAAACCAAAGCACAGAGAAAGTGAATGATTTGTTTATCATTATGTTTCCAACTTATGATGGAATTAATTAATAACATCATATGATTTATACATATAATACCACTGAAATTATTCTAAAAGTAAGATGCTTTAAAGTTATATTGAATCTCATGATAAAAGTCTTAGCTATATAATCTTATGATTACAAAATTTCCTGATATTAAGGGACTACCACATCTGGAGAATTAAATGTAAAAATGGGGACAAGTTCATTGAATTTTGTAATAATGAAATAGAACTAAGCTAGTAATGCTATCAGTGATCTTAAGTAGGTAGATTAAAATAGTGTTTCTGCATTTACTGCTGTTGTGGAGGAAGAATTTTTCTTCTACCCTTCTAGGTTCTTCTGGCTGATCAAAGAATTAAATTGACATGAAATAAATTAATAAGGCAAGATGGTGGCTCAGGTGGTAAAGAATCTGCCTGCAATGCAGGACACCTGGGTTTGATCCCTGGGTTGGGAAGATCCCCTGGAGAAGGGCATGACAGACCACTCTAATATTCTTGCCTGGAGAATCCCATGGACAGAGGAGCCTGGTGGGCTACAGTCCATGGGGTTGCAGAGAGTCAGACATGACTGAGTGAGTAAGCACAGCACAACAAATAAACAAAGAAAAAATTAATAATATGTGTATATGTGAAAGACCCAAGAAAACAAAGCAACCTGCTAAAATGGCTGAAGCTCTCAACCTAGATACCATCTTCAACTAACATCAAAAAAGTAGTTAAGTGGGGGTGGTGGTTTTAGCCTTCTAAAGGGAGGAAGGCACTTTATGTGGAGATGTTTGGAAGAAAAAAAGCAGATGTTTGGAAGGAAATTGCTGGGCTATGCAGAGACAGTGGGAAACAGAGAGGAATTTTAAAAGACTTCCAGGTTCCTTCCTGACAACCATATCTAGTTCATACTGTACTTATCTATGGTGATAACTCCTTTCCTGGAACTGGTCCTGTATGATCATATTAATAATATTAATGAACATTAATGTTAATATCAAGGCCGGAAAGTGAAAGTTGCTCAGTCATGTCCGACTTTTTGTGACCCCATGGACTATACAGGCCATGGAATTCTCCAGACCAGAGTATTGGAGTGGGTAGCCGTTTGCTTCTCCAGCTGATGTTCCCTTCTCCAGGGGATCTTCCCAACCCAGAGATCGAACCCAGGTCTCCCATATTGCAGGTGGATTCTTTACCAGCTGAGCCACAGGGGAAGCCCAAGAATACTGGAGTGGGTAGCCTGTCCCTTCTCCAGGAGATCTTCCCAACCCAGGAATTGAACCCAGGCCTCCCTTATTGCAGGCAGATTCTTTACCAGCTGAGCTACCAGGGAAGCCCTAATATTGATAAGAATTAATGTTAATTAGTATCAAGCCTTAAGGAATAATTTAAATGCTTTAAATGTGTATTATTATAGTCTATAAATATAGCTGGAGCCTGAAGTTTAATATTTTAGAATATTTTTAGAAAATTTCTAGTATCTCATGCATCTTAGAAATGAAACAAATTTTTTTTTTAAATTATAGGTTCCAAAGATGTACAGTGGGAATTTGTACATGGTTTGCTTGAAAATGCTATTTATGGAGGACGCATAGATAACTACTTTGACCTTAGAGTTCTTCAGTCATACCTAAAGCAATTTTTTAATTCTTCAATAATTGACATATTAAACCAAAGGAACAAGAAAAGCGTTTTTCCATACTCAATATCTCTGCCAAAATCCTGCAGCATTTTGGTAGGTAAAATTAATTATTTTCAATTTATTATCAGATTGAAACTTGCATAATTTCTTATATTGTTATAAATATGTTGCTTCCTTTCACAAGTGCAAGCAGTCATCACTCACAAATATGTTATTTATTATGCCAATATGCAGCTCGATTCTCTAAACTCTAGTTAGGTGTCCTATTGCTTTTGGATACTTACTGAGCATTGATTGATGATAATAGTATTGACAGATAGATAAATTTTGAAAGCGGTGGCCTAGGAAAATTGTTAAATTGTAGGGCTGCTGTGAAGATCTGGAATGGGAGGACATGCTACTTGTTTGTAATTATGAAAGTGCTCTGAATCAGTAAATTTGAAAAGAGCAAATATTATTCAACAGATGTCTATTTCATACTCTGGTTTATAAATTTAAAGTAGTTTTAAAACTACAAGAGATATTAACCTAAAAAGATTTCATAGCAACATTTTTGTTTATATGAATTTATTTTATTTGACTGTAGCTTTTTGCTTTGAGTCATCTAATAGAAGTTTCATAGAATGCAGTCATCTTTTCCAGAAAATAGTACAAAATGTAGCCTAAAGATTTCAGTTATTTTGCTACCAATTTGTATTTGTGTAAATGCCCCTGAAAAATGTTTTTATTGCCTAGAGTATTTAAATTACATGTTTCTTCATGAATTACAAAATATGCATATGTTTAATTATATACTTCTTTCAGTATTGTGCTTTTTCTCTCATTCAAATATGTTTCAAGAAAATGCCTTTGTTTTAGTAACATAAATCAAAAAATGAAATCTTAACTACCAATATTAAGTATGTTACTCTTATTGAATATCTTATCTGGTTTTTTTGAGTATTCCATCTATTTTATTTTTCTGCCATTCACGTAATCATTCAACAGTACTCACTGAACATTTGCTCAATAATAACCCTGTTCAAGACTTTGTCGATCTCTTGATGCATCGGTAGAGGTTACTTTTTAGTATAAGAAACTTGGAGTCAATGTGCAAACAGAAATATCACAAATATTTATTATTACATATTTATTTCTGATAAATATATAATACACTTGTTAGCATACCCTGACAAGTCTTTTTTCTCTATTGTTTGAAGTTTAAATTGAAAAATAAAATTTATAGAAAAGTAGACGTCATAAGTGCACAATTCAGTACATACTTATACATTGAACACATGAGTATAACCAGCTCTTGAATCAAGAAACTACATTATCAGCTCCCCAGAAGTCCTTCCCCTTTTAGTTACTGTTTCCCCTGCACAGGATACATTAGCCTGATTTCCAACAGCCTGTGTTCAGTTTTGCCTCTCTCTTCTTCATGTAAAGAGTATTATTTGGTATACATTCTTTTGTGTCCAAGTGAGAATAAATCAGTTTGGATGTGTAGAGTCTTATTTAGGAAACATGTCCAAAGTAGAGAAGATTCCCCAGTCTCAATGAGAAAGTTTCACAGATATTTAAAAATGAACCAAGTGTATAAATACAAAGAAAATAATAGTTTTAAAATTATAAGATGATTATGTGAATTCCATGGTGGTCCAGTGGTTAGGACTCCATGCTTCCACAGGCAGCAGACATGGGTTCAATCCCTGGTCAGGGAACTAAGATCTCACATACTGCAAGGCACAGCCAAAAAAGATAATAAAAAGGAAAAAGAGAAAACAAAAAATTTTTTTAATTTTAAAAATTAATGATGATTTATTAGAGTCAATGTTTAGCTTTCTATTTAATTGAGTTACATAGAAGGAAAAGCCAAAGTTTCCCAGAAGAGAACACTTAGACACACACACACACACACAAATGCATGCATATATACAAGTATACACTCACATATAATACATATATATTTATGCATATTTATTAATATGATGTGACTGAACACCTTAAGGAAGTTTACTGCACTATAGGAGAGAAAAAATTTCAGAGAACAGCATTTCTTTTCAAACTTTGACATACTTCTTGGAGTTTAACTCCAGCACCTGTGTCTTGGAAATTCTTGAGAGGCAGCTGCGAAGGATGAGAAAGGATGAGGGGTTGGGGGTGGAAGATGAGGCTGCTCCATTAAAAACAGTTTATCCCACTTCAGCAAGAATAGTTTAGATGCATATAGAATACCTGCCTTAAAATAAACTTGTCTCTCCATGAAAACAAACAAAAGAATTCCCATCTTTGGACCAAACTGAATAAATCATCTTGGTCTACTCTTAGTTTCCTATCTAGCATCTCAAGTGGAAACTGTTCGGGTGAATGCCTGAGAAATCAAGCCTTTGTAGTGCTAACAGTAAGTCTTGGGATGAAAGGATAGGATTATTGATGCATTTCATCTCACTTCACCAGAGAAGACTAGGTGGAATTGCTTTATAGTAAAGCAATTTACAAAGCAGTTCTTGTACATCAGATTGTGTATGTATATGTTTCTGAGGGTTCTAGAAGTTAAAAAAAAAAAGATTGTTACAGTACTTATTTCATTATAAGCAGAGCTGCACCCTGCTGATTAGTCTTTGGTAGGTTACAGGATTCCAGCTAAGCTATTTAAAATCTTAAAGGATGATTCTGTTAAAGTGCTGCATTCAGTATGCCAGCAAATTTGGAAAACTGAGCAGTGGCCACAGGACTTTGGATAAGGTCAATTTTCATTCCAATCCCAAAGAAGGGCAGTGCCAAAGAATGCTAAAACTACCATACAGTTGCACTCATTTTGCATGCTAAAAAGGTTATGTTCAAAGTTCTTCAAGCTAGGCTTCAGCAGTACATGAACCAAGAACTTCCAGATGTACAAGCTGGATTTAGAAAAGGCAGAGGTACCACACAGTGGTAAAGAGTCTGCCAGTGCAGGAGACACAGGAAATGAGAGTTCGATTCCTGGGTCAGGAAGATTCCCTGGAGAAGAAAATGGCAACCCACTCCAGTATTCTTTCCTGGGAAATTTCATGGACAGAGAAGCCTGGTGGATCACAGTCCATGGGGTCGCAAACAGTCAGACATGACTGAAGCAACTGAACACAGAGGAACCAGAGATCAAATTGCAGTCGCTGGATCATAGAGAAAGCAAGGGAATTTGAAAAGAAACATCCACTTGTAAAAGGTTGATAGTATGTTACATGATGATGTTCAAAAGTATACAACTTGTCTAGAATTCTTCCTTCTGTTTATTCTTTTTTTTTTAAACTAGCTTTTTAATTTTTTTTCCATTTATTTTTATTAGTTGGAGGCTAATTACTTTACAGTATTGTAGTAGTTTTTGTCATACATTGACATGAATCAGCCATGGATTTACGTGTATTCCCCATCCCAATCCCCCCTCCCACCTCCCTCTCCACCCGATTCCTCTGGGTCTTCCCAGTGCACCAGGCCCAAGCACTTGTCTCATGCATCCAGCCTGGGCTGGTAACATACTATCAACTTTTTAATACTCTGAATAAGATATATCCATACTGTCCTAAAAACAAACAAACAAACAAAAAGAAACATCCACTTCTGCTCCCTGACTATGCAAAAGCCTTTGACTATATGGGATCACAACAAACTGTGGAAATTCCTTAAAGAGATGGGAATATCAGACCACCTTACCTGTCTCCTGAGAAACCTGTATGCGGGTCAAGAAACAGTTAGAACCTTACATAGAACAACAGACTGGTTCAAAATTGGGAAAGGAGTACAACAAGGCTGTATATTGTCACCCTGCTTATTTAACTTGTATGCAGAGTACATTATGTTAAATGCCGGGCTGGATGACTCACACACTGGAATCAAGATTGCCAAAGAAATATCCGCAACCTCAGATATCATGGCAGAAAGTGAAGAGGAATTAAAGAACCTTTTTTTTAAATTTTATTTTGCAGTTTTTTAATTTTTTTTTTTCATTTCTAAAGAATAAACTTTTTTCTTCTATAAACCCTTGAGTCAAGGGCTGACTTCCAATAGATTACAGCGAGGGAGCTACCATGCTACCTATGAAACCCTGACCTGAAAACAGGTCATCTATGAATACTTTAGCACCAGGTTCCCCATATGCTGTTTGTGATGGGTGAGGCAGTGACTGCCTTTCCAGTTTAAAGAGCCTGTTGATAAGGGTGAAAGAGGAGATTGAAAAACCTGTCTTGAAACTCTTCAGCATTCAAAAAAAAAAAAAAAGGATCATGACATCCAGTCTCATCACTTCCTGGCAAATAGAAGGGGAAAAAGTGGAAGTAGTGACAGATTTTCTATTCTTGGGCTCCAAAATCACCTTGAATGGTGACTGCAGCCATGAAATTAAAAGCCACTTGCTTCTTGGGAGAAAATCTATGACAAACCTGGACAGCATATCAGCATCAGGCACTCTGATAGACAGAGTACCTGATGAACTATGGACAGAGGTCTGTGATATTATACAGGAGACAGGGATCAAGACCATCCCCATGGAAAAGAAATGCAAAAAAGCAAAATGGCTCTCTGAGGAGGCCTTACAAATAGCTGTGAAAAGAAGAGAAGCAAAAAGCAAAGGAGAAAAGGAAAGATACTCCCATCTGAATGCAGAGTTCCAAAGAATAGCCAGGAGAGATAGGAAAGCCTTCCTCAGTGATCAGTGCAAAGAAATAGAGGAAAACCAACAAAATGGGAAAGACTGGAGATCTCTCCAAGAACATTAGAGATACCAAGGAACATTTCATGCAAAGATGGGTTTGATAAAGGACAGAAATGGTATGGACCTAACAGAAGCAGAAGATATTAAGAAGAAGTGGCAAGAATACACAGAAAAACTGTACAAAAAAAGATCTTCACGACCCAGATAATCACAATGGTGTGATCACTCACCTAGAACCAGATATCCTGGAATGTGAAGTCAGGTGGGATTTAGAAAGCATCACTACGAACCAAGCTAGTGGAGGTGATGGAATTCCAGTTGAGCTATTTCAAATCCTGAAAGATAATGCTGTGAAAGCGCTGCAGTCAATATGCTAGCAAATTTGGAAAACTCAGCAGTGGCCACCGGACTGGAAAAGGTCAGTTTTCATTCCAATCCCAAAGAAAGGCAATCCCAAAGAATGCTCAAACTACCGCACAATTGCACTCATCTCACACACTGTAAAGTAATGCTCACAATTCTCCAAGCTAGGCTTCAGCAATACGTGAACTGAGAACTTGCAGATGTTCAAGCTAGATTTAGAAAAGGCAGAGGAACCAGAGATCAAATTGCCAACATCCGCTGGATCATTGAAAAAGCAAGAGAGTTCCAGAAAAACATCTATTTCAGCTTTATTGACAATGCCAAAGCCTTTGACTGTGTGGATCACAATAAACTGTGGAAAATTCTGAAAGAAATGGGCATACCAGACCACCTGACCTGCCTCTTGAGAAACCTGTATGCAGGTCAGGAGGCAACAGTTAGAACTGGACATGGAACAACAGACTGGTTCCAAATAGGAAAAGGAGTACGTCAAGGCTGTATATTGTCACCCTGCTTATTTAACTTGTATGCAGAGTACATCATGAGAAATGCTGGGCTGGAGGAAGCACAAGCTGTTATCAAGATTGCTGGGAAAAATATCAATAACCTCAGAAATGCAGATGACACCACCCTTATAGCAGAAAGTGAAGAGAAACTAAAAAGCCTCTTGATGAAGGTGAAAGAGGAGAGTGAAAAAGTTGGCTTAAAGCTCAACATTCAGAAAACTAAGATCATGGCATCTGGTCCCATCACTTCATGGGAAATAGATGGGGAAACAGTGGAAACAGTGGCAGACTCTTGTTTTTGGCTCTAAAATCACTGCAGATGGTGATTGCAGCCATGAAATTAAAAGATGCTTACTCCTTGGAAGGAAAGTTATGATCAACCTAGATAGCATATTAAAAAGCAGAGACATTACTTTGGCAACAAATGTCCATTTAGTCAAGGCTATGGTTTTTCCAGTGGTCATGTATGGATGTGAGAGTTGGACTGTGAAGAAAGCTGAGCACAGAAGAATTGATACTTTTGAACGTGGTGTTGGAGAAGACTCTTGAGAGTCCCTTGGACTGCAAGAGGATCCAACCAGTCCATCCTAAAGGAGATCAATCCTGGGTGTTCTTTGGAAGGACTGATGTTGAAGCTGAAACTCCAATACTTTGGCAATTTCATGCGAAGAGTTGACTCATTGGAAAAGATCCTGATGCTGGGAGGGATTGGGGGCAGGAGGAGAAGGGGACGACAGAGGATGGCATGACTGGATGACATCACCGACTCAATGGGCATGCGTTTGAGTAAACTCCAGGAGTAGGTGATGGACAGGGAGGCCTGGTGTGCTGCAGTTCATGGGGTCGCAAAGAGTTGGACACGACTGAGCGACTGAACTGAACTGAACTTATGGTTTTTCCAGTAGTCATGTATGAATGTGAGAGTTGAACCATGAAGTAGGCTGAGTGTTAAAGTTTTGATGCTTTTGAACTGGGGAGTTGGAGAAAACTCTTGAGTCCCTTAGACTACAAGAAGATCCAACCAGTCAATCCTAAAGGAAATCAACCCTGAATATTCATTGAAAGAACTGATGGTGAAGCTGAAGCTCCAATACTTGGACCACTTGATGTGAATAGCTGACTCATTGGGAAAGACCCTGATGCTGGGAAAGATAGAAGGCAAAAGAAGAGGGCAGCAGAGAGATGGTGAAATAGCATCACCGACTCAAGCAAACTCCGGGAGATAGTGAAGGACAGGGAAGCCTCGCATACCATAGTCCATGGGGTCACAAAGATTCGTACACAACCTAATGGTTGAACAACAACAGGCATAGCCACTCATATATGTTTGCTCTAATCAGTTCAGGGTGCCTTCAATTATGAGAAATGTCAGATAAGAAAGTATAATAGCACTTAATTTAAGTATGAAGAGGTCATGACAAAGAGAAGTTCCATTAGATAACTGAGTTAATACTATACACACTGAAAGTGAAGTTTAGCTAGACAGTGTCACATGAATAACTAGTAATTTAATGTTTTGTGATATTCTGGTTCTTTCTGATTTCAGTGGTTGTAAACTTGATTTTTAGTGAAAAACTATTTTTTACTTCTCTATATTTAGGACTATCGTGCTGTCATTGAAAAACTTCCAGAGGATGACAAACCTAGTTTCTTTGGTCTGCCTGCTAACATTGCTCGTTCATCTCAGCGCATGATCAGTTCTCAGGTAACATAAAATAGATCTACATTTTAGAAAAAATGTTGCTATTGAGCCTGAAAGAAACATTACATTTTATTTAATAGTACAGATCCACATGTTTTATTTAGTTTTTAAATTTTATGTAATATAATAGATTCCATCTTAAATGAATTTAAAATGTTTCTATCTTAACATCTGTTAAAATTAGTAAAATTACACTGAATACTATCCATTTTATCCAAAATATATTGATTTTACTCCTGTAATTTATCTTATTAAGGGTATTTTAAATTTAGTTTAAGAAATTGAATATATCACTAAATTTAATATTGTCATTTGTGTATTGTTTGATAAAAGATAAATATTTAATTCTTTAATGACTGAATACTGCAAAACATTGAGGGAAGTATGGATTTTTAAATTATTGAGACACAAAAAACATAAGCCAAGAACACTATACATTCTAGCTTCTGTTTGGACCAAGAATAAGTTGGTCAAATAATTAAGAGCTAACACTTAATGACATTTAACTGTGTGCCTGGTGTTTTAAGTGCTTTATACTCAGAAACTTTAGTCTTCATAAACTCTAGGAGGTAAGATCTGTCACTTTTCCCTCTCAATAAGTGAGGAAACTGGTGGAGAGAATTAAGTTACTTACCAAAGATCACAGAGCCAATAAGAGACAGGACTGATATTTAAATTGTTTGAGTAAAAACATGGCCTCTCCAACTGCTCCTCAGGCATGAATGTACTGCTAAGCTATGTGCACCAAGTTGTGAACTGTTACATAGGTTCATTGTGGGTCAGTTTATGGAAAATTCTTATGGCGCTCTTAACAATTTACTTTTGGTAATTTATGGGCATCCTAGCTAGATTATGTTATCATATTTAGCTCCACAGTTTTGTATTTGTTTACTATTTCAGCCAACACTTATAAAATTGATAGTTTTCTCTTTATTATTCACTAATTTTTTTTCTCTAATTTTTCGCTGAAATGTTCCTTGTGGAATTTTTTTGTTCATTTTCACATCTTTGTAAAAAATGTTCGAGTATATAAATATGTACTTATGCATAATATATAAATATGTATAACTTATCTGGAACAAATGAGATCTTAACAACCTCTTTTCACCTATGCTAGCTGAAGACACTGTCTGGTTCCTTTTCCCTTTGTCATCCAAAGTATTAAGTCCGCGAGAGAATATAAACTCCTATGTGTTCCTTAGCTTCATAACATATTTGATTACACTCTTTTCTTATCCCTCCATCCTTTTTGTTGACTTGAGATAGTTATTTTTTAATAAGTCCACCAGTAACATAAGAATTGTGTATGTACATCTGAACCTGTGTGTGTGTTGTATATGTGTTTGTGTATAATTTTACAGTGCTTAAGCAAAAAAGGTTAAAAGAATTAAAAGGTCACTAAAAGAATAAAAGTTTATTTTATAGAATCCAAGAGAGTATTTACTTTAGGAACCTTATAAATAGAAGTTCAAGAGTCTGTCTTTAACTTCCTGTTATTAACATAACATGGCTTCCACAACTTCTTTCTCAGTATTACTCAGCTTCTGAAAGAATTTAATTTAGCTCTGCTTGGATCAAATGTCTAATGAAGGGAAAGAGTAAAGTAGGATAGATATAGCCTTGGAGATGTCAGGGAAGGATAGAAGACAAGAAATACAGAATACTGAGCATCTTCATCACATGGAAGGGCCCACCAACCACCTTCTTTTTGTACCTTCTTTTTCTCCTGGACCATGGATGGCTGCCGCTGATGAGAGCTCAGAGTGTGTGGACTTGGCACTAAATCATAGCCTTGAAAAGTGAAAGTGAAGTTGCTCAGTCGTGTCCGACTCTTTGTGACCCCATGGACTATAGCCTACCAGTCTCCTTGGTTCATGGAACTTTCCAGGCAAGAATACTGGAGTGGGTTGCCATTTTCTTCTCCAGGGGATCTTCCTGACCCAGGGATTGAACCTGGGTCTCCTGCATTGCAGGCAGACGTTTCACTATCTGAGCCACCAGAGAAGCCCAATCATAGCCTTGGTTTTCCACAAATCATCTTACATTTTAGTCACATAGGTCCAGGGTATGCATGTTATGCTAACCTGAAGTTCATCAGTCTAAGTGGAATCTCAAGAATTAGGGATTTCAAAGCAAATTAGGCAGACAAACATTTTACATTTATCTTAACTGTGGTTTCTAGGGAAGTGTAGGACAGAGGAGCCTGGCCAGCTACAGTCCATAGGTTGCATGGAGTTGAACGTGACTGAAACAACTTAGCACAGTACTGTTGGAAGATAGACCCCAATCTCATTTTCCCAGATAGTCCTGAGACAACATAGGCTTCATTTTTGCTTTTTACTTGTTCTAGTTAGTATACCAAATAGTTCTACAAAAGTTATTTTACTATGATTTAATCTCTGGTGTTTTTTCTTGTGTTAGTATTTAAATTTTTATAAATATTTATTACATGAAAAGAAGATCACATGTTCTTCCTTGATTTTTTTGGTGACATACTCTCAATATTTATATTTTAACTATCAATCTGGGTTACTGTTAATTTATTTAACTATTTAACAGCTCTTAATTATAATTTTTATACTTAAACAGCTTTCACAGTACATAAATTACTACAACATCTCTTCTTCATAATTATAAACATTTATATATAAACTGATAAAAATTTCTATATTTAGAGCTTTTAGGCTACAAGTCACATTTGTAGCCACACTTAGAATGCTTGTTCTTGAAAGTGAATGTTCAAATATGAAGAAGCCTGACCGACATGGAATAGATATAAGAGTTCCTTTATTGATCATATACAAGTTCAGGGATATGGAACTGATATTAAAGCAGGTATTTGATGATTTCACATTTTTAAATGAACTGAGTGCATCCCTCCTCTGTTACCACATCTGGTTTACAACAGTGTTAGTGATACTTACATACAGGTGCTGTGAGTCAGCTGTTAACTAGCTTTGTTTTTTGTTTTTTTTTTTTGCTGATAGGGATATTTATTATATTGCATATTTATAGTATGATATTAGTGCTTATGAGGCTTCCCAGGTGGCGCTAGTGGCAAAGAACCCACCTGCCAATGCAGGAGACATGAGAGACATGGGTTTGATCCCTGAGTTGGGAAGGTCCCCTGGAGGAGGAAATGACAACCCACTCCAGTATTCTTGCCTGGAGAATCCCATGGACAGAGGAGTCTGGCAGGCTACAGTCCACAGGGTCACAGAGTCAGACACAACTGAAGTAACTTAGCACATTATTGCTTATATTCATTATACTGCACATCAGACCTCTATAGCTTATTTAGTACTTGTTGTAAGTTTGTACCCTTAAACACTCATTCTTATCTCCCCCACCCTCATCCCCTGGTAACAGTCATTTTACTGTTTTTCATTTTGACTTTTTAGATTCAATAACTTGACTTTATCTGTCTGACTCACCTCAAAGAGCGTGTGTGCGTGCTAAGTTGCTTCAGTCATGTCCGACTCTTTGTGACCCTATGGACTGTAGCCAGCCAGGCTCCTCTCTCCATGAGATTCTCCAGGCAAGAATACAGGAGAGGGTTGCCATTTTCTCCTTCAGGGGATCTTCCCGACCCAGCAATTGAGCCCGTGTCTCTTACACTTCTTGCATTGGCAGGCAGGTACTTTATCACTAGCACCATCTGAGACGCCCATCTCACATAGCATAATGTGTTTAATGTACATCAATGTTGTCACAAATGGAAGGATATTCTTCTTTGTTGTGGCTGAATAATATTCCATTGTGTATATATGCTACGTCTTTTCTATTTATTCGTTCATTGATGGGCACTTGGGTTGTGTTCATATCTTGGCTATTGGGAATAATGCAGCAATCACCATGAGAGTGCATATATTCTATTGAAATCCTATTTTCATATTTGGGGTATATACCTAGAGGTGGAATTTCAAGATCGTATTTTTAATTTTTTAAGAAAATTCCCTCTGTTTTCTACAGTGGCTGCACCAGTTTACACTCCCACCAATGGTGAATGGAGATTTCCTTTTCCTGACATCCTTCCTAATATTTGTTATTCTTTGCCTTTGATGATAGCCATTATGACAGGTGTATGGTGATATCTCATTGTGGCTTTCATTACCATTTCTCTGATTAGTGATGAGCATCTTTTCATGTGTCTGTTGGCCATATTGATGTACTCTTTGTCTCTTGTTCTTCAGCCTATTTTTAATCGGACTTTTGTGTGTGTGTGTGATGAAGTTGACTATATTCTTTATACATTTTGAATGTTAACTCTTTATCTGATATATGGTTTGAAAAAGTTGTCTCACATTCTGTAAGTCATCTTTTCATTTAGTTAATTGCTGGTTCTGCTATACAGAAACTTCTGATTTTGATGTAGTCACATTTTTGATTTTTGTTTTTATTGTTTGTCCTTTAGGTGTCATATTAAAAAAATCACTGCCAAGACATTGCTTCTTCCCTACGTTTTCTTCTAGGAGTTTTATGGTATCAAGCCTTATGTCTTTTATCTCTTTTGAGTTAATTGTGAGTGATGTGAGATAGTATAATTTCACTGTTTTGCATGTATTTTTCCAATTTTCCGGCACCATTAGTTGAAGAGACTACTCTTTCCCATTTCATATTCTTGGCTCTCTTGTCAAATATTAGTTGACTTTATCTACTGGAATTTAATGCTGGACTTTATTCTGTTCCATTGGTCAGTGTGTCTGTTTTTGTGTGAGTACAATGCAGGTTGGTTCTTTTTTAGAATTTCAGTCTCTTTGGTAAAATAGTCATTTTATTCTTAAGGTCTTGTATTGTCATTTTGAGTTTTCTTGTAGCTCACTGAATTTCTTCATAACAGTTTTTTTTAATTTTTGATCAGTTAAATTGCAATATTCTGTGTCTTTAGGTTTGGCTGCTAGAAAATTGCTTTTTTCTTTTCGTAATACTTTATTGCTGGGATTTTTCATGGTGTTTGATGAAAAGTGCCTTTACCATCGCATTTGAGTTAGTGAATACTTTCTCAATTGGGCAAGAGTTTGTTTACTGGGGTTCTAACTGTTCAAGAGGTTGGTAATCAGGAGCCTTTTTATTCCCAGAAGGTGGCAGTATAGCACAAGTTTTTGGTTTTTCTTATTGGAGAAGACTTGGCAGCTGCTAAGCTGGGAAACCACAGGGTCGCAAGAGTCGGACACTACTGAGCGACTTCACTTCACTTCACTTTAAGCTGGGAGACAAGAGCATGGGTTAAAAAAAAAAAAAAGTAAAAGGGTGGCAGCTAAATTGGAGGAAGTGTGTCCTTAAGGAGCACTTGCATATTTAGCTTTCCCATGGCCCAGTAGGGGGCGAGTTTCAGCGGAGGGTTCCCAACAGTCAGGGGCCAGCATCCTGGGGCAGACAGCCCCTTCTGCGCACAGCGTGAGTCACTCACCGCCTAGCTTTCTGCTCACTTCGCCTCCTCCGCCAGGAAGGTCACGCGGTTCGCTGCCAGACGCTCCGCTCCCACCTCAGCGCCACCTCCCCCACCTCTGTTCTCTCAGCGCCCCCTCAGCCACCTCGGCGCCCACTCCGCGCCCCCTCAGCTGCGTCCGCCACCTCCGCACCACCTCAGCGCCACCTCAGGGCCACCTCAGCACCACCTCCGCCACCTCAGTGCCACCTCCGTCACCTCTGCTCTCTCAGCGCCCCCTCAGCCACCTCTGATGCCTCAGCACCCCCTCAGTGCCACCTCAGCCACCTCCGCCACCTCTGCTTCCTCAGCACACCCTCAGTGCTACCTCAGCACCACCTCAGGGCCACCTCAGCACCACCTCAGCCACCTGCGCTTCCTCAGCACCCCCTCAGTGCCACCTCAGCCATCTCCACCACCTCAGTGCCACCTCCGTCACCTCTGCTCCCTCAGCGCCCCCTCAGCGCCCCCTTAGCGCCCCCTCAGCCACCTCTGCTCCCTCAGCGCCCCCTCAGCACCGCAACCGCGCTCTCGTTCTGCTGTCTGCTCCTTTCCGGTGCACATGTGTGTGGGTCTCACAGGTGTCATGGTATGACGTGCAGAGTTGCTTTTTTTTTTTTTTTTTTAGAGATGTCCAGTTAGTTGTAAATCAAAAAGGAGAGAAAAAAGGAGTGATTCATATTTCCATGAGGCTGGTGGTTACCTTCCTGATTTTTTGTTTTAATCTGTTGCAGTATCTGTACAATGAGGTATTTCATCCACACTAGCTATTATACTGTCCCTTTTTCCTTCAATTCTTCCACCATGTTATAAATATTGTACGGATGTTGTAGCAGTAGTCAAATTGTGAATTCCAAAACGAAGAAAATTCTTTAATTCGTTTATGGTTTTGGCTGCCTCGGGTCTGCAGTCTCTATGTGGGCTTTCTTACCGCGGTGTGCGGGCTTCTCATTGTCCTGGCTTTACATGTTGTGGAGCACGGGTGTGCAGGCTGCTTCAGCAGTTGTGATATGCGCGCTTGGTTGCCCCATGGCATGTGAAATCTTCCTGGACCAGGGATCGAACTTATGTCCCTTACACTGGCAGGCAGATGCTTTACCACTGCTGGACCACTGGGAAACCCCAAAAGGAAGAAACTGTGGGTTTTATTTTATGTTATTTTTTAAGTTATTTTTTTATTGCAATAATGTTGCTTTGCAATATTGTATTAGATTCTACTGTATAGCAATGGATTAAGAGACTACCATACAGAGTGAAGTCAGAGAAAAACAAATGTCATATATTAACACCTATGTGTGGAATCTAGAAAAATGGTACAGATGATCATATATGGGTTTTATTTTTGATGGTGGGGAGGGAAGGATATCATCTTGATATATTAATTTGATGTATAAATGAATACTTATTGTTTTTAATAATAATATTTATTTGAAGTGTTCATGTAAAATATCTAGTTTGAAATGTCTACTGGGAATTTTGACTAAATAAACACAAGAGAGAATTCAGATATAGATATGATTTAAAAGGGGTTGACAAACAGCAACATATTTGTGGGAGAGGAAGTCATGGGAATCAGAGATTATTAGAAAACATTGATAGAGCAAAAATCAAAGATACCTGAAGGTAGAACCCTGGGAAATACCTACATTTAATGTATGTGTGAACCTGGAAAGATTTTAGCAAGAGTAAACTGCAGTCAAAAAATAAGACAATCAGAATTTTAAAGGCAGGTTCCAAGGTGATGGGAGTGGGTTGGCAAGAGTTTTAAGCAGAATGGTGGCGTTCTCAGTGTTAAAGGTTGATTAGAACTGAGAGTAAGTCATGTGGCTTCTCAGGTGGCTCAGTGGTAAAGAATCACCTGCTAATGCAGGAGATGAGGGTTTGATCTCTGGGTCAGGAAAATCCCCTGGAGGAGGAAATAGCAACTCACTCCAGTATTCCTGCCTGGAAAATTGCAAAGACAGAGGAGCCTGGCAAGCTACAGTCCATAGCGTCGCAGAGAGACTATCTGATATGACTGAGCACATACCATGCACACACACACGGGCTTTGACCAGTTTTTCAAGACTTTCTAGAGCCTCTTTCTGTAGAAATTTAGAGGATAGATATCAAATTACAGTGTTTGGGGAGGTGGAGAGAGGGGAAGTTGTTCAAGTGAATATTGTTGTTGTTGTTCAGTCCCTAAGTCATGTTTGACTCTGTGACCCCATGAACTGCAGCATGCCAACGCCAGACTTCTCTGTCCTTCACTACCTCCCTGAGTTTGCTCAAACTCATGTCCACTGAGTAGGTGATGCTATCTTACCATCTCATCCTCTGCCACCATCTTCTACTCCTCAAAGACTGTCCTCAATCTTTCTCAGCATTAGGGTCTTTTTCAGTGAGTCGGCCCTTTGTATTAGGTGGCCAAATTATTGGAACTTCAGCTTCAGCATCCATCCTTCCAATGAATATTCAGGGTTGATTTCCTTTAGGATCCACTGGTTTGATCTTCTTGCAGTCCAAGGGATTCTCAAGAGTCTTCTCCAGCATTGCTATTTGAAGGCATCTATTCTGCGGTGCTCACCTAGCAGCCTCCTATTTTAAATTTAGGGTTCAACTGAGATTTTTCTTCCTCCAGAAGACGTTTCCTTATCTCTTCAAATCTGGACTTGCTTCCCTGGTGTCTCATACAGTAAAGAGTCTGCCTGCAGTGTGAGAAACCTGGGTTCGATCACTGGGTTAGGAAGATCCCATGGAAGAAATGGCATCCCACTCCAGCATCCTTGCCTGAAAAATCCTATGCTGGAGGATCTGGCAGGTTGCAGTCCATTGGGGTCACAAAGAGTCAGACAGGACTGAGTGACTTCACTTTCACTTGTTTCTGTGGTGTACTGTTCTTAGTTCAACAGAGCTCTTACTCTATATTGATTTTTAACTGTTTCCATGTGTATTTCCCCAAGAACAGAGGAACATATGTAGGAGACTTGGTTGCTAACTACTGCCAGGAATCTGGTAGACTTTCAACAGCATTCACTTACTGAGTGAATACCTGAAACTACCAAATCGAAAGCATCAATTCTTCAGCACTCAGCCTTCTTTATGGTCCAACTGTCACATCCATCCATGACTCCTGGAAAAGCCACAGCTATGACTTGACAGACTTCTGTTGGCAAAGTGATGTCTCTGCTTTTTAATATGCTTGTCTAGGTTTTCTTTATCATAGCTTTTTTTCCAGGGAACAAGTATCTTTTAATTTCGTGTCTGCTGTCACTGTTTGCAGTGATTTTGGAGCCCAAGAACTTAAAGTCTGTCACGGTTTCCATTGTTTCCCCATCTATTTGCCATGAAGTGATGGGCCCGGATGCCATGATCTTAGATTTTTGAATGCTGAATTTTAAACCAACTTTTTCATTCTTACCTGCCTCCTGAGAAGCATGTATGCAGGACCAGAAGAAACAGTTAGAACTAGACATGAAACATGGACTGGTTCAAAATCAGGAAAGGAGTAGAAGGCTGTATATTGTCACCCTGCTTATTTAACTTATATGAATAGTACAGCATGCAAAATGTCAAGCTGGAAAACTCACACTGGACTCAAGATTGAAGGGAGAAATATCAGTAACACCAGATATGCAGATGTTACCACTCTAATGGCAGAAAGCAAAGAGGAACTAAACAGCCTCTTGATGAGGGTGAAAAAGGAGAATGAAAAAGCTGAGAGTATTGAGTAGAGTTCCTTGTGCTATTAATATATTAGTAGGTCCTTATTAGTTATCTATTTTATAAATAATAGTGTGTATATGTCACTCCCAATCTTCCAATTTATCCCTACCTCCCCCTTATCCTCTGGAAATCATAAATTTTTTTCTGCATCTGTAACTCTATTTGTGTTTTATAGATAAGTACATTTATAACCCCCCCATTTTTTAAAGATTCCACATATAAGCAATGTCATATGATATTTATCTTTCTCTGTCTGCCTTATTTCACTCAGTATGACAATCTCTAGGTCCATCCATGTTCCTACAAATGGCATTATTTTGTCCTTTTTATGCCTGAATTTTATCTTTTTTATTGTTAAAAATAAGCTGTAGTTGATATAGCTTGTTTTGTTAAACAAAAGTTTTTTATATGAGAAAATAAAAGCTAAACATAATTAAGTTAAACATATAAAATCATGTTCATGGGACTTCTTTCATAGACCATTTGGTTGGGAATCTGCCCTACAGTGACAGGGATGTGGGTTTGACCCCTGGTCAGGGAGCTAAGATCCCACATGCAGTGGAGCAGCTGGGCATGTGGGCAGCAACTCCAGAGGCCCCCCCGCCCTGCAGCTAGAGAGACGGTGTGCCACAGAGAAAGATCCCATGTGCCATGACTAAGACCTGATCCAGTCAAACAAACAAATATTTAAAATCATGTTCTTTACTCAATAAGTCCCTAAATTGTTATCATTAGTGTGTGTCCTTGTTTACCAAGGTGAGGCAGTATCTTCTGGGGACATATATTGATTTTTGTCTGTCCAGATACATGAAACACTTAAAATAGCACTCAGGAAATGTTGATCCCATTATTTTGCTTGGTTCTGGTAGAACTATTAATGAAAATGCCATTTCTTCATCTCTTTCACATCCCTTCTCCCCTCAAACCAAAACTGAGCAGAAAATAGTTCTCTTACATCCTTGATGGAAGTGCATCAGCAAAGTCACTCATTTTTTCCCTGGATTACTATTTAGATGCTGAGACCAAACAGGCAGTGTTTTCATTGGATTAGATAAATGGGAATGTTAGAAATCTATTCTTGATTATGGTCATACTTGGAATGAAAGAAGGATCAATAATAGATTAACCTCAGAGACAGATAGAGTGATGAAAAGAGCATTATTTCTATGCTTACAATTAAAAGAGTCCAAACCAAGTTCATGACTTTTCTTGAACCTGTTAGAGGGATGAGTTTGCAGAACAATGAACTGAAATCTAAGGAGAGACAGGTGCCTAGAGGTGATTATAAGATACAAGGGTTTGTCTACTGGGAGCAGGTGCAAGCAGGCACTGGTAGGAATTAAGCTTAGTGAATTGGTCAAGGCCACAGGCAGGCTGGTAGAGAATGAAGGCCACAGGTAACAGAGTGAGTTCTATTCATGGTTTTCTATATGGTGAAAGTGCTTAGAAAGCTCCCTTTGCATTGGGTGGCCTGAGGGCAGAGAAGAGTGTCAGCTGGGAAGGAGGAGAGGCCTGGAACTCTGTCCCTGTATACTTTATGGGGCAAAAGCCTTCATCTGCAGGGAGATACGAAGAAACCACCAGAAGGATAAAAGCTGCTGTTGCCCTTATGTTACTGAATAAAACTCAACTAGGAAAACAGAATAGGGAAAACTCTCTACCCCTCTGTTAGGGGAAGGAATGTATGCCTGAATTATAGTTCAGAGGGGCCACATCTCTGAGCCCTGTGGGTACAGTATCCACCTATGACTGAAGTCAAATCAGGACAAGAATGCTGTCGTCCCTTCTCCTCTACCATCAAGTAAGAAGTGGCAGTGATTTCAGTGCCAGAGGGTTATCATCAATGCAGACAGACCCTCTCTGAGACACACTGGCAAACAGAAAAAATCCTCCATCCATGTGGGAAGGGGCGGGAATCTGTGCAGAACTACAGCTAGGATGAGGGAAGGGGCTCTGAGAAGGCACTTCTCTAAGACCCAGGGGTACAGTGTCTACCTAAGACCTATTTGTACTTATTTATATGCAAGATCAGATGCTTTTAACTGTGATATAGAAATTATAAACATGGGTAAAATGAAAAGGCTAGAAATACAGAATACACTAACAGAGATGCAGGATGTCTTTGACAAGATAATCAATAAACTTGAAACAGTCATGGAGAGAATCACTGAAACTGAAGGTAAATCAATAAAAGTTACCCAAACTGAAACAGAGGAGAAAAAAGAGTGGAAAAAAACATGGAAGAAAACATCCAATATTGTGGAATGGTATGGAGCAGTGTAACAATTATGTAGTTGGGATCCACAAGTCCATGAAGTTCAGAGAGCACCTTGCTGGATAAATCCGCATCCTGCTAAAACCAAGAAAAACAAGCCCACCCAAGCATAGAATATTCAGACTGTTCAAAACAAGAGGCTGAAATACTGAAGACTGAGAGGGGGAGAGACACATTACATACAAAGGAACAAAGACAAGTATTAAAGCTGCCTTTTTCTCAGAAGCTATTCAAGGCAGAAGACGGTAGTTAGTGACTTTAAAGTGCTGAATGAAAAAAATTTCAACCTTGAGTTCAATGCCTAGCAAAATACCTTTCAAAACTGAAGTGTTGAAGTTTTTCTTAGACAAGTAAAACCAGAATTTATTGCCAACAGATTTACTCTACAAGATTGTTACAGGAAGTTTTTCAGGTATAAGGAGAATAAGACAGAATGTTGGTTTGATACAAACAAATGAAGAGCTCTAGACATGGAATTAAGTGAGTTAAACTAAATTTTTGTTTTGATTTCTTTGAAAGATAACTAACAGCCTAAAACAGAAAGTATCAATAGTTTCAAACTCCTGTGGGTCTATAGTGTATGTAAAAATAAAACAGACAACAACAAAAGCACAGAAGTTAGGAGAAAGGAATTTTAGAGTATACAGTTTAACTTCCTTAGAGAACATGTGGAGCAATATGTGTGTTAGTTGCTCAGTTATGTCTGACTTTTTGTGATCCCATGGACTGTAGCCCTCCAGGCTCCTCTGTCAATGGAATTTCCCAGGCAAGAATACTGGAATGGGTTGCTGTTCCCTTCTCCAAGGTATCTTCTCAACCCAGGGATCGAACCCAGGTCTCCCATATAGCAGGCAGATTCTTTACTGATTGAGCTACCTGGGAAGCCCTGTGGAGCAGTATTATATTTGAAGGCTGACACTGATTAATTAAAGGTGTAGAGTATAAACTGTAGGGTAGCCACTATTTTTTAAACAAGTTATAAAGAATAAAGTAATGTGGAGATAATAAAAGTGCTCAAAGAAGATTAGAGTTAGGTATTAGCATATTTTATGACCATTGAGAACAGAATGTTTTTATCCGAGTGCAAATAATGTGATGTACAGAGTGAACTGTATGTATAATACTGTAGGGGAGGAAATAAATTTTTTTCCCTAATCTTCTAGATTCTCAGCTGTGACTTAATTAGAAAATACAGGTTAACAAGATAAAATGCCTGCAAATTCATGTTTTACATACCATAGGAACCTTTACAAGAAAATAAAGGAGCTGTCAAACTTGAGCAGTTTTAGGCCAGGTCTGATGAAGGGTGGAAGGTCATGGAAAAATGTGGATAGGACAAAGTGGTATGAGCTAAGAATTACAAGCTGGGGGAAATTTAGCATGGCCTGCTTGTTAAGATTTCTCTGTGTCCTTCTGACTTTAAAGATAAGTATGCACGTTTCCTCAAGATTATAGTGACGATACCGCTCACTTGAGGGTGTTATCACTGTTCAGGAGAAGGTCCTTCCTGTACCGGCTGTTTCTCAGATACAATATCCTATATGCCAAGGTGCCATATGTAGGGGTAGTGTCCTGAATCCCAGCAATACTCTTTTGTTAATATTAGTGGTGAATGTGTCTTGAGTAAGCTATGGATTTAGGACAAATTTTAAGGTGATGGGCAACTTGAACATGTTTGATGACTGAAATAAAGCAACCAGTGTAGAGGGGGAGATTGGATGTGCAAGAAATGGGTTGATACATGTGAACAAGGAGACTTGTGCAGGTATGCTAGCCTTGTAAAAGCAGAAAGGATAATTATTCCTTAGAGATGAGATGAAAAGGAACACAAGTCACAAAATGAGGTATTTTGAAGCAGAGGAGAAATTTGAGGATTCTCATGCCCTTGGTTTTCTGAGTCTTTTCACTAAAGGGTAAGGTTAGAAGTTTAGGAAAGTGGGAAAAGTTTAAATAAGTGTCTGTGTTCAAGGTTTTTTTCTCATGCACCAGTGATGCATCAGATAATGTTCAGTGAGAATGGATAGCATGAATTTGTAGTGAAATGTCATATCCTGTTTGCTTTCTTAAAAATTTAACTGGTTTGTAGTTGTTGGTAACATCCACTTTTTGTTGTCTAGTACTTAATGGATGATAAAGATATTTTTAATCTTTTTGGATCATTAGCTGTAATTTTATATTTAGACAATTTTAGTGCTCATGTGAATTATCCTGCTACTGAGATGTATTAAAATTTCAATGCTAAATGTACCAATATTGCCTGTCTTTTAGTATTAGCCATTCTGGTGAATGTGAAATGATATTGCATTATTGTTTTAATTTATACTTTTCTGATAACTAATATATTGAGCAACTTTTAATATGCTTGCTTTAATATGCATATCTTTCTGTGACATGTCTGATCAAATCTTTTGCACATTTTTAAAAAAATTCAGTTATCAGTTATCTTACTATTGAGTTGTAAGTGTTCTTTATTGTTTTCCCCATTGAATTACTTTGGCTCCTTTGTAGAAAATTAGTTGACCATATATTTAATGAACTCACTACTATGCTGTTCAGTAGATCTGTATGTCTACTGGTATGTTAAAATAACTTCTTGCTTATTGTAATTTTGCAGTGAGTCTTTAAATCTGATAATCTAAAGTTCTCTAAGTTTTTTCTTCTCAAATATTGTTTTGGGTAATATCGGACCTTCCATAGAAATTTTAGAATCAGTTGCTGTCAGTTTCCACACAAAAAAACTTACTGGAATTTTGATTGGGATTACATTGAAACTTGAGATCAATTTGGGAAGAATCGAAATATTAATATTAGTTTTACTGACCTATACATAGAGTATCTTTGAAGTTTTAGGTCTTTTAAAATATATCTCTGTAATCTTTTTGAATTTACCTCTCTTTTCTGATGTGATTTTAAATGATATTGTTATTCTGTGACCTTGCTAAGCTAAGTTACTCATTTTAATAACCTCAATTATAGTTCCCTTAGCTTTTAATGGGCACCCTGGTAGCTCAGATGGTAAAGAATCAGCCTGCAATGTGGGAGACCAGTGTTTGATCCCTGGGTTGGGAAGATTCCCTGGAGAAGGGAATGACTACACACTCCAGTATTCTTGCCTGGAGAATTCTATGAAGAGAGGAGCCTGGCAAGCTACAGTTGGGGTCGCAAAGAGATACAGCTAAGTGACTAACACTTAGCTTTTTATATGTAAACAATTATCTTTTCTACAAATAAGGACAGGTTGACTTTTCCTTTTCAGTCTGTATGTATTTTATTTATTATTTATTTTTGCCTTTCAGATGTGACCAGGGTTGCCAGTAAATGTTGATTAGGCAGAATAGACTTTGCCTTGCCCCTATGTTAGTGGAAAAACATTCATACCATTAGATATGATGTTAGCAGAGAGCTTTTCATAGATGTCCTTTATCAGATTGAGAAAGTTTCCTTCTTATCTTACTTGTTAAGTAATTGTATGGTTGTTTTGGTATCCTAAATGACATGAAGCCTGCACATCAGATTCTTTTTGACAAGCTGGTCAATGCAATGTCACATTTCTTACTTGACTATAAACTCAGAATTTAAAAAACAAAACTGATGCTAAGGCCTTGTACTAGTAGAACAGACTTTAGAAATAACCTATTCAAAACTTTGTTTAGAGAGATATTGAGTTCCTATTGGTATACATTGGTAAGCAATGCATACCCAGTACTCTTAATTTTAAATTTCTTGAATTATTATATTCCCCCCTTAGGGGAAAATTTTGTTTTCAAGAATTCAGTTCTTTAGGAATTTTTTTTTTTCCTGAAATGAGTTGCTAAGCATGCTGCTACTGCTGCTAAGTCGCTTCAGTCGTGTCCTACTCTTTGCGACCCCATAGATGGCAGCCCATCAGGCTCTGCCTGGATTCTCCAGGCAAGAACACTGGAGTGGGCTGCCATTTCCTTCTCCATAGGAATTCCTAAATTTGGTAATTGCCAATTTCATTCTTCTACTTAAAACCAAAAAATAAATAGGTAAATAAAAGTATTTCTGAGTTTGTGATTCGATTCCATGGCTATAATGGAAAAAGTCGTTATTGAATCTGGTATGTAAGACTTTCCTCTTCAACAATTTTAAGCTGCGATTTGTAGAATTAATAAACTCAGGGAAATGGTAAAGTGCAGTTCTTAAAGTAGTCTTCAGCAAAACCACTCTGTCAATTTCTTTAGAAATCAATGAATCTCTAGAGCAACCTGAGATAATCTTGTGAAATTTGGGTGCAAATAATTCTCACTTTTGTACATCTAGTCAATACCCCACATGATTCAGAAAGAAAGTTTTAAAGGTCATTTGAATCCACGTTTACACGAACTCTTGAATCTTTCTATGGAGATTTTATGTGTGTGTGCTAGGTCACACAGTCATGTCCAACTCTTTGCGACACCATGGATGGTAGCCCACCAGGCTCCTCTGTCCATGAGGATTCTCCAGGCAGGAATACTGAAGTGGGTTGCCATGTCCTCCTCCAGCATGGGATTTTAGATATAGTCAAATAAGAGTTGGCTTCTGGAAAAAGACTTCCTTGTTTTAGGCCAGTCCAACTCTAGCTGGGAAATAAGGTCTGCTAACAAAAGGAAGGACATTTTCATATTCTATGAATGGTGATAGCGATAGTTATTTTCCTACGGTCACTTCCCACCTAACTCAGAAGAAAAACATTTTTTACAAAGGTCTCCCAGCACCTGGATGCTCAGGCCTTCTACTCCCTCTCTGCCTTGTCTTCGAATCCTTTGTTCCTTGCTCACTCAAGGACGGCCACACTCACCTCACTTGTCTTGAGCTTCTGCCTTCTGTTTCCTTTGCCTGGGGCATTTATCCCCTAGATATCTGTTTGACTTAGTCTTAACTCCCTTCAGGTCTCTAAGTGTTAGCTTATCAAACAGGCCTTTCTTGACCACTTACATAAAGCAGCCACTTCCCTCAACAGTTATTATTGCTTATTCCCCTTAACCTGTTTTTCTTCTTAAGACTTAATGTGCTATAGGATTTATGATCCAATGGGACTTTTACATATTTCTCTCTCAAAATGCAATCTTTGATACATATAAGAGATGATAGATGTAAAGTTTAAATATTAATATATATAAACATTAAGAGCATGATGATATAATGAAAACTGAGCCAATAATGACTCAAGGATATAGAAACTTGTTTCAACTTAATCTCTTCAATCCCATCCCCCCACCTTTCTGTTAAAGGAGCAGACTTTTATTTACAACTTTTTTACAGTTTTGTACTTTTTTAATAGTTGTGTTCCATGCATGTCCTTACACAGACATATTTGTGCCTAAAAATTCATTATTTCATTTTTGAACCTTATAAGACAGTGTATTATGTTTGATATTCTAGGATGTATTTCATTCCACTTTATTTTTCTAAGATTTTTCGTGTTGCTGATTTAGCTAATATTTCATCATGTGAATCTAACACAGTTTCAGGGGTTGTGGCTATTACAGATACTGTTACTGTGGACATTTGTGTGTCTGTCTCCTGGAATGTCTGGGAAAGAGTTTCTCTTGGGTATATGTTAATACTTAGGAAAATAATTGTGTCAAGCTGTCTTCAGTAACTACTAGTCTACTCCATCACCAGAAGTAGGTAATATCTACATCCTTTTATTCACCCCAGTACTAGGTATTTTGAGGTGCCTTCATATTTACCAATCTGCTGGGTTAAAAATGGTATCTCACTGCAGTATTAATTTGCACTTGTGATAACTAATGAGATTGAACATCCTTTCGCACGTCTGTGGGCCATCCCTGCTGTTTTAATTGGAGGGACAACAGTGAGAGATGTGGCTGAAGCCCAGTGAGGGAGACGCAGAGTGTGGGTACGATGTGGGTAGGGTCAGTGGGGTAGTGGACACTGGGTAACGCCGAGCCTCGTGAGGGAGCTACGGTCATGATGAGATCAGTTTGGGGCCGTGTGACTTACAGAGAATCGACAAGGGGTTGAAGACTTGAAGCAAGTTAGAAACAATTGCAGTAGGCTGATGTATTGCTCAAAAATGGTAGCGAGTTTGTAGAAGCAGTTATTATTGATCATTTTCCTTGTTTGCTTTAATTTTTCTGTAAATAAGAAGTTCTATAAGAGTAACTTTTTTTTTTCTATGAAAGCTATGTATTCACTTATTTTTTTCTAAAAATCATACTTTGAAGTTCTAAAAGTTTATTTTTTTTTCACAGATTCACTAGCAGTTTCATAGCAAAATTCTTAAAATGTGTTATATTTATTCTTAAAATGTAATGTTGGCTTTTCTGTTGCCAAAGATTGAGGATTAATTGCTAGTGTAATAATTTTAGCAACGTTGCGTTGAATGGCTTTTATGAACTCAGCAGCTGTGGTTACTCAGACTCAGCAGCTGCAGTTATCCTGACTCAAATGGTTTTGCATCAGTTATTAGAGAAGTCACAAGTTTCTGGTAAATTCATTTTTTGAAGTCAGGAAGCTTAAGATAATCTTTTCTTGGAGATATCCTTCTATTTGAATATATTAGCTCACATTTCAGGAACATTTATGATTTACAGCTTTGCCAGTAGCACCACTGGCAAAAAGAGGTAATACAGATGTACTTTTTTCCAGCGTGTAAATGTAACCTTCTGGCTTCTAACTGTAAGCAAATCTCAGTTTGAATACTTGTAACATTTTGAGTTTTATGACCATAGCAAGACAGAAACAAGTGGATTGGAAGACTTTATCAGTCTGCTTAATTTTGTAGCATACACATTGATTTTGAATTTATTACTTTTGAGTGTTTATAATGAAATACTATGGTCACTAATATTGTACACTTCATTTTTTACTTCTATAATTGATCGTTTAGTTTAAAAAACAGAAATGTCTCTTAGTTTGAAACACTGGCAATTAAAGGAAAAGAATTAAACATTATTTCATCTTTCCTTTGTGAGTTATATTTTATGGCAATGAAAGAAAAGTTGATAGAAGAAAATTTTTCTTGATTGAATAATTCTGCATAATAAATACAAGAGGAATGAAGAAGTTGAAAAGTCACTATTTTATAAACCCTAATAACTGATTCAGAAAATTATTATCAAAGGTTGAAACCATTCGATGGAAAATTGATGGGGAAATGTGCACGAGGGATCGGCTCTCACCATGTGTCCCCGGCGGTCAGCCTTTGCATCACAGGAGGAGATCCTCGGACCCTGTGCCTCCTGATGTGATGCACTGTGAAGAGCGCTTTCCACAAATACTCTTCCAGCAAAGTGAACCTGAGCTTAGTCAAGTCTTTAGAAATAATTTCTACCTAACAGAAAGCACAGAGGGTAAAGGAACAATATAAACGAGACTGTTCATTCCAGAATGTGGGACATCATGCAGGATAACTCAGTTTTATCAACAGTTCAGGACATGCAAAAGAGGAAGGGCAGACTCCTCTGCATTAAAGAGACTCAAAATCCAGAACAACTGCATACCTTTCCCTGGATACTGAGTTGAACAATCCACTTTAAACAACTTTTGAGACCAATCAGGGAAATTTAAATATGGGCTGTGTATGATATACACCCATGATTTTTTATTAACGTTTTACGTGAGATAATAGTGTTGTGGTTATGTTTTTTTTTTTTTTTTTTTTTTGAGCTGCGTATTACTAATAAGAGAAGTAAATAACATGCCCTGGGTCTTGCTTTCTGTCTCTGCCGGGTCTTCGTTGCTGCATGCGGGCGTTTGCCTCAGCTGTGGGAGCCAGGCCTCTTGTGGCTGTGGATCACGCCTCTGGAGTGAGCAGCCGTCAGCGGATGTGACACGCGGGCTCAGTGCTCCTGCCTCTTGCGCTTAGCCGCTCTGTGGCAGGTGGAATCCTCCTGGATCAGGGGTGGAACATGTGTCTTCCGCATTGACAGGCAGATTCCGTACCACCAGGGAAGTCCTTGAGTTTGTTTGAAAACACTTAAGGAATAAGGCCAAAGTAACAGAAAATAAATTAGAGATGAGGGAAGCAAGTTCAGGAACATCTTGACCATAGTTAAATCTGGATAGGTATCTTTAAAAATATTCTTAGTTAAAATCAGCTTTTGTATATCTTTGAAAATGTCCACAGTACAATTATTTGTACAAAGTTACAATAAATGTGATGGATATTTATGGGTCTTCTTGACCCTGTCACCCAATTAAAAAGGAGAAAACTTTCAGTACTTACCTCCAAAAAATTCTTGGCGGTAGGCAGCAGGTCACTCCATGGTAGATGTTGGAAAAAGCAAATATTCTGAACCCACTTCTCAGTTGGAGCACAGGCATGGCAGGCACCAGCAGCAGCCTGTGAGCACATATCTAGTGAAGCAAGGAGGCAGGGGCACTTGAGGCAAGCTCTGGTTCCTGAGCCAAGGCCAGAGAGGGGAATGAGAAAAGTCACATCCTCTGTTTGCACCAGAAGAGTTAGCTTTTCCTCACTTACTCTGTCTAAAATAACCCATGTTTTCACAGGCCCTAAATGCCCACTTTTCTGCTTTCCTGTTTATTCTGTGACTTCCCAAACATTATTTAAATGATTATCATGGTTCAGGTTTGATTCAGTTCAGTTCAGTTCAGTCGCTCAGTCATGTCCAACTCTTTGCAACTCCATGGACTGCAGCATGCCAGTCTCCCTGTCCATCACCAACTCCCAGAGTCTACTCAAACTCATGTCCATTGAGTCGGTGATGCCCTCCAACCATCTCATCCTCTGTCGTCCCCTTCTCCTCCCGCCTTCAAACTTTCCCAGCATCAGGGTCTTTTCTAATGAGTCAGTTCTTCACATCAGGTGGCCAAAGTATTGGAATTTCAGCTTCAGCATCAGTCCTTTCAAAGAATATTCAGGACTGATCTCCCTTAGGATGGACTGGTTGTATCTCCTTGCTGCCCAAGGGACTTTCAAGAGTCTTCTCCAACACCACAGTTCAAAAGCATCAATTCTTCGGTGCTCAGCTTTCTTTATACTCCAACTATCACATCCATACATGGCCACTGGAAAAACCATAGCCTCGACTAGATGGACCTTTGTTGGTAAAGTAATGTCTCTGCTTTTTAATATGCCATCTAGGTTGGTCATAGCTTTTCTTCCAAGGAGCAAGTGTCTTTTAATTTCATGACTTAAGTCACCATCTGCCATGATTTTGGAGCCCCCCAAAATAATCAACCACTGTTTCCATTGTTTTCCCATCTATTTGCCATGAAGTGATGGGACCGGATGCCATGATCGTAGTTTTCTGAATGTTGAGATTTAAGACAACTGTTTCACTATCCTCTCTCACTTTCGTCAAGAGGCTCTTTAGTTCTTCTCGCTTTCTGCCATAACAGTGGTTTCATCTGCATATATGAGGTTGTTGATATTTCTCCCTGCAATCTTGATTTCAGCTGGTGCTTCATCCAGTCCAGCATTTCTCATGATGTACTCTGCATATAAGTTAAATAAGCAGGGTGACAATGTACATCCTTGAGGTACTCCTTTCCCGGTTTGGAACCAGTCTGTTGTTCCATGTCCAGTTCTAACTGTTGCTTCTTGACCTACATACAGATTTCTCAGAAGACAGGTCAGGTGGTCTGGTATTCCCATCTCTCTAAAAATTTTCCACAGTCTGTTGTGATCCACACAAAGACTTTGCCAAAGTCAGTAAAGCAGAAGTAGATGTTTTTCTGGAACTCTCTTGCTTTTTTGATGATCCAGTGGATGTCGACAATTTGATCTCTGGTTTCTCTGCCTTTTCTAAATCCAGCTTGACCATCTGGAAGTTCAGGTTAACATACTTTTGGAGCCTGGCTTGAAGAATTTGGAGCATATCTTTGCTAGTGTGTGAGATGAGTGCAATTGTATGGTAGTTTGAGCAGTCTTTGGCACTGCCTTTCTTTGGGATTGGACTGAAAACTGACCTTTTCCAGTCCTGTGGCCACTGTCGAGCTTTCCAAATTTTCTGGCATGTTGAGTGCAGCACTTTGACAGCATCATCTTTTAGGATTTTAAATATCTCAGCTGGAATTTCATCATCTCCACTAGCTTGGTTTGTAGTGATGCTTCCTAGGGCCCACTTGACCTTTCATTCTAGGATGTCTGGCTCTAGGTGAGTGAACACACCATTATGGTTATCTGGGTCATGAAGATCTTTTTTGGATTATTGTTCTGTGTATTCTTGATACCTCTTCTTAATATCTTCTGCTTCTGTTAGGTCCATACCATTTCTGTCCTTTAATGTGTCCATCTTTGCATAAAATGTTCCCTTGGCATCTCTTAAGTTTATTGAAGAGATTTCGTCTTTCCCATTCTATTGTTTTCCTCTCTTTCTTTGCACTGATCACTGAGGAAGGCTTTCTTATCTCTCCTTGATGTTCCTTGGAACTCTGTACTCATGTCTGTATCTTTCTTTTTCTCCTTTGCCTTTTGTGTCTTGTCCTTTCTCAGCTATTTGTAAGGCCTCCTCAGACAACCATTTTGCCTTTTTGCCTTTCTTTTTCTTGGAAATGGTCTTGATCACTGCCTCCTGTACAATGTCAGGAACCTGGGTCTCTAGTTCTTCAGGCACTCTGTCTCTCAGATCTAATTCATTGAATCTATTTGTCACTTCCATTGTATAATCAAGGGATTTGATTTAGGTCATACCTGAATGGTCTAATGGTTTTCCCCACTTTCTTCAATTTAAGTCTGAATTTGGCAATAAGGAGTTCATGATCTGAGCCACAGTCAGCTCCCAGTCTTGTTTTTGCTGACTGTATAGAGCTTCTCCATCTTTGGCTGCAAAGAATATAATCAGTCTGATTTTGGTATTGACCATCGGGTGATGTCCATGTGTAGAGTCTTCTCTTGTGTTGTTTGAAGAGGGTGTTTAATTCATGGTGGTTAATTTAATAAACTGCACATATTTGTTTTTTATGATTTGATGAAGTTTGGCATATGATACATTGTGAGAGCATCACAATATAGCAAACATTTCCATCACCCCCAAAGTTTCCCCTCATACTTTATAAGTCCCTTCCTCTTCTCTCCCCTCCCCTATCCCAGGCAACTCTGATTTCTAGTTTGTCAGTTTGCATGAGGTTTGCATTTTCTAGAGTAAGATTTAAGATCATGGCATCCGGTCCCATCACTTCATGGCAGATAGGTGGGGAAACAGTGGAAACAGTGACTGATTTTATTTTGGGGGGCTCTAAAGTCACTGCAGATGGTGATTGCAGCAATGAAATTAAAAGATGCTTACTCCTTGGAAAGAAAGTATGACCAACCTAGACAGCATATTAAAAAGCAGACACATTACTTTGCCAACAAAGGTCCATCTAGTCAAGGCTATGGTTTTTCCAGTGGTCATGTATGGATGTGAGAGTTGGAGTATAAAGAAAGCTGAGCGCTGAAGAATTGATGCTTTTTTGAACTGTGGTGTTGGAGAAGACTCTGGAAAGTCCCTTGGACAGCAAGGAGATCCAACCGGTCTATCTTAAAGGAGATCAGTCCTGGGTGTTGATTGGAAGGACTGATGCTGAAGCTGAAACTCCAATACTTTGGCCACCTGATGCAAAGAACTGACTCATTGGAAAAGACCCTGATGCTGGGAAAGATTGAGGGCAGGAGGAGAAGGGGACGACAGAGGATGAGATGGTTGCATGGTATCATTGACTTGGTAGACATGGGTTTGGGTGGACTCCGGGTGTTGGTGATGGACAGGGAGGCCTGGTGTGCTGTGGTTCATGGGGTGGCAAAGAGTCGGACATGATTGAGCAGCTGAACTGAACTGAACTGAACTGAAGACTTAAGTACCCTTTTGGTTTTAGTTTCTTTCTCAGTCAACATTATTATTATAAGATTCATCTGTGTGATCCTATTGGGACTCTGGGTTTTTTAATTGATGATTAGTAGACCATTGATGGATGTACTACAGTTTGCTTATTCACTCACACCTTGAAGGACATTATATTGTTTCCAGTTTGAGGCTACTGACATTAAATTACTATGAACATTTGAACTTTTTATGTTTTGTATGAGCACATGCTTTTATTTTTTTTGGACAAATACTTAGGAGTGAATGGCTGGATCATATGACAGGTACATGTTTAATTTTTAATTAACTGCCAAACTGTTTTTAAATGTCACTTAATAAATTTTTCATAAAAAGTATATGAAAGCATTAGGAAACATGCAGTCTTTTATCTCTGTGTGTATAGGTATGTATATGTGATGTAAAGCATTCATATATTCAGTCTGTCTAAAAAATAACAAAGTATAATTTTACTCCCAGCAAGACGCATTTTTAGAGCCACTAATTGTATGAAAATTTATGATCATACAAAAAATTATCACTCTACAAAACATCATAATTATATCTCCACAAGGCAGAGATGGTTCCACACATTTCATATAGTCTAATGATTAATTCCAAATTTGAGTTATTTAATATTAACCAGAGTGATACATAAAACATCAATATATATGATTTATACTGAAGTGTTCAGCCTATCACTCCAAATAATTTATACCTCAGTATTTGAAAACTCAGATTTTCACTAGTTTTAGTAAAGCTTAAACATCTTTTGATGAGAAATTCATTCTTAATTTGCCTGTTAAAATTGAAGAAGCTAGGAGTTCTCCTTATATTTATTTTCAGGCTTTAAATATCATATTGCTTAGAAATATGAGAGAAAAATGGTGATGTGAGTTGACATGGTAGATTGCCTGCACATTTCACTTTTGATCTTGAGTGCAATCTTATCTGTCAAATCACCAACATAAATTACAGTTTGGTCTTGAATGTGACCAGCATAAATATTATTATTGAGCACAAGAGGGGCATAGAAAAAGGATTCCCCACCCTTTATCTTGCGTATTTTAACATTAGAAGGATAAACCTCTGGATTTTCTCTTATATCTCACTCTAACAGCTTAGTTTACTGTTTTCCTTTTACAGTATGTAGCAAGATTTAATATAATTTCTTACATCCTGAATTTTTGGTAGCACAGTGAAATATGTTGTACCTGGCCAGGCACCCAGAGGGAAGATGACAATGTCAGGGAGTGAGTGAAGAGAGAATATGGGCTAAGTAAACTTTGATGGGCACCCAAATAGCTATTGAAAAAGGAAATATTAATAATACTTGAGCTGAAAAAAAATAATATTATTTAATGAATTTATATTTATTTCAAATACAAAGATATAACATATACATATAAAATATTATACATTATATGAAATGCATTATAAATTCTTTTTCTGTAAATTTTTGTTGGAGGAAAAGATGATTTAGCTATTTTTCTTTCCATTATTTATACATTTAATTGCTTTTAGCATGTTTTGGGATTACTAGATATTTTTGTGCAGATCAGTTCAGGTCAGTTGCTCATTCATGTCAGACACTTTGCGACCCCATGGACTGCAGCACACCAGGCTTCCCTGTTCATCACCAAATCCCAGGACTTGCTCAAACTCTTATCTGTCGAGTTGGTGATGCCATCCAAACATCTCATCCTCTGTCGTTCCCTTCTCCCGACTTCAATGTTTCCTCACATCAGGATCTTTTCCAGGGACTCAAATCTTCCCATCAGGGGACCAAAGTATTGGAGTTTTAGCTTCAACATCATTCCTTCCAATGAACACCCAGGACTGATCTCCTTTAGGATGGACTGGTTGGATCTCCTTGCAGTCCAAGGGACTCTCAAGAGTCTTCTCCAACACCACAGTTCAAAAGCATCAATTCTTCAGTGCTTGGCTTTCTTTATAGTCCAACTCTCACATCCATACATGACTACTGGAAAAACCATAGTGTTGACTAGACAGACCTTTATTGACAAAGTAATGTCTCTTCTTTTGAATATGCTTTCTAGGTTGGTCATAGCTTTTCTTCCAAGGAGCAAGTGTCTTTTAATTTCATCATGTGCAGTGGTTTTGGAGCCCCCCAAAATAAAGTCTCTTGCTGTTTCCATTGTTTCCCTGTCTGTTTGCCATGAAGTGATGGGACCGGATGCCATGATCTTAGTCATTTGAATGTTGAGTTTTAAGCCAACTCTTTCACTCTCCTCTTTCACTTTCATCAACAGACTCTTAATTCTTCTTTGCTTTCTGCCAAAAGGGTGATGTCATCTGAGTAACTGAGGTTGTTGATATTTCTCCTGGCAATCTTAATCCTAACTTGTATTTCATCCAGCCTGGCATTTCACAAGATATACTCTGCATGTAAGTTAAATAAGCAGGGTGACAATATACAGGCTTGATGTACTCCTTTCACAATTTGAAACCAGTCTGTTGTTCCATGTCCAGTTCTAACTGTTGCTTCTTAACCTGCATACAGATTTCTCAGGACGCAGGTTAAGGTGGTCTGGTATCCCGTGTCATTAAGAATTTCCATAGTTTATTTGATCCACACAGTCAAAGGCTTTGCCTAAGTCAATAAAGCAGAAGTAGATATTTTTCTGAAACTCTCTTTCTTTTTCTATGATCCAATGGATTTTGGCAATTTGATCTCTGGTTCCTCTGCCTTTTTGAAATCTGGCTTGAACATATGGAAGTCCACGGTTCACATACTGTTGAAGCCTGGCTTGGAGAATTTTGAGCACTACTTTTCTAGCATGTGAGATGAGTGCAATTGGGTAGTAGTTTGTGCATTCTTTGGCATTGCCTTTCTTTGGGATTGGAATGAAAACTGACCTTTTCCAGTCCTTTGACCACTGCTGAGTTTTCCAAATTTGCAGTCATGTTGAGTGCAGCACTTTCACAACATCATCTTTCAGGATTTGAAATAGCTCAACTGGAATTCCATCACTTCCACTAGCTTTGTTCATACTGATGCTTCCTAAGGCCCACTTGACTTCACATTCCAGGATGTCTGGCTCTAGGTAAGTGATCACAGCATCGTTGTTATGAATATCTTTTTCATACAGTTCTTCAGTGTATTTTTGCCACCTTTTCTTAATATCTTCTGCTTCTGCTAGATCCCTACCATTTCTGTCCTTTTTTGTGCCCATCTTTGCATGAAATGTTCCTTTGGTATCTCTAATTTTCTTGAAGAGATATCTAGTCTTTCCCATTCTATTGTTTTCCTCTATTTCTTTGCATTGATCACTGAGGAAGGCTTTCTTATCTCTCCCTGCTGTTCTTTAGAACTCTGCATTCAAATGGGTATATCTTTCCTTTTCTCCTTTGCCTTTAGCTTCTCTTCTTTTCTCAGCTATTTGTAAGGCCTCCTCAGACAGCCATTTTGCCTGCCTTTTTGCATTTCTTTTTCTTGGGGATGGTCTTGATCACTGCCTCCTGTACAATGTCACAAACCTCTCAGTCCATAGTTCTTCAGGCACTCTGTGTAGCAGATCTCATCCTTTGAATCTGTTTATCACTTCCACTTATAATCATAAAGGATTTGATATTGGTTACCCTGAATGGTCTAGTGATTTCCCCTACTTTCTTCAATTTAAGTCTGAATTTGGCAATAAGCAGTTCATGATCGGAGCCACAGTCAGCTCCTGGTCTTGTTTTTGCTGACTGTATAGAGCTTCTCCATCTTTGGATGCAAAGAATATAATCAGTCTGATTTCGGTATTGACCATCTGGTAATGTCCATGTATAGAGTCATCTCTTGTATTTTTGGAAAAGGGTGTTTGCTATGACCAGTGCGTTCTCTTAGAAAACTCTGTTACTCTTTGCCCTGCTTCATTCTGTGCTCCAAGGCCAAACTTGTCTGTTACTCCAGGTATCTCTTGACTTCTTTCTTTTGCATTCCAGTCCCCTATAATGAAAAGGACATCTTTTTTTGGTGTTAGTTCTAGAAGGTCTTGTACGTCTTCATAGAACTGTTCAACTTTTTCATTCAGCTTCATTACTGGTTGGGGCATAGACTTGGATTACTGTGATTTTAAATGGTTTGCCTTGGAAGCGAACAGAGACCATTCTGTCATTTTTGACATCGCACCCAGGTACTGTATTTTGGACTCTTTTGTTGACTGTGAGGGCTGCTCCATTTCTTCTAAGGGATTTTTGCCCACAGTAATAGATATAATGGTCATCTGAATTAAAATGTCCCTTCCTGTCCGTTGTAGTTCACTGATTCCTAAAATGTCAGTGTTCACTCTTGCCATCTCCTGTTTGACCACTTCCAATTTACCTTGCTGCATGGACCTAACCTTCCAGGTCCCTATGCAATACCGTTCTTTACTGCATCGGACTTTACTTCCATACCAGTCACATCCACAGCTGGGCATTGTTATCACTTTGGCTCCATCTCTTCATTCTTTTTGTAGTTACTTCTCCAGTCTTTCCCAGTATCATATTGGGCACCTACCCACCTGGGGAGTTCATCTTTGTATCATATCTTTTTTCCTTTCCATGCTGTTCATAGGGTTCTCAAGGCAAGAATACTGAAGTGGTTTGCCATTCCCTTCTCCAGTGGACCACATTTTGTCAGAACTCTCTGCCATGACTCTTCTCATCTTGGGTTACCCTACACAGCATGTCTAATTATAGTCCTTGTAAAATTTGAATTTTAAATACATTTTTGCCTTCTCTTATTTTATCTTGTAGCTATATATCATTCAGTCTAGTTAGAAGTCTCATAATTTTATTGTCTTTAGTTACTTTTTAAAAATCTGATCTCTATTATATCTGTTTCCTATGTTATTAATTTTTGCTCTTACTCTTTTCTTCCATCTACATTCTAAACTTTATAAGTTGTTATGTTTGACTTGGTTTTCAGCATTGCTTCTGTTTGAACATAAGTGGTTTCTGCTTTAATTTTCCTCTATGAATCTCATTCACTGTAGTTCTATCAGTTTTGATTTGTGGAATTTTCTTGATTGCAGTGTGTGGAGTGTAGTTTGAATTTTGATCACTGTATTTAGACAGATCACATTATCACCCAAAAGCCAAGGTAACAAACAGCAAGTGTCCCTGCTCTTTTCCTCTGCAAGGCAGTTTGTTTTCTAACTAGCCTGTTGGGTACTTTTATTGAAAGTTCTGGACTTCTGTTTTCTCTCTTTGAAAATTTGAACATTATGAACTCAGTGAGGGACATTTTACAAAGTAATTGACCAATGTTTTTCTAAAGTGTCAAGGTCAGAAGGAAAAAGAATGACTGTCACAGTTTTGGGTGAGACTGTGATAAATAACAGCTAAATGCACTGTGTTATTTTCCTGAGAGAATAATAGGAAATCTGTGGAAAAACTGGTAAAATTCGAACATGGTTTGTAGTAGATTAGTTAATAGTATTGTACAATGTTAATTTCCTTGTTTTGTTAATTATACTGTGATTATGTAAGATGTTACTATAGTTAGGGTTAAGTGTATAATTGGAATCTTCTGTACTATTTTTGCCACTTTTATATAAATCTAAAAATAGTTCACAATAAAAAGTAAACAAACCAACCAACCAAGCTGTAGGCCCCTTAGGCAGATACCCCAGGGCAAATGCTGGCTTCAGAGCCCACCCAGGCCTCTAGGTCTGCTCCGCCTCTTTGGCTCTACCATTTAACACTTTCCAAACTTAATTTTCCTTGCACTTCAGTGATAAATTTTAAAAGTTTTTTTTGTTGCTAATGTTGTTATTTATGCATAATTTTAAATTGCACTGTTATAAAATTTTCTCCAGGTATTTAATCTGCTGCCATATACTCCAAGACAAACATGTAACTTGCTTAATTTCTTTGACAATCCATTTTCTCACCTGTAATTTGAGAATAAGCATTCAATTTGTAAAGTCTATATTCTTTCTCATTTCAAGGAGGAATTTGCTGGAGGTGACTTACAGAAATAAAAATAATCTATTTGTGTAAAATCAATAGTTGAGGAAATCATAGAATTAGGAAAGGAAAACTAGGGAAACAGTTTATGCCAAAAGAAGACAAACAACAACTCATGCTTTCAGGTTCTATAAAGGTGTTGTTAGATTAGAAATTCTTCTGTGTGATTTACAACATCCAAAAGAAAGGAAAAATAAAATTGTAAGACTTAGCATGCTGCAACAAAGACACAGCTGCTCAGGAGCCTAAACCTAGGTGTTCCCTAGACGTCTCCCGTGGTTTGAAGTGAGCGCCATGGAGAGCAGTGGCGGCGCCTCCTGCCGGCCCCCACGGCGTTGACACTGCCCCAGAGCGTGCCAGGGGCATGGTGCGAGCTGTGCACTTAGCACGTGGAAGAAGTGATGTGCTTTTCATGGGAAATTTCATTCCCTTTGACACCCTTTTAAAGGACTGTCATTGAAAAAAGTATTTTTAATTGGTTTAAAACATGAGTAATGGAAAGATATTTTATCATCTGTTCTTTGTAAAAAGATAAATGTGTCAGATTTTATAAAAACAAAAGATGGGTTATCATTACCATCTTTCTAAATTCCATATATATGCATTAGTATACTGTATTGGTCTTTATCTTTCTGGCTTACTTCACTCTGTATAATGGGCTCCAGTTTCATCCATCTCATTAGAACTGATTCAAATGAATTCTTTTTAATGACTGAGTAATATTCCATGGTGTATATGTACCACAGCTTCCTTATCCGTTCTTCTGCTGATGGACATCTAGGTTGCTTCCATGTCCTGGCTATTATGAACAGTGCTGCGATGAACATTGGGGTGCACGTGTCTCTTTCAGATCTGGTTTCCTCGGTGTGTATGCCCAGAAGTGGTATTGCTGGGTCATATGGCAGTTCTATTTCCAGTGTTTGAAGGAATCTCCACACTGTTCTCCATAGCGGCTGTACTAGTTTGCATTCCCACCAACAGGGTAAGAGGGTTCCCTTTTCTCCACACCTTCTCCAGCATTTATTGCTTGTAGACTTTTGGATAGCAGCCATCCTGACTAGCGTGTAATGGTACCTCATTGTGGCTTTGATTTGCATTTCTCTGATAATGAGTGATGTCTCCCAATACGGTATACTAACGCATATATATGGAATTTAGAAGGATGGTAATGATAACCCTATATGCAAAACAGAAAAAGAGACACAGACGTACAGAACAGACTTTTGGACTCTGTGGGAGAAGGCGAAGGTAGGATGTTTAGAGAAAACAGCATCGAAACATGTATATTGTCTATAGTGAAACAGATCACCAGCCCAGGTTGGATGCATGAGACAAGTGCTCGGGGCTGGTGCACTGGGAAGACCCAGAGGGATGGGGTGGGGAGGGAGGTGGGAGGGGGGATCAGGATAGGGAATACATGTAAATCCATGGCTGATTCATGCCAGTGTATGGCAAAAACCACTACAATGTTGTAAAGGAATTAGCCTCCAACTAATAAAAATAAACGGGAAAAAAAAAGATGGTCCATTGTTACAAGTTATAGCCCCATCTGTATTATACAATATTTTTATTATGTATTTGAACTCCCTTTTTATTACTATTCATTAAAGATTGTATTATAATCGTGTTATTATGAAAAGCAGTGCTCATATGTTACTTTTCTGGGAAGAAAACCTTTTTGGGCTGGTAAACATTTTATTTTAAAATAGTTTTTAATATCAACTGTAAAAAACATCATGTGTAGAAAATATTTGAACCTTTTTTCCTTTAGACATCTCTTTGCATTCTTATTTTGTTTTCTGTCGTGTTTGACAAATTTTAAACACAAATAAGTGATAGCAGTTGTTACCAGAGTCAAAATAGCACTTCTTCTGACTACCAACTGGTGATGTTTTGTGGTTTAGCAGAGCTGATGAATTGGATGCTGTTGTAGGGTTCAGCTGGAGCAAATGAAAATAATTTATCAGAAAAACAAAGAAAATGAAACAATGAATCACCACAGTTTTTTCTAGATTAGAGAATCAATCAAAAACTCTAGAAGGAACTTGAGTTTAACAGCAGGATTCTGTGTTTATCAGTTAATTTGTGCATTTATTTTGAAAGATTTATGGTCCTTGTTTTATTGTGAACTTTAATAGTATAAGAACCCCCCAAATAGTAAATGTAGCCCAGTTTATTATAAAGGAAAAACAGCTTATATCTCTCAAAAAGTAAAACAGAAAAGATAGTTGATAACTGGCAAATGTTGATGTATAAAATATTAGCTTAGGAAAACATATTGTTTGGATTTGGGGATTTGTTTCTGTCAGATAAGCAATGAGCTAGCACAGTTTTAATATTCAGTTGAAATATTTAGGAAGACCCATCAAAAGATACTTAACTGATTTTTATACATCTACTCTAATATTCATAATATAATATATAGAATCCTCAGTGATATCCTGGATCATTCTTAGTAAATGATCAAGAAGACTTACTGATATTATTGAAATGGAAGCCATTATACACTATGTTGAAAAGAAAATGTGAGTGAATTGATTTTGATGAGAATGATGATGTGTGTGTGGGTTAATCGCTCAGTTGAGTCCAACTCTTTGTGACCCAATGGTCTGTCCATGGTATTCTCCAGGCAGGAATGCTGGAGTGAGCTGCCATTTTCTTCTCTAGAGTATGGTGACAGAGAAGCTGATAACTTGAAAGTTATAGAAGTGAAGTGAAGTGAAAGTTGCTCAGTCGCGTCTGACTCTCTGCAACCCCAGGGACTGTAGCCCACCAGACTCCTCGGTCCATGGAATTTTCCAGGCAAGAATACTAGAGTGTGTAGCCATTCCCTTCTCCAGGGAATCTTCCCCACCCAGGGATCAAACCCAGGTCTCCTGCACTGCAGGCAGATTCTTCGCTGTCTGAGCCATCAGACACTTTTCACAGAAGTGAAAGCCCTAAGTAGGAAAGAAGAATTTATTTTGCTTGATTTTTACTAATTGATCTATAACTTCTTTCATTTGAGTCTTATGTATGGAAGAAACATTGAGATGGCAACTTAAAATCAATATAGAATCCTGAAAACTTAGATTTATTGTAATGTGTACCAACAGTTACTTAAAATTGTTTTACTATTTCATAGTTTGCTATACTATTTACTGGGCTTCCCTGGTGACTCAGATGGTGAAGAGTATACCTGTGATGCAGGAGACCCTGGTTCCATCCCTGGGTTGGAAAGATCCCCTAGAGAAGGGAATGACTACCCTCTGCGGTATTGTTGCCTGGAGAATTCCATGGACAGAGGACTCCATGGGGTCGTGAAAAGTAGGACACAACTGAGCAACTAACACTTTCACTTCACTTTCATGCTATTTACTATCTTTTCTGTCATTTCATCTTTCCAAAAAATTATATCAGCATTTTGAGGTTATATGATTTAAATCATTCCAATTGAAAAATATTTCAGAAGTGAGCAAATAGGTTATTAAGACTGGATCTAACTGAAGAAGTAGCTTTTCAAGTGTAGAGTCATTATAATATGTACATAAATATATACATATATATACACACACACACAGTCTTTATAACCTAAATATGGCTGTTTTTGTATCCTACTGAATGGTCATGTTCATTTATTGCTTTTTATTTTCTTCATTCAGGTTATTTCACAGTTGAAGATCTTAGGCAGATCCGTAACAGCTGGTTGCAAATTTGATAGAGAAATCTGGTCTAATGAACTTTCTCCTGTCCTCAATCTCTGGAAGAAATTAAATCAGGTTAGTAGTAGAATATTCTTCCTCTGTTTTTTCTTTTTTCCCCATATCCTTTTTTTTTTTTTTCTCCAGTTTTATCTCCAAATTGTCTATGTTGATAAATATGTTGGTAAATTTTGGCATTAATGTGCCCTTGATGTATGCAGTATTCTGGAAGAAGATGAAGGAAATAATAGTAATAGAAGTAGATCAGCCCAAGAAGTAGTGTCACCGGTGTAAGTTTTCTTATCCTGGTAATGTATGGTGACATCCTCTGTGGATGATACACATTTTGCTCACTCTTTGCTTTCTGTTGCCTCTTTGTGTAAAGTCAATGAATGCTCTTAAAGGTGAAATTTTTCAAAGGAATTCAAGTGCTAAGAAAAAGCAATTCATTGACTGGAATTGACTTATTTCTATATTGCAGAGTAGTTATAGATTATAGATGGTTGCTTGCTCACTAGGCAAAACCATTACAGTATTATTGGTTACTATCCTAATTGAATAAGGGCTTACTTTCTGAAATTAAAAAATACAATTTTACAACTCATATGTTTAATAATTCTATAAAAATGTTTATGTATTGATAGCCTTCTCTAATAAGGGAAGTCAAATTAGGCTTATTTCAGAACCTAGTTCAAACCCTCAAATCTTACAGTTTTCAAGTTATTCTTAGTGTCAACAATTGGTGATTGTTGGGAGTCTGAATAAATAATGCCCTCAACTAACTGGAATTGCCACTTTATTTAAACCATCAGGTTGATAAAACTAGCTTGAGGAAGAATTAGAGAGTGAAAGGTACACTGCATCCCTTGACATTCCACACCCAGGCTCTCTACTCGTGCCTGAGGCATACAAGTAACCACATTCCACCGATTTCTGGCCGTGAAGTCACGGCCTTGATTTCCATTCTTCTTATCAATTCATATTGAAGTTATTATTCTTTAACCTTCTTTTTTTTCTTAAACCAACCTTTGGTTATCCTTTAATTAAAATCAAATTTATACAAATTTATTGAGGAAATTTGCTGTTAATCTGATTCTTATTTCTTTGTAACTCATTAGTTTTTTGCCCACTAGTATATTTTGACTCAGATCTCCCTAAATTTCACCACATTAAATACAGATGTGGATTTTGTTTGGTTTTGCATCTATTCTGTTACTCTGAGATATTGGAATTCTAAAAGCTGAGATACTCTGAGATACTGAGATACTCTGAGAACTTGGAATTCTAAAAGCCAGCCTTCCCAGCTATACCTGTTTCAATGTATTCCTCACATAGCTGGGTTGAATGCTGTGAAATATCAAGTACTGTGCTGTCATTGGTGGGTACTTAATACTGCTATTTTCAGCCCTGAAATGGTAAGATGGTGAGCAGTAATCTTTCCAGGGAAACATGAAAAGATAAGTTTGCAACCCAAAATTCTCCTAGCTTGACCTTAGCCATGGCATCCGGCCCTCAGCTGTAGGTTACCATATTCTTTTCTTGCCTGTTACCCAAACAAACACTTTCTGTCTCCCAGACATTTTCCATTCTTTTTGTGCCATCTTCTGGGTTCAGTATCCTCTTGTTTTGCCCAAGACAGAATGCAGAAGTGGGAGATAGGTTGCTCATTTTGTCCAGAACCAAGCATAACTTTTAAAATGTCATTTTAACTTTTATTTGTAAGATAAATACAGATTCATTAAAAGATAGTTATTATTATATTATATTCATAGTAGTTAAATTAATCTTTCAAATATCTTGTGCTTCATCCTGTTATAATGTTTTATTTTTTTGTCTCTCCCGTTTCCTTCCTGAAGCTATTGCCATAATTTAGGCTTTTATTCTTTCTCATACATGTTATTGCAGAAAACAGCAAATTTGACTCTCCTTATAATATGTCCATCCTTGAAGTCCTATTTGAGATTATTACGTTAATTTTCCTAAAGAAAATTGTTTTTCACAACATGGCTCCATATCCAACCTTACCCATAAGCCTTTTCCATAGTGAGGCAGACCTCAGTGGTTCTGTCTATGAGGACTTTCCAAATGCTGTTTCCTTCTACTGGAATCTCTTGGCTATGTTAAACCAGGAATGGGCAGGTAAAGTCCCAGCAGCTTCCAGAAGCCTGCTCAGCTGTTACTCATTTCCCTCTTCATATTTCTGTAGTATGGACTTATAATTTGCATAATAATTCCCATAAAAAATCATATTTTAAACTAAGGAAGTTAATATTTGGCACTGAGGACTAAACTTCTCTTATTTGGAAGTAGTGAAAGTCGTGTCGCCCAGTCATGTCTGCCTCTTTGTGACCCCCATGGACAGTAGCCTGCCAGGCTCCTCTTCAATTTAGAGTGTAGGATTAGGGTTTGGTTTGTGTTAAGATAAGAATTATGCACCTTTCAAATACTTGGAGATAGCACTCGTTTGGAACCATATAAATTAAATTATCTTTTTGAAATTTATTGGAAATTCCAAAGGAGTGCTTGCAAACTAACATTAAAGTTTTGGTTGTGGCTATTTTTTTGACAAGAGATTCTGACACATAAACTCCCCACTCCAGTTAGTACCAGATCTCCACATAGGCAATTTTCCTGTGGTCCCTGAGGCACAGGTGGTGGGTGGAAGGCAGCTTATTTCTATTTCAGTCTTTTATCAAGGATGTAACCATTTGGGATTTCACATTTTTTGGATGTATCATTTTTACCTCTCCACCTTGAGCAGATATTGGACATATTCCCTGGTCTCCCAAGCCCATGTGTATGAATACCAAAGCTCAGGTTCACTAGTGTCCTTGAACTTCAGTGGCTTGTTTACTACTCTCTCATTCTTAGTTTGGAGAAAGAAAAACCTTTCTGGATGTCTTGTATTCTCATAAAAAACCCAGTCTTACGTGACTCTTCATATACTATGGAAATTAACTTTGTAACTATTTATCTAGCTAAGCGTTGTATTCAAAAAGAATAATAAAACTTGTATTATCTCTCTGAGAGGAACATAGGTGACAGCTGTAAATTCCTTCTAAGCCTCAGGACACTGGCAAGACTAGAGCATTATCTTCATAGGTATTTCCATGACAGAAGGATAAAGCCCAAACTTGGAAACATCTCTAGATCATTGTGTGGATCACAACCAACTGTGGAAAATTCTTAAAGAGAGGGGAATACTAAACCATTTTACTTGCCTCCTGAGAAAACTGTATGCAAGTCAAGAAGCAGCAATTAGAACCAAACATGGAACAATGGACGGGCTCAACATTGGGAAAGGACTGTATATTGTCACCCTGCCTATTTCACTTGAATGCAGGGTACATCATGCAAAATCCGGGCTGGATGAAACACAAGATGGGATCAACATTGTTGGGAGAGATACCAATAATCTCAGATATGCATATGACACCACCCTAATGGCATAAAGTGAAGAGGAGCTAAAGAGCATCTTGGTGAAAGTGAAAGAGAAGAGTGAAAAAAGCTCGCTTATAACTCAGCATTCAGAAAACTAAGATCATGGCATCTGGTCCCATCACTTCATGGCAAATAGATGGGGGAAAAAAAGAAACAGTGACAAACTATTTTCTTGGGTTCCAAAATAACTGGGGCAGATGGTGACTGAGCCATGAAATTAAAAGACGCTTGCTCCTTGGAAGAAAAGCTGTGACCAACCTAGACAGTGTATTAAAAAACAAGAGACATCACTTTGCTGATAAAGGTCTGTCTAGTCAAGGCTATGATTTTTCCAGTGGTCATGTATGGATGTGAGAGTTGGACTGTAAAGAAAGCTGATCGCCGAAGAATTGATGCTTTTGAACTGTGGTGTTGGAGAAGACTCTTAAGAGTCCCTTGGACTGCAAGGAGATCCAACCAGTCCATCCTAAAGGAGATCAGTCCTGAATATTCATTGGAAAGACGGATGCTAAACCTGAAACTCCAATACTTTGGCCACCTGATGTGAAGAACTGACTCATTAGAAAAGCCCTGATGCTGGGAAAGATTGAGGGCAAGAGGAGAATGGGGCAGCAGAGGATGAGATACCATCATCAACTTAATGGACATGTTTGAGCAAACTCCAGTGATAGCAGAAAACAGGGAAGCCTGTGGTGCTGCAGTCCATTGTATAGCATAGTCAGACATGACCGAGCGACTGAGTAGCAAGTAGACCATTTGGCTCCTGGAGAGGTTTTTATTTACATACTGCAGGGTTGGTAAGATTTCCTAGGACATCCTCTTTGGAGGGGAACACAGCAGCTTCCTTCTTCCTCTTTATAAGAAGAGAATAACCTCTTCGCCCATCCTTTGCACACCTTGCTCACGGAGTGTGTGCTGCTTGCATAGGATAACTGATCTGGCTGTCATTTGGTCACCCTGAAGGTAAGAACTAGAGCAAAGGTGGAGGAGCAGCACATTATTTGCTGTGAGCTGATAAATAATCTCTCCCTAATCCAAAATACTTTGTGTTAACATTCAAGATGAAATGAATAAAGATGAAGTTTAAAAATCCAACACTCACTTGTTTAAATAATTATTTACCTCTTCTCAGATCATAGTTGTAGTTGAGTGTACTTTTAAGAAGTTGCTTTGCTATTTTACTCAACATATTTAGTTGTTTTCAGCAGTATCTTAACTCTGCTAAAAACAGAAGCTGAAAGTCTGCTTCTGATTTTGAAAACATTGTAAGTTAACATGTGTCTCTTAAGTGATTATGCTTTGTAGACTCTCCTTTTCTGTTGAGTAATAGTATGCAGTGTTGGACTTCAAAGTTGTTTTTTTTTTCCTCAGTGAATATCTGCACTGACTTGAAATGCTGACTGTTCCTTTTAGTCTTAAAATTATGAACCAGTTTGCTCGCTATATTAGAACAGTTGGTCACTTCTCAAACTTTTAAGCAACACACTCGCACACGCACACATACACAGAAACATTTTGTGCTGTTGTATTTATTGTGTTTCTAACAGTTAGTTGAACACACAAGAATGCCAAAAAGCATTCCACTCTCATGAAAATACATACATCATTTTTTAGGATAACATGAAAGATAAACTACTCATTGTGGGTCCATTTTATAAAATATGCTCTATTGTTTCCTCTAAACAGGTATAAGTTTTCAAATTTGTGACATTTCTTAACATTCTTCATAATCTTCTCGCTCCCTTTCTATATATTGCTGAAACTGTTAAAAAAATTAAAGCTTCATAGGAAATTCATGATGTGCCTGGCACATAGTAGTATTCTCGAATGTATTCACTTTTCCATTTAAGTATCATGATCTGTGCAGATCTTTTAAACTGAGGTTTTGTTATTACTCTGTTATTCTACTGTGTGCTGTGTGTTCAGCTGCTCAGCTGTGTCCGACTCTGTGCGACCCTATGGACGACTGTAGCCCACCAGGCTCCTCAGTCCGTGGGGATTCTCCAGGCAAGAATACTGGAGTGGGTTGCTGTGCCCTCCTCCAGGTGATCTTCCCACCCCAGAAAGAATTCATGCTACTAAATTACCTCTTTTCTTGGTAGTTTGACAGAGCAGCAGAATCATTCCTGTAACCAAGTTATGGAGCTGCTGCTGCTGCTGCTGCTAAGTGGCTTCAGTCGTGTCTGACTCTGTGCGACCCCATAGACCGCAGCCCACCAGGCTCCTCCATCCCTGGGATTTCCCAGGCAAGAACACCAGAGTGGGCTGCCATTTCCTTCTCCAATGCATGCAACTCATGCTAAGTCACTTCAGTCGTGTCTGATTCTGTGTGATCCTATGGGTAGCAGCCCACCTGGCTCCTTTGTTCAGGGGATTCTCCAGGCAAGAATACTGGAATGGGAGTTATGGAGCAGATAGCCTATTAAAGTTTTTCTCTAGAAATAAATGTGGTTTTATTAATATGCCATTTGTATATTAATCCATAGTTTTTTTAAATTGCCATTTTGTTTTACTTACCCAAGTTATAAATGAATAATGACTTTCTATCAGAGACCCAAAAGATACAGAGAGATCTAAAGGTCCTGCTGAGTGATGACTGTCAATCCTGTTCTTGTCTCCCGAGGGGCACTGTGTTTGGTGTCTCTTAATATCACAGTATTGTAAGTAAAAGTTATGAAATTCTCAGGCTTGTAAAATTAGTAATTTGTATTTAATATCAAAGCTTCTTTCTACTAGCACTCACTAGCTTCATTTCAATTTTTCTTTTAGAAAGGTATAATAGCTTACAGTATCAGCTTCAGTGTAGCAACTCAAAGTACTTCCCTCTTGTGTCTTTTGGCATTGACCTTACTTGCTGTGCTAATCACCAGCATCTCTCTTTCTCCTCCCACCCCCCATATATCTATATATAGTTGTTGTTGTTGCTTAGTCACTAAGTCATGTCCAACTCTGTGCAGTCCCATTGACTATAGCTCGCCAGGCTCCTCTGTCCATGGGAAGAATCCTGGAGTAGGCTGCCATTTTCTTCTCCAGAGGATCTTCCTAACCCAGGGATTGAACCCACATCTTTTATCTCCATTGGCAGGTGGATGCTTTACTACTGAGCCACCAGAGCAGTCCCACCATACATATGCACACACACATGTGTATGTGTGTGTGTGTGTGTGTGTGTGTGTGTGTTGTGCTAAGTTGCTTCAGTCATGTCCGACTCTTTGTGATGCTATGGACCACACTGTGCGACCTGCTAGGCTCCTTTGTCTACGGGATTGTCCAGGAATGAATACTGGAGTGGGTTACCATGCCCTTTTCTCCAGGGAATCTTCCCAACCCAGGGATTGAACCTGTATCTCTTACATCTCCTGCATTGCAGGTGATTTCTTTAGCACTAGTGCCACCAGAGAAGCATTATATATACACCCATATATATATATTTATATATACACACATATATGTACAACACACACATATATGTACATATATATAATCATTATAATATGCATGGTATGTATATTCTAAAAGGGCTGATGCTGCATTGAAACTGGTATGATATATGTGTATGTATACTTCATTTTTTATATAGCCTTTCTCTTTATTGTCAAAAAATGACTGCATTGGTTCTCTACTTCATAATCTCTTCAGTTCAAGTGTAGTGAAAAGGAAGAGTTATCTGTTTATCAGAATATGCAGGAAAGATTCTTACTGTTTTGTTATCTGTTTGGTAATATGCCCGTCTCTCAACCAGTGACTACGGTGAGGAATGGTTAAAAGTATATAACTTCTAAGTCATATACTTAGAAGTTAACTAATTACCACTAGTACCACCTGGGACTTCACTTCCCAGGTGGCACTGGTGGTAAAGAACCCGCCTACCACTGCAGGAGACTAAAGAGATGCAGGTTCAATCCCTGGGTCGGGAAGATCCCCTTGAGAAGGGCATGGCAACTCCAGCATTCTTGCCTGGAGAATCCCGTGGACAGGGGAGCCTGGTGGGCTATAGTCTATTGGGTCACAAAGTGTCGGACACGACTGAAGGGACCTAGTATGCACACAAGTCATACACCAGAGTCTACTCTACCAGAACTATTTGGACTTAGAGATAGGAAATTTGTTTCTTCCCAGAGAGATATTAGGAAATTATCTGAAGTAGATTGAAGGATTACTGGAGGGTATAAGTAGAATTACTGCCACATGGAAATGAATATAGTGCCCCCGTTTCTGTAACTCAGAGCCACCCCACCTTTCTTTCTGATGTTTCTCACTTCCTTTTTTGCTTTTTAAAATGATTGTGTGTTAAGTCTTTTAGTATCTTTTTTATCGTAAAAAACGTATCTTCAACAAAGACATGATCATATGACAAGGGGAAAAATACTTCTGTCCAATTGTTGCTTATTGTTCTATGAGTCATAGACAAATACACACATAGAAACTGCAGTTCACATGTTACTAATTTCACTGAGCTGCAGATCTGGAAGGGACTCTGATGTTATCTAGAGCAGTATGTGAATCTCCATAATGCTTTGAATAAGTGGTAGTGTACCTGAGAGGTTGGCAAACTACAGCACATGGGCCAAATCTGAACTGCCGCCTTTTTCTGTAAATACAGATTTATTGAAAGTCATCCTTACCTGTTTGTTTATATATTGTAGCTAAATTTACACTGTAACAGCCAGAGTTGATGTGTTATAACAAATTTTATGTCCCACAAAGTCTGACATTTGCTATTTGAATCTTTATAAAAAAGCCTTCAAACCTTTACTCATTGCTTGAATTTCCTTTAGTCGCAAAAATTCTTTCTGAGAGGAAATCATTTTCAAAAAGCTTTAATTATTAAAAAAACAGAGTAATACTTCTATGTGTCATCTGTTTTACTTGTGTCTAAGTTAGTATCTCGCTTAAGAAACTACTCTAGTTAAAACACAAAAATTCTGGATTAATACCTAAATTGTACCAAAGTGAGACTAGTTTCTTTCTTGACCAAAAGATATTTCTTGCTTAATAGTTAAGTTTTTAAAAATCCACCATCATTTCTTCTCCAGCAGCTTCATAATTAATGATTTTCTATGAATACACTTAGCTTTCTAATGATAAGATGAACTTTAAAATGTCAAAGATGTCCTTCCAAAGTACATGATTCAGCCAATTATATTTACTCATAAAAAAAGTTTTTCTTATAATCAATTTACTAAAGCTATGACTGCCATCCCTAGATAGTTTCAATGAAAAATGTCTTTCTTATAGTGATGTAATTTGCTCATGGCAATTTTAGCTACTTGAATTATAAATAAAACTTAATTTGAGGTTGTTTTAAGATTAATGTAACACTTTAACATGTTTCTACTGCTATAAATCTCTATACTTAACTCTTTCAGAAGTATACAATACCTATATTTATTTTTACAGCTAAAGTTGTCATATTAATTTTTAATAAAGCTTTATGAAGGCTTGTAGGAAATATGTTATAAAATATAATATACTTTGATGTCTTCTGTGTTATAAAATATAGTATACTTTGATGTCTTCTGCTGTATTTTTCTCATTCATTTATCACAACTTATATCACTTTGGGGCTTATTACTATTAATTTTTTTCATCTTCCATTAATCAAACACTTTTTTAAGACCCTACTGTATGCTGTTTTCCCCTATGTTCTTCTGTTCTTATTGCTGAACTAATATCATTTTACTTGATAGTTTCTAGATCAACACTATGCAGTAGATAATATAATGTGAAACACAAATAAAAGCCATACTTGTACTTTAAAACTTTCTAGCAGTCATATTCAAAAAAGTATTAAGAAATGAAATTAATACTATGTTTTGTTTAACCTAATGTATTCAAAATATTAGCATTTCAACAGATGATCAATATAAAAATTATTAATGTGGTATTTTACATCCTTTTTTCATATTAAGTCTTTGAAATTCAGTTGGTATTTTACACTTACTGCATATCTCTAGACCATAGTTCTTATCTGAACTCTTATTTCAATTTTAAGTAGTTTTGATAGGTACTCTCTTAAATCAACTTTTTAAAAAGTTCAGTACACTAAGTTTTCTAATTTCTTGCACCATAAATAAATGGGATCTTGTTTGAATGATCTAAGATTCCATTTTTGTGTGTTCTTCTATGAAGTATCAGTGTGAACAGTGCAGATTTGACTCATCAGTTTAATAGAATGGATAAAATCTATAAACTAAGTTGTTATTCAGTAATCTTTATCAAGAGGCTCTTGATGAAAGTGAAAGAGGAGAGTGAAAAAGTTGGCTTAAAACTCAGCATTCAAAAAACTAAGATCATGGCATCTGGACCCATCACTTCATGGCAAATAGATGGGGAAACAATGGAAACCATGACAGGGTTTTATTTTCTTGGGCTCCAAAATCACTGCAGATGGTGACAGCAGCCATGACACAAAATGACGCCTGTTCCTTGGAAGAAAAGCTGTGACCAACCTACACAGTATATTAAAAAGCAGAGACATTTCTTTGCTGACAAAGGTCCATATAGCTAAAGCTATGGATTTTCCATAGTCATGTATCCATAGTCATGTATGGATGTGAGAGTTGGACCATAAAGAAAGCTGAGCACTGAAGAATTGATGTTTTTGAACTGTGGTGTTGGAGAAGACTCTTGAAAGTCCCTTGAACTACAAGGAGATCCAACCAGTCCATCCTAAAGGAGATCAGTCCTGAATATTCATTGAAGGACTGATGCTGAAGCTGAAGCTTCAATAGTTTGGCCACCTGATGCGAAGAGCTGACTCATTTAAAAAGACCCTGATGCTGGGAGGAATTGAGGGCAGGAGCAGAAAGGGGACGACAGAGGATGAGATGGTTGGATGGCATCACTGACTCGATGGACATGAGTTTGGGTAAACTCTGGGAGTTCATGATGGACAGGGAGGCCTGGCGTGCTGCTGTCCATGGCGTAGCAGAGTCGGACGTGACTGAGTGACTGAACTGAACTGAATCTTTACCAGTCTTAGCATAAGATTGATAAAGATTTAAGTACCACATATTATTCACTTCCAGGAATGGTTTTTACTATGAGGAATTATGGGAAGTCTATAATCTAATTTTCTGTCAGTTTTATAACTTGATTAAGGTTGGAGGTGTGTTAAGTATTATTTATTTCATGCTCTGGTTCAAATAATTAATTTCAATTTAGGGGGTAATATTTATAGTTAATTTTAGTAATATATGCTTTTTCTCTTCTAGATTTAGAGTTCACCACTGTGTACTTTATGGGTACATTTATGTACATTTTTATGTCTATCAAAAATGATTCCAACAGCTTTAATATTTTAAATGTAGTATTAGTACAAATAAAATGCCTAAAATTGAACTCATAGCCTGAGTCTATTTTCAGGAATGACTTCATGCCAGTAAAATTTATTTCATAATTATTTATTTAATGGCTAGATCTTCATATTATGATATTAAATCATCATACCAACAACATGAAAAACAGACAGTGCTCTCATGGAATATGGAAAGGTGACAACCACTGGAACAAGAAGAGAGGCCCCCTCATTAGGATTGTAAGCAGACTCTATAGAGGAAATTAGGAAAATGGATGGTAGGCAAGAGTGCAGACTTCCCCGTGTTGTCTCTTTGGCAGTTTTTTGACATTTAGAATACTAATAAGGTGATATTTTTTTTCTTCTTAACTGTGTAGACTGGAAATGGCTGGGATTCCTTGACTTTTTCTTAACAATTTGAGAAGACCCAAGTTCCACATATCAGAGCCTCTCTTAAAGTGTAGATGTAGAAATAAACACTAAGATATAATATTCACTGGTACAAGATCTTTAATGTACTTTTTAAAGTTTACATACAGGTAATTTTCAAATTGAAATGAATATTTGCTCACATGTTTTTCAAAGCCATGACTCCTTCTGCGTTCCTTGTAGCGATTGAGTGGGAGTTTAGTTGTGCTGCTCTCTCTGGATTGACTCACAGCGTGCCGTTCTTAGCCTTGCCAGCCGTATCGACTGCTGCATTCCCGTTCTCAGTTCCCACTGTCACCCCGTTTAAGTGTGTGAAGTCCAGGATTCTTTTCCCATGTATTTACGGGTTTGATAAATTTGGCCATTCATAAGAGAGTATTTCAAAACAAGTATACCAACAAAAGGTTTAAATAACTTTTGAATGTTTTGATATATTTGTGTTACTTTTCAGCAAATATTACATGATACATTATTCTTTTAGAATTCAAACCTGATTCATCAGAAATTGTTGCCTCCTAACGATCGACAAGGATCTCCAATACTATCCTTCATCATTCTTGAACAATTCAACGCCATCCGCTTAGTACAGAGTGTCCATCAGTCTCTTGCTGCTCTCAGCAAAGTCATCAGAGGAACCACCTTATTGAGTTCAGAAGTACAAAAATTGGCAAGTGCTTTATTAAACCAAAAGGTAAGCCAATATTAAATATGTGTGTTTTATTTTCATTAATGTAAGTGACTCCTCCATCTTGTATACCTTTGTTAGAAGTCTTGCAATTTACAGTAACAGAAAATCCAAGTTAAACTAGCTTAGTGTGAAAATCGCTCAGTCATGTCCAACTCTGTGGCCCCATGGACTATACAGTCCATGGAATTCTCCAGGCCAGAATACTGGAGTGGGTGGCTTTTCCTTTCTCCAGAGTAAACTAGCTTAAGCCACATAGAATTAATTGGCTGTTGTAACTGAAGGATCCAAGGGTAGCCACATTAACTCAGCTTGATGCAGCTTAAAATTGTCATTAGGATCTCAGCTTGTGTTATTTATCTACCTCTCTAGCCGTAGTGTGTGTGTGTGTGTGTGTGTCTGTCTGTCTGTCTGTCTGTCTGTGTGTATGTGTGTGTATGCATCTTCCATAACAACTTCACTTTTGGGTGGGTCATCTACACATGGTGGTCTCCCAGGAGTTCAAGTCTTATGTTGTCTAAGTCCAAGGGAAAGAATACCTGTTTCTTGGCAACTCAAGCAAAAATCTTGGGATTAACTTTGCATCAAACTGAATGGCTTGTGTTTTATGCCTAGTCCTTTAGTAGTTCTGTGTGCAAAGGTCTCACTGGCTGGGGCTTCAGCCAAATGCATCTCCCAGAATCTGGGGAGGGATTCTGCTCCATCTGTAATACATGTACTGCAAGTAAGGGAAGGATACTTACCAAATAGAAACATCTTAAGCAGAGGAAAAGGAAATCAGCACATCTCTTGCTAAGTAATTGGACTATTATAAATGACATTAAAGTCCATGTTATTTCGTATCTACTGGATAAAAACAAAGCATTCAGAGTATCTTATGTAGATTCACTTTAGCTAATTAGGAGAATATAAACTTTGCAGAACCTAGCATTTGGAAAAGATTTTACTAGGGCTCTATAGGAATTTAGAGAGAAAAAAATGTTTTTTTTTTTCCCGCTGTTTACCCTCAATATAGAGAAACTGATAGTCAATGTGAAAGTCTTCTCTGTTTGAAAATAAAAGATAGGCTTCCTAGAACTGCCTGTATCTTACTCCCTGAAAGAGACACATGCACCCCAATGTTCATCGCAGCACCGTTTATAATAGCCAGGACATGGAAGCAACCTAGATGCCCATCAGCAGACGAATGGATAAGGAAGCTGTGGTACATATACACCATGGAATATTACTCAGCCGTTAAAAAGAATTCATTTGAATCAGTTCTAATGAGATGGATGAAACTGGAGCCCATTATACAGAGTGAAGTAAGCCAGAAAGATAAAGACCAATACAGTATACTAACACATATATATGGAATTTAGAAAGATGGTAACGATAACCCTATATGCAAAACAGAAAAAGAGACACAGAAGTACAGAACAGACTTTTGAACTCTGTGGGAGAAGGTGAGGGTGGGATGTTTTGAAAGAACAGCGTGTATATTATCTATGGTGAAACAGATCACCAGGCCAGGTGGGATGCATGAGTCAAGTGCTCGGGCCTGGTGCATTGGGAAGACCCAGAGGAATCGGGTGGAGAGGGAGGTGGGAGGGGGGATTGGGATGGGGAATACGTGTAACTCTATGGCTGATTCATATCAATGTATGACAAAACCCGCTGGAAAAAAAAAAAATAAAATAAATAAAATAAAATAAAAGAAATAAAATAAAATAAATAAAAATGTTCCATTACTAGAAATGATATGGTATTAAAGAACTCTGTTCATGACAAAAAATAAAAGATTTCTGTTTTAATTCAGGCTGCTATAACAAATTAACATAGAATGAATGACTTAAACAACAAGTATTTATTTCTCACAATTCTGGAGGCTGGAAAGTTGAAAACTGAGTTACTGCTAGATCTGGTGTCTGATGAGACCTGCTTTCTAATTTGCTGATGGCTGTCTTCTTGCTGTGCCCTCACAGGGTATAGAGAAATGAGAGAAAACACAAACTCTCTCCTGTCTCTCCTTCTGAGGCCAATTCCATCATAAAGGCTCCACTCTTAGGACCTGATTACCTCCCCCAGACCTCACCCGTGTGGCCTAATTACCTCCCCAGACCTTAGCTTCAGATCATGACAGCAGGGTTTAGGGTTTCAACATACATATTTTGGGGGGATAGAAACTTTCAGCCCATCTTAATATTCTTTATTCACATATACAAAAAGATCTATTCCAGGGGCTTTCTTGGAGATCCAGTGGTTACAATTCCCCGCTTCTACTGAAATGGGGGCAAGTTTGATCCTAACCAAGATCTTGTGAGTCACAGGGTATGGCCCAAAAAATTCAACATAAGAAATCAATAAATAAATTTTTTAAAAAATTTCTAAAAAAGACGTAGCAACTGTATGTTTCTCTTTTCTTTACCCTGGAAAAAAGAGTCTCAGCTTTGCATTGTGTTTTTTTTGTGTGTAGATTTCTATCTCTGTTAATCATTTGTGGTTGTCAGAGTGGTGTAGTACTGTACTGAATGACAAATTGTAACTAATTTGTTTCCATTTTAAAGTAGATATATTATCAGTCATGAAAGCTTCATGACACAGTGAAGTAACCAGTGGTAAAGTGTTCTAAGAACTTTAAAATTACATTAATTAACTCATTTAATCACCACATTAACAGTACGAGATGGTGCTATGTTATTCCCATTTTACTGTGAGGAACCTGGGGCAGAGGAGCATTAAATAATTTAACCAGTCACACAATGAGTAATTTACACAGTCAGAATTTGAATCTAGACAGGTCTGGTTGTCATAATAAATGTAAATTAATTTAAATTTATTTGTGAAAAGATAAATACTCATGAGAGTATATATCTTTAAATCCAACTACATGTTGTATATGGGTAAAACGTATGGTATAGACAGTTACAGTTGCATCAAGAGTAAGAGGAGACTAGTGATGCTGGAAGAACATGACTTGGCAGAAGAGAACAGTAAGTCCAGTGGAACTGGTATACAACAAAGTGTAGTGAAACTAAGGGTACATCAGATTTCTGAGGTCTTTAAAGCCAAAAAAAGAGTTTGGATTAAATGTTATAGGAAACAAGAATGTTTTCGTGTAAATATGATGTAATAAAGAAGCTAGGAATGTGGTTTACAGAATAGGTCTGCCTGTTTCATTCTGTTCTGCCAGTTAATAGCTGTGTGACTTTGGACAGGTCACTTAAACCTCTCTAAACTTTCTCATATGTCAGATGAGAATAATAAAGGGACCTATATCATTTGATTGTTGTGAAAGTTAAATTGTTATCATGGATAAAGTGCTTGAGGGTTCCATGTGATATTAATGAAAAATATGAAAAGTAATGACAAATGTGATTTCTTGTTTTGTTTCTGCTGTTAACCATTTGGGTAATCTTTGACATGCACATTTGAAAAAATGGATAGATTATTTTTATGATTGTAACATAATATGGTTTACAATAGATCTTATTGAAAGATAGCAAAAAATCTAAATGGTTTTGTTATATGAAACATGTTCCTTGAATAAGACCAAAGAATGATATTTTAGGGAAGGGTTCTAGATTATTAATTGTTTATAACATTTCTTATCTTTACCTCAGCCCATTAAACTCTGCTAAGTGTTTCTATACTTGGTGTAGGATCTGATGAAAACTATGTTTATGTAACATATGTGAAATCTCATTGTTAATTATTGTGTTCTACATTACACTTTGACTTAAGAAATATAGCCTCTAAAATGTCACTCTTTTTAAAATATTTGTATAATTTGCCTGAAAGTGAATTTGTTAAAATTCTTTCTAAGGATAAATAATATGCTTTCTGAAGCACATTTAAATTATATCACAGATAGTATCTTTGGAAATATTTTAGGGTGTTTGGTAAAACTCAGATAAGACAAGGCTGACTTTCACTGGGATAAGATCAGTAAAATAGTTTTTTTTTTTTTGTAAAATAGTTTCTGACATTTACTTTCTAATGCATTTTACCAAAAATTTGAATCTAGTACTATCCCATTTATTTCAGGATAAAAATTTACTGTTTTATTACATTTGAATGTGACAAGGTCTGAATTATGTGATATGACTTAATGTAATTTAGGAAATAGTTCAGTACTTGACATTTTCTTTACAGTCTGAAATGATTGGAGTAAGAATTTTCCTAGGGAGAATTATGACACTTTTTTCCTTGACACATTTCTGGTGATCTGCTGAAATTTTTTGTAAAAAATCACTGTACTTATAATATGCTTGTTAGGACATGATATTGTAAAATATTGTTATTCTTCCTTTATGTATTAGGACATAGGCTTTTAATCATAATTTGGAAGATAAGCAAAAGTTGGGAAGATACAGCACTCAATTACCTCATCTTTCTTGCTAAATAATCACTACATGAATTACCATTTTGCAGAAATTAATAGATTGTGTTGTTTTAAAAAAGATTATTTTAATAGTATCCCTTTAAAGGCAGTGTAGGTATTTCCTGTATATTTCAGTCTGTCATAACGTATTAGGTGGTAACACTAAAGCTTTTTAAATTTTTTAAAGCAAGGAGTCATTCAACAGTACAGCAAAATTGCTAATAGATCTTGACTCATTAAGGTTCCAGACAACTGGTGTTTAACCTTTTATCAAATTAGTGACACTTTTAAAACTTGAAGGAAAGAGCTACACTTTTTCAAAAATATATACATGCACACACGCACGTGCGCGCATGCGCGCGCACACACACACACACACACACACACACACACACACACACTTTATTAATATCTCCTCTAAGAGTTACGAGCTCCTCTGCTAGACATGTTCTTCCTTTCACACACACACACACACACACACACACACACACACACACACAAACTTTATTAATATCTCCTCTAAGAGTTACGAGCTCCTCTGCTAGACATGTTCTTCCTTACACTCCTTTCTCTGCCACGGTCTTGTTTAAGCCGTGTCTCTCAAAGTAGGGTCTCCAGACAATAACATCGGTATCATCTGAGAACTTGGTAAAATCACAGATTCTCAGGCCCCACCCCGGACTGATTAATCCTAAATTCTGAACGTGTCGCCCTGCGCTCTGTGTTTTGTCAGACCCTTGGGTGAGCCTGCTGCCTGCTGAGGTTTCAGAAACGCTGCTCTGTAGACGTCTCGTCAGAAAGGGCAGCAGCACCATCCCCACACCACCCTGCTACCATCTGTGCGACCTCCGTTATCCATCTTCCAGGCTTTGGGGGAAAAGAAAAGATAAAATGGTTCTTATTAAATGGTTAGAGACCTCATCTTTTCTTAACGGCCCCCTTTTTCAAATTTACCTACCTTCATACAAATAAGTTCCAAGAAAAGTCATACCCAAGCTATTTTACCCAATGATAAATATTCATGTTGAATAATTTACATTTGTCCATTAGAATAGAGTGGTAGCTTATGTTTCATGTAACACTGCCAGTTATGGAGCCCTTGTGTGCCCTCATCTGGTTTTCTGCCCTTATCATCTCCCTTTTATTTCTGTCAGGAAACCAAAGCCGAAAGGGGTTGCTAAGCTGGTGAAGCATCAGAGCCCATACCGCAGCCCTGATGTTGTTTCCTAGTTCAGTGTTCTTTCTGTTTCATCCCTCATTGAATGTTTTGTTAATTTGACCATGTGGCTAAATGGTAGTCTTTGTTCTGAGAGGAAGTGATCAGCTTTATGAAGAACGAACTCCACATACTTATTTCCAAAGGCCTACCAAATATTAGCATAGAATTCCCCCACTTCCTCATTTCTAGCTTTACTTATAATAAAAAATTAATTATATGTATTTATATTAATAAATGGAAATCAGTTCCTGTTGATCTATGTAAGAACAAAGGGGCCTTCATATATCCCATCCCTAACTTATAACCTTTATTTGCCATAATAGAATATACTTAGATGAACTTAGATGAAATGTAGAAATTCCTTGAAATATACAAATTACCAAAGCTCAGTCAAGAAGAAATAGGTAACTTATGTATCTATTAAGGAAGTTGAATTTGTTATTAAAAACCTTTCCACAAAGAGAGCACCTAGAATTCACTGGTGAAATCTAACAAAAATATAAGGAAGAAATAATATCAATTCTGTAAACTATTTTAGAAAATAGAAGAGGCAGGAATACTTCCTGCTTTTTTGTGAGACTAGTATTACCTGATAATAAAACCTAACAAAGACATCATAATAAAAGAAATCTACAGACTGAGTTCCTTCATGAATATAGATGCTAAAATTGTCACCAAGATATTAGCAAATTGAATTCAAAATAATGAATAACCAACTGGAGTTTATCTTAAATTTGAGTTAATGAAAAATCAATATTATTTACCATTTTAATAACTAATTTTAGAAATCATTATTAATAGATGCAGAAAAGGCATTTGACAAAATTCAGCATCCAGTTATGACAAAACCTGTCACCAAACTGGAATTCTAGTTGAACCTTCTTAACCAGAGAAAAGGCACCTATGAACAAACTATAGATAATATAGGAATAAAAGACTGAATGTTTTTCTCCGAAGATTGGGCATAGGATATTGAGGTCCTGTCTCACTGGTTTCAGCATTACTGAAGTTCATACCTAGTGCACCATGTTAAGAAAAAGAAATAGAAGACATGCACACTGGAAAGGAAGAAGGACAGCTGTCTGTTTTTTGCAGAGCATATGGTTAGCTACTCTCAAGATCTTAAGAAATCTGAAAGCTATCTAAAAGGCTAGAAAGAGAGTTTCAGTAAATACATTAAAAATGTAGTGTGTATCCTGGAAAAAAAAAAAACTATTGAAAATTGAAATGTAAAAGTATCATTTGTAATAATATCAGGAAGATGACATATTAGGATAAAATTGACAAAAGATGTGTAAAGCTTCTGTAGACACTGAAAACTACAAAACACTGGTGAGTGAAACTTAAAAAGACCTAAATAAAGGGAAACATGCCCTGAAAGGTATACTGTGGTCACACGTCAGGTTACCCAGTGTTGTTAAGATGTTAGTCTTTTCCAGACTGATCCTAAGATGCCACACAAACACAATTTAAAAAATTTAAAAATAACCTGTGTAGAACTTTTTTTTAGTGATGGAGAATTTGATTCAAATAAAGTGCAAGAGACCTGGTGTAGCCTACACAATTTTGAAAACAAAGAGCAAAATGGAAGATCTTACTTTTCATGATTTCAAGACTAATTAAGATATTATACTCAAGGCAGTGTGCTAATGGTATAAAGATAGATATATAGCTCAGTAAAATGGAATAAGGAGTTCAGAAATAGACTCAGAGATAAATAATCAATTGATTTTCACCAAATATCCTAGGGCAATTAAATGAAGAAATGAAAATCTCTTTAACAAATGGTAGTAGAATAATTAAATAGCCAAAACCCTTATAATAATAATACGTACACCTGTACCTCCAAACATATAAAAAAATTATCCCCAAATTGATCACACTGTTAAGAAAATGAAAAGTAAGCCACAGACTAGGAGAAAGATGTGCAAGACATCCATCCAACCAAAGAACATGTATATGTATGGAAATATTAAAAAGAAACCAATTCAAAATGGAAAGACAAACATCCCAATTTTATAAATTAGAAAAAAGATTTGAATAGACACTTTATAAAGAAAATATACATATATTTACTTACACCAACATGACTTGGCCTAAATGAATTTATCACAGGAAACAATACAGAAAGAATTCATGAAATCATAAAATCTTAACAAATGTAAAAGCATAGAGTTTTTTATTGAACATTATTTTGAAATAAATTTCACAGAAGTAAATATACATTTGATCTGCTTTTATTAGATTTTATTAGATGAAAAAAATTTAGGCTATCACTTTATGTACTGAACATACTTGAAGATAAGCTTAATCATCTTTCCCAAAACTTCATTATAAATATTTTTAATACTTGCAAGTTTATGTGTATGCCATGCTAGGGATATTGTTACATAATGGAATGACAGATATTAAACAACATTTGTTTTGTTTTGTTTTGTTTTGTTTTGTTTTTAAATTTTATTTTATTAGTTGGAGGCCAATTACTTCACAGCATTTCAGTGGGTTTTGTCATACATTGACACGAATCAGCCATAGAGTTACACGTATTCCCCATCCCGATCTCCCCTCCCACCTCCCTCTCCACCACCCGATTCCTCTGGGTCCTCCCAGTGCACCAGGCCTGAGCACTCGTCTCATGCATCTCACCTGGGCTAGTGATCTGTTTCACCATAGATAATATACATGCTGTTCTTTTGAAACATCCCACCCTCACCTTCTCCCACAGAGTTCAAAAGTCTGTTCTGTACTTCTGTGTCTCTTTTTGTTTTGCATATAGGGTTATCATTACCATCTTTCTAAATTCCATATATATGTGTTAGTATGCTGTAATGTTCTTTATCTTTCTGGCTTACTTCACTCTGTATAATGGGCTCCAGTTTCGTCCATCTCATTAGAACTGATTCAAATGCATTCTTTTTAACGGCTGAGTAATATTCCATGGTGTATATGTACCACAGCTTCCTTATCCATTCATCTGCTGATGGGCATCTAGGCTGCTTCCATGTCCTGGCTTACATCAAGAAACAAGAAAAAAGCCAAATAAATAACCTAACTCTACACCTAAAGCAATTAGAGAAGGAAGAAATGAAGAACCCCAGGGTTAGCAGAAGAAAAGAAATCTTAAAAATTAGGGCAGAAATAAATGCAAAAGAAACTAAAGAGACCATAGCAAAAATCAACAAAACTAAAAGCTGGTTTTTTGTAAAAATAAACAAAATTGACAAACCACCAGCAAGACTCATTAAGAAACAGAGAGAGAAGAACCAAATTAACAAAATAAGAAATGAAAAGGGTGAGATCACAACAGACAACACTGAAATACAAAGGATCATAAGAGACTACTACCAGCAGCTCTATGCCAATACAATGGACAACTTGGATGAAATGGACAAATTCTTAGAAAAGTATAACTTTCCAAAACTGAACCAGGAAGAAATAGAACATCTTAACAGAACCATCACAAGCAAGGAAATCGAAACTATAATCAAAAATCTTCCAGGAAACAAAAGCCCAGGACCAGATGGCTTCACAGCTGAATTCTACCAAAAATTTAGAGAAGAGCTAACACCTATCTTACTCAAACTCTTCCAGAAAATTGCAGATGAAGGTAAACTTCCAAACTCATTCTATGAGGCCACCATCACCCTAATTCCAAAACCAGACAAAGATGCCACAAAAAAAGAAAACTACAGGCCAATATCACTGATGAACATAGATGCAAAAATCCTTAACAAAATTCTAGCAAACAGAATCCAACAACATATTAAAAAAATCATACACCATGACCAAGTGGGCTTTATCCCAGGAATGCAAGGATTCTTTAATATCCGCAAGTCAATCAGTGTAATACACCACATTAACAAATTGAAAGATAAAAACCATATGATTATCTCAATAGATGCAGAGAAAGCCTTTGACAAAATTCAGCACTCATTTATGATTAAAACATTTGTTTTAAAATGTATGTACATTTTGAATAGAGTTTATTGTTCTCCACCAATAGCCATTTTTGATCATCAGTTCTTTCCTCAAGGTGCCTTTAAAATTATTTTGGTATACCATACAAAACCATCCCCAAGAAAAAGAAATGCAAAAAAACAAAATGGTTATCTAAGGAGGCCTTACAAATAGCTGAGAAAAGAAGAGAAGTGAAAAGCAAAGGAGAAAAGGAAAGATATGCCCAACTGAATGCAGAGTTCCAAAGAATAGCAAGGAGAGATAAAAAAGCCTTCCTAAGTGATCAATGCAAAGAAATAGAGGAAAACAACAGAATGGGAAAGACTAGAGAGCTCTTCAAGAAACTTGGCGATACCAAAGGAGCATTTCATGCAAAGATGGGCTCAATGAAGGACAGAAATGGTCTGGACCTAACAGAAGAAGAAGAGATCAAGGAGAGGTGGCAAGAATACACAGAAGAACTGTACATATAAGATCTTTATGACCCAGATAACCACGATGGTGTGATCACTCACCTAAAGCCAGAAATCCTGGAATGTGAAGTCAAGTGGGCCTTAGGAAGCATCACTACAAACAAAGCTAGTGGAGGTAATGGAATTCCAGCTGAGCTATTTCAAAACCTAAAAGATGATGCTGTTAGAAGCGCTGCACTCATATGGCAGCAAATTTGGAAAACTCAGCAGTGGCCACAGGACTCGAAAAGGTCAGTTTCCATGGCAATGCCAAAGAATGTTCAAACGATCATATAATTGTGCTCATTTCACATGCCAGCAAGGTAATACTCAAAATTCTTCAGGCTAGGCTTCAACAGTATGTGAACCGAGATATTCCAGATGTACAAGCTGGATTTAGAAAAGGCAGAGGAACCAGAGATCAAGTTGCCAACATCCATTGGATGGACTTCCCTCATAGCTCAGTTGGTAAAGAATCCACCTGCAACGCAGGAGACCCCAGTTCAGTTCCTGGGTCAGGAAGATCTGCTGGAAAAGGGACAGGCTACCCACTTCAGTATTCTTGGACTTCTCTTATGGCTCAGCTGGTGAAGAATCTTCCTGCAATATGGGAGACCTGAGTTCCATCTTTGGATTGGGAAGATCCCCTGGAGAAGAGAAAGGCTACCCACTCCAAAACATTTGAGTCACAGGTGGGGCGAGTGGTAAAAAACCCGCTTGCCAATGCAGGAGACATAAGAGATGTGGGTTTGATTGCTGGGTTGAAAAGATACCCTGGAGAAGGGCATGGCAACTCACTCCAGTATTCTTACCTGGAGAATCCCATGGACAGAGGACCCTGACAGGCTACAGTCCATAAGGTTGCAAAGAGTCGGACGTGACTGAAACAATTGAGCATGTGTGGATGAGTCACACCAGGTCCATTCTTTGGGGGTGTTTGTTCAGCCTAATACTTCCCTGGTAGCTTAGTCTATAAAGAATCTGAATACATGTAACTCCATGGCTGATTCATGTCAATGTATGACAAAACCCACTACAATATTGTAAAGTAATTAGCCTCCAACTAATAAAATAAATGAAAAAAAAAAAAAGAAAAAAAGAATCTGCCTGCAGTGCAGGAGACCCAGGTTTGGTTTCTGGGTTGGGAAGATTCCCTGGAGGAGGAAATGGCAACCCACTCCAGTATTCTTGCCTGGAGAATCCCATGGACAGAGAAGCCTTGAGGGCTACAGCCCATGGGGTTGCAAGAGTTGGACACGACTTAGTGACTAAATCATCATTGGATCATAGAAAAAGTGAGGGAATTCCAGAAAAGTATCAGCTTCACTGATTGTGCTAAAGCTTTTGACTATGTGGATCACAACAAACTGTGCAGAGTTCTTCAAGAGATAGGAATACCAGACCACCTGACCTGTCTCCTGAGAAACCTGTATGCAGGTCAAGAAGCAACAGTTAGAACAGGACATGAAACAACAAACTGGTTCAAAATTGGGAAAGGAATATGACAAGGCTGTATATTGTCACCCTGCTTATTTAACTTACCTGCAAAGTACATCATGCGCAATGCCAGGCTGGATGACTCACAAGCTGGAATCAAGATTGCCAGGGGAAATATCAATAACCTCGGATATGCAGATGGTACCACTCTAAAGGAAGAAAGTGAAGAGGACCTGAAGAGCCCCTTGATGAGAGTGAAAGAGGAGAGTGAAAAAGCTGGTATAAAACTCGACACTGAGTAAATGAAGATCATGACATTCAGTCCCATCACTTCATGGCAAATAGAAGGGGAAAAAATGGAAACAGTGGCATATTTTATTTTCTTGGGCTCTAGAATCACTGTGGATGGTGACTGCAGCTACAAAATTAAAAGATGCTTGTTCCTTGAAAGAAAAGCCATGGCAAACCTAGACAGTGTATTAAAAAACAAAGACATCACTTTGCCAAGGAAGGTCCATCTAGTCAAAGCTATGGTTTTTCCAGTAGTCATGTATGGATGTGTTAGTTAGTCATGTACGGATGTGAGAGTTGGACCATAAAGGAGACTGAACACTGAATAATTGATGCTTTCTAATTGTAGTGCTAGAGAAGACTCTTGAGAGTCCCTTAGACTGCAAGGAGATCAAACCAGTCAATCCTAAAGTAAATCAACCCTGAATAGTCATTGGAAAAACTGATGCTGAAGCTGAAGCTCCAGTACATTGGCCACCTGATGTGAAGAGCCGACTCATTGGAAAAGACCCTGATGCTGGGGAAGACTGAAGCAGGAGGAGAAGGGGAAGACAGAGGATGAGATGGTTCAATGGCATCACTGAATCAACGGACAAGAGTTTGACTAAATTCCAGGATATAGTGAAGGAGAGGGAAGACTGGCATACTGCAATTGTGGGGTCACAAAGACCTGAACACGACTTTGCAACTGAACGGCAACAGTACTGTCATCACATCAGCTCTGTGTTTCACAAATTACCCGCTTTGTGTATTTCCTTGCTTGTCTTCTTTATTTATTTTTGGTAATTCTGCATTTAGTTAAATTTTTGTGCAAATAATGTCAGGATCCAAGCCCTAAAATGAACTCTTAACTTCAAATTGTTATTGAATGATATATAAAGAACATTCTGCAAATGTTTATTGACCCACTACCATGGACTGTCTATACCAGGCCCTGGAGATAGAAGAAAATGCATAGGGCATTGTCCCTGTGTTTAACGAACTCAATGTGAGTAACAAGTAAATTATCAAGCACACAATGCTGCCATAGACTCAGGGAGGAAATTGGTTTCTTCTTTTCCTTTTGCATGTTTTCTAATGAAGTTTTTTAATTGTGGCAATATACATATATAATTTATCATTTTAACCATTTTAAGTGTACCATTCAGTAAAGTTAAGTACATTCATGGGGTTGTGCAACCAATCGCCAGAACTCTTTTCCATTTTACAAAATGAAATGGAAACACTACCCACTGAATACCTTCTCGTTCCCTGACCACCAGCCTCCAGGAGCCCCATTCTACTTTCTATCCCTATGTAGTTAAATATTCTAGGTGCTTCATATAAGTGGAATCAAGCATTATTTGACTGGTTTGTATCACTAAGCATATTATCCTCAGGTTCATCCATTTTGTAGCATGTATATTTCCTTTCTTTTGAATGCTGAAAAATTTTCCTTTGTACATATATGAAAATGGTCCCTAACTTAAGGTAGTTTACACTTTAGGATGGTGCAAAAGTGATATATTCAATAGAAACCATACTTTGAATTTTGATCTTTTCCCTGGCTAGTATATGTGGTACCTTTCTCTTGAAATGCTGGGCAACAGCAGTGAGCTGCAGCTCTCACTCAGCCACACAGTCAGGGTGAACAACGGATACAGTTCAGTCATTCTGCACCCATACAATCATTCTATTTTCACGTTCAGCACAGTATTCCATAAATTAATTGAGATATTCTATACTTTATTATAGAACAGGCTTTGTGTTAGATGGCTTTGCCCAACTGAAAGCTAACGTATGAGTTCTGAGCACGTTTAAAGTAGGTTGGGGTAAAAGCTACAATGTTCAGTAAGTTAGGTCCATTAGATGCATTTTCGACAGGATAGTTTCAACTTGGAGTGGGTTTATTTGGACAAGACTCTTTTTGGGTCAGGTTAGTTCTGTGTCAGATTTTGTTTATCCATTCATTCATCAATGGCTTACTTCTACCTTTCTAAACTTTTTATACAACTTAGTGTAATCTCTTATACATATTTTATAATTTTTAATGAAAGTGTGAAAGTGAAAGTCACTTAGTTATGTATGAACCTTTGTGACCCCATGGACTATACAGTCCATGGAATTCTCCAGGGCAGAATACTGGAGTGGGTACCCTTTCCCCTCTCCAGGGGATCTTCCCACCCCAGGGATCAAACCCAGGACTTCCGCATTGCAGGTGGATTCTTTTCCAGTTGAGCCACCAGGGAAGCCCAAGAATAATGGAGTGGGTAGCCTATCTCTTTTCCAGGGGATCTTCCTGACCCAGGAATTGAACTGGGATTTCTGCACTGCAAGCAGATTCTTTACCAATTGAGATATCAGGGAATTTTTAATGGAAACTGAAATTACATGTCCTGAGAAAACAAATAATATGAGTCTCTTTAAAAGACACAAATAAAAAGATTTTTAAAATAATACTCATATTTGAAAAGAAAGTAGTTCAATTAATTAAATCTCTTGGATCTGAAAGTCCTTAGGTGGTTCTGGTGATGGTTTATAATTGTTTTTCTGGTAAGAAAATTGAAATCCTTGGAGCTAAATAAAGGTCTTAGAAAGATTAAATCAGAATGTATTCTAACTTTTATCACAAGCTATCTTCTGAGTTGTACTTTCTCTTCTGTATAGATGGCTCTATCATTAAAGTGTTTTACTCTGAAGCTGTATTTATCCTTCTGAAAAATATTCTCTCATGATGTATATGTGTATGAAATGGATTTTAGCTAATTTAATTAATTGTAGAAAGTTGTAAGTTATGGCTAGTTTAGGAGTTAGTGATAAACTACATATGGGTTAAGCGCTTCTTATAAAATTGAAATTACAGTGAACTATATTTTTGTTTTTCCTTTTTTCTCCTTTTCATTAAAATATGTAAACTGAATTCTTTGCTTTCCACAAACTGTGAAATCCCAATGCAACTTCTACTGCTCAAAATAAATAGCAGTTACAATACTTGCTCCCTGTTTCAGACACTGCAATAAGCTTGAATCAAGTGAAAGTCAATTCATTCCCATAAACTACAATCCAGTGTTGGCTTAGTGTTTCACTCATGTGTGAGGGTCAGCACATCATTTTAATTTGTAGGATAGAGTTTGTCTGTAGTAGAGACAATTAACGTTATTAAATGAAAAGGAAAAAGAGTTACTAACAGTGATCCATTTTTTAAAGTTCATATAATATACATATTAAGGTTGCAGAGTGGAAATCAAACATCTCAGATTACATACTAGAATGTTTTCTGGTGCAAGTTACTTAAGCTTTCTCTACCTTAATTTACAGTAGTAAAGAACCCGCCTGCAATGCAGGAGACTTGGGTTTGATCCTTGGGTCAGGAACCCCCTCTTGGAGAAAGAAATGGAAACCCATTCCAGTATTTTTGCTTGGGAAATCCCATGAACAGAGGAGCCTGGCGGGCTACAGTCCATGAGATCACAAGAGTCAGACCTGACTTAGCAACTAAACACCACCACCTTAGTTTCTAAATGTTGCTAGTCGGAATAATAAAATGGTATCCATTTCAGAGGGTCTGTGTGAAGTCCAAAGGATTAATGCAAGTAAAACGCTGAGAACAGGCCTGCACTTGTAAGTGCTGCAGAAGTGTTTCTGTTGTTATCCTTATTCTCACTGATGCACGTCCCGTTTGATTCGTGCCTGTATTACAGTACCTTCCAAATTCACCCCTCTGACTGCAGTTTCATCACTCTAATGCCTGTTGTCCCTACTTCTACTAGGATAATCTTTCTAAAATCCAGATATGATTATGTCACTTCCCTAATTATTGTTCAGTTTTATCATCGCTTTCTTGACTAAGCTCCTCAGTATTAGCATTCAAAAGCTTCTGGCCCATCAGCCCAGTTGGTGCATGTCTTTTTTATTAATGTCCCTTCCTTTTCCTACGTTCCATGTCTTTCTCTACTGTAAGCTGTTTATCTGTTGAGTCCCACCTCAGTCATTATCTCCACCAGAAAGCCCTATGCACAGTGTGGATTTGGTGTACCTCACATCCGTGTTTCACAAGCACAGTGCTTATCATTATAAGGGAACCCACTGTATTGTCTGTAGCTGTCTTCTTTTATTATCCATCTCCACCTCTAGTACTAGGATTGTGTTATATCTGTATCCCCAGGACCTAACAAATGATTCACAAGTAGCAGCTATTTAACAGATGATTGCTGAGTTATCCATTAATTAATTGATGCCTGAAAGAGTCTGCTCTTATCCTGTTTTGGTCTTATGACATCTTTCATGAAAAACATGGGATAACAAAAAAAGTTACATTTAGAGTTAGACCTTGATTCAAGTTCTCTACAATTTAGATTTATTTTAAAAGTTTAGTTAATTAAAACTACTCTGAGCCTTAGTTTCCCCATTATTAGAACTTTAATTCCCAATACATGATTATCTTATGTTGAATCTTCCCAAGGCTAGCAACAACCTTCTGCAAAATAAGTGCTTGATTCCATGTACTCCCCCCTTCAACAAAATCAGAAATATACTGACCTTCCACCCTAACTCTTTGGAGCAGTTTTTCAAAGCTACCTGAAATGCTGTCTCCTGGGCTATTCTCATTTTCCCAGAAATAAAGCTTAACACACAACTCTCATGTGGTGTATTTGTTTTCAGTCAACAGATCTCAAATATTGCATTTGTACAGTATGGAAATACAAAATACGTTGGAGGCAGTATTGATGCTGCAGACAGACACTAGAGTTAGATTACATGGGTCCAAATCTTAGACTTGTCATTTACCAGCTCAGTGATTTTGGACAGGCTATTCTCTTTGTTTCTGTATTTTTTCCTCTGTGAAATGGAAATTATAATAGTATCTGCTTCTGAGGAATATTGTGAGGAGTATATGAGATGGTGCATATCCAGCACTTAACACAGATACTGACACATAAATGGTAGTTTAGATAGTCCCATCCAGTTGTCTGCCTTTGTCAAAATTCAGTACAGCTTTCAAAGCTTAACAGATACTTCCTTCATTAAATCACTTTTCCACTACGCTCCAGAAACATGTTATATAAGTCATTTTTAAAACACCATTAGGGACTTCAGCCATCTATCTCTTTTATTGGTTGCTAATGCTCTTTAGGATAAAGAATATATTTTATTCATCTTTTATTCCCTATAATCTTCTATCGTATCACTATCATTTCATATTCCATCATACCACATGTTTTTTTCCAGTGCTTAGTCATATCTAACTCTTTAGGACCCTGTGAACTGAAGCATACTAGGCTTCCCTGTCCTTCACTGTCTCCTGGAGTTTGCTCACACTCATTTTCATTGAGTCAGTGATGTCATCCAATCTCATCTTCTGTTGTCCCCTTCTCCTCCTGCCTTCAATCTTTCCCAGGAGGGTCTTTTCCAGTGAGTCAGCTCTTCACATCAGGTGGTCAAATTATTGGAGCTTCAGTATCAGTCCTTTCAATGAATATTCAGGAATTTTGTTGAGGATTGACTGGTTTGATCTCCTTGCTGACCAAGAGGATCTCAAGGAATCTCACATCACATATCCTGTTGTAATTCTCTACGTAGGGTTTGCTGCTGTTGCTACTGCTGCTGCTAAGTCGCTTCAGTCGTGTCCGACTCTGTGCGACCCCATAGACGGCAGCCCACCAGGCTCCTCCATCTCTGGGATTCTCCAGGCAAGAACACTGGAGTGGGTTGCCATTTCCTTCTCCAACATAGGGTTTAACTCTATGTAATCTTTTTCTTATAATACATTTTTGCCTTTATCCCCCAGTAAAATGTAGGCTCCATAATAGCAAGGACCTTATGATGCCTGTACATTGTAAGTTCTCAGTAAATGCTGAATGAATGGAAAATGAGGATTTAAATATTTATTGAATGAATGTATTTCATTGGACACTAATATTGATAGCTCTGTTATTATCTATTGCCACATAATAAATTGGCCTAGAACTTAGTGACATAAAAAACCAAAACTTTGATCGATGACGACACCCTCTCATGCTTAAAAAAAGAAAAAAAAAAAAAAACCAAAACTTTATCACATCACAGTTTCTGTGAGTCAGGAATCCAGATGTAACATAGCTGGGCATTTTGTTTTAGGGTCTCCCACAAGCCTTCAATCAGGTATCACCAGGCCTGCAATTGCTGGAGACTCTCGGAGCACATATGGGAGACTGTTGGCAGCCGTTGGGCCCTCACTGATTGTTGACTGGACATACCAGTTTATTGCTACATGAGCGTTCCATAATGCAGCTCACAGCATGCAACTTTTTCACTTCAAGTGAACAAGGAAGAGATGCAGAGAAAGTGAGCTAGACAGATATCACAGTATTTGTAACCTACCCTCAGAAGTGGATTCTCATAACTTTTTCCATATTCTTTCATTAGAAGCAAGTCCCCAGAAGCAGTTCACACTCAAGGTGAGGGAATTTCACAAGGACGGACATGAATACCAAGTGGCAGGGATCATTGGGACCAATCGCCTACCGCAGTAACTTATTATCTCTAATAAACTCTATTTGAAGGAGCTATCTTTCTACAACAGGAAAAGCATAAAACTGAGAATGTGAGAGCCTGATCTATCAGCTATCTATTGCTGTGTAATAAACTACCCTGAAGCTTAATGGCTAAAAACAAGAGCATGAGTTATTTGGCTCAGGAGTGTGCATTTTGGGCACACTCTGGTGCAGTAGACTTGTCTTTTCTCCGTGTGACACCAGCTGAAAAAGCTCATCTTAGAGGAACTAGAGCTGGGGGATCTACTTAACAGGCACTCAGTCACAGCACTGGCTAGTTAGTGCCGATTATTGGCTGGTATTCATCAGGACTGATGACTAGAGGGCTTGGTTCCTCTCTAGATGTCTCCACTTGGGCCTCTCTGTATGTACTGCTTGGCTACCTCACAAAATGATATCTTGGTTCTAACAGTGTATACCCCAGGAAAGAGGAAAGATGTGAAGTTATTAAGGCCTAGATTTGACAAGGTTATACAGCGTCACTTGCCCCTCATTGTATTGGCTAGGTTGTCAAGGGCAAGGGGACACAGACCTCCACTCTCAGTGGGAAGAGTGCCAGGTTATTTGGGGGACATACTTTGAAGCTGCTGCAGTCTGCCCTCTGGGCACAAATTGTTTGCCTTTTTCCCCTGTGTAAAATGCAGTCATCTCCTTTTGAAGTAAAGTGAAGTCCCTCAGTTGTGTCCAACTCTTTGCGACCCCATGGACTGTATCCTACCAGGCTCCTCCATCCATGGAATTTTCCAGGCAAGAGTACTGGAATGGGTTGCCATTTCCTTCTCCAGGGGATCTTCCTGACCCCGGGATCAAACCCAGGTCTCCCACATTGCAGGCAGACGCTTTACCGTCTGAGCCACCAGGGAAACCAAATGTCTCATTCCATTCCAGCCTCAGGCTCAGGCCAGATGTCATCTAGATCAGGTGGAAGGATGGATGAGGCTTCTTAGGTGTGGTTCCTCAAAAGCTCTTTCTCAAGTATGGTTCTCACCTGAGGACCTATGGACTGCAGAGATGAGTTATCTGTCCTCTACAAATCCAATATAAAATGGTAGGATAGGTAACTGCAATAGTCACTAATATGACAGGGGCTGCAGAACAAATCAAGCACATCCTTGCTAATTTCAAAAACTATCAGTTCTTTATTGGTGAAAACATGAATCCAGATGGCATGGTTGCTCTGCTGGACTACCGTGAGGATGGTGTAACCCCATATATGATTTTCTTTAAGGATGGTTTAGAGATGGAAAAATGTTAACAAAGTTGGCAGTTACTCTGAATCAGTCACCTGTCGTCATAACTGACTGGCCACTGCTTTTCATCCACACAACACCAGGACTTAGACAGATGGGACTGATGTCATATCGAGCTCTTCATTTGTTTTGAACGTTGATTTATTTGGAGCGGAGGCATTGTTTTTGAGAAAAACGTGTCATGTAGGTTGTCTAAAAATAAAACGCATTTAAACTCAAAAAAAAAGTGAGGAACTAGGAGGCTCATGTGTCAGCAATTCAGAAATCCAAGCACGCATATTTCTTCAGTTGTTTTGTTAGGATTCCGTGTTGCTCCCTGGGCATGATTATTCACCACTCTTGGCTTTGAGCTGCTGATCCTTGCCTCTTAATTATGCATATGTTTCAGTAAGATGGAGCCATGTTAGTGGCTGAGTGGTTTTCTCAGCCTGCTTCCTGCCTATAGCAATTCTGGGGTTCTAAATTCTCTTTTAATTGCACTCTTTTTCCACTATTAATCCCAAACAGATGAAGCTCACAACAGAACAGTTTTCTTAAGATTGTGAGTTTGACTTTCACTTGTGATTCACATTAGACAAAAGCCATGACCATAAATGTCATCAAGACAAGTCTTTCTTTCTACCTTAGGCTTCTTGTGCATTGGCTGTGGCACAACACCCTTAAGATTCGCTGAAACCTTTTTGCTTAAGAGTCTGCAGGGCATGACCTTTAGGTGCCGACAGTACTTCTGTCTGTCTGAGATTGTTTCCTCCTTTTAAGTCTTCAGAGTCCCTTATGCCTCCACTATTCTCTTAGAAGTCCTTCAGGTTTCCACTTAAATTCTTCTGAAGGTCCTTCCAGCTTCAGCCCACCACCTAGTCTCAAATCCAGAGCCATGTGTTTTAGGTTTTTGTTAAGGTAGGATCCTACTTCTGGAGACCAAAGAACTTTAGCAGTCAAATCTTACTGTACAATAGATTTCACCAAAACTTAGTAGATTAAAACATCATAATTTTCAAAAAAACATTTATTTTAAGCTTCCATATCTGAAACTTGGGTAGACCTTGGTAAAGAAAGTTTGTGTCTTCCACTATGCTCACTCATGGACTCGCAAATCAGGCTGTCCGAGAGGTGGGAAGCTCAGTTCATCTCCACATGGTTCCCTGCAGAAGTTGGGCTTCACAGTATGCTGGACAGATTCCAAGATCAAGAGTCTCAAGAGACAGGAAATAATAAGAAACCAATTCCTTAGGACCTGGACCTGGAAACTGGCACCCCATCACGCCTGTTACATTCACAGGACTCTTATTTCAGGAGAGCAGACTTCATCTTCATGGGCAAAGTGTCAGAGGTTCTGGGGTCATGTATTAAAATCACCACATCTATATACAGTCCTGTAAATGTAGTGGAAGTGATGGCAGAAACCAATACAACATTGTTAAACAATTATCCTCTGATTAGAAGTAAATTTTTAAAAATTTAAAATAAACATAAATAAAATCACCACACCTGTTTCAGTTCAAAGCACTTAGCTACATATTCCTAAGAAAGCTTACTTCACTCGTCAAGAGTATTAAACTAGATATTTTCTAAGATCCTTTCCACTGTAAGATTTGTTATCTTATAATTTCTATTTTCCATACATTGTTGATATACTCTAGTGTGAGTTAGTTGTTCAGCTATGTAATCAGACAGTGTTTGGGGTTAAAATTGATGGATTCTCCTTATTATTTCCACTTCAGAAAAGTAAGTATTAAGTTTGAATGACATTTGCATAATATTTGGAAAATATATAAAGCTTTCATGGGGCTTCTCTGTTGGCTCAGACTATGGTAAGGAGTTCACCTGCAATGCAGGAAACCCAGATTCGATCTCTGGGTCAGGAAGATCCCCTGGAGGAGGAAATGGCAACCCACTCCAATATTCTTGCCTGGAGAATCCCATGGACAGAAGAACCTGGGGTCACAAAGAGTTGGCCATGACTGAGTGACTAACATAAAGCTCTCACAGAGAAGGTATATTGTAATGAATGTGTTAATGGAGAATGTCAGTTAAAAGAAGATCAGATATTTAAAACATAACTTTTTAGAAAACTTTTAATTATAATATTTATTTTCTTTTTATTCTCTTTTTATAATATATCTTGGTGTGGTTTGGGAGATAAAATTTCCATTACAATGCTTTATTTATAATTTAAATAAATTCTGTAGGGACCAAGACAGGTTGTTTTTTTGCCTTTTATCACTTATAAAATAAACTTGTCAAATTTAGTTTCATTTTATTATGCATTAAATATATTTCAAGAAAACATGATTTGCTACTTTCAATATACTCATTTAAGTTCATTTGTTTATTCTTTCAAGCATTTTTACCTAAAAATATTTCCTTTTTGGAAAACATTAATTTGTTCTGACTTTATATATCATTCAGTTTTAATGATACAAGATCAAAGAAACAGACATATCTTAATGAAATTAATTCATGATAGACATAATGTGAATTATGCCAAAGTATTTTCCCTATCACACAAATGTTGAAAGGTCTTTTACATGTAATATTATATGTGTAAACTTAATTTTTATCCTTTTAAAATTGCAGTGTCCTCTCACATGGCAAAGCAAATGGGAAGGTCCTGAAGACCCGTTACAATACCTTAGAGGCCTTGTAGCTCGTGCCCTTGCCATACAGGTAAGACGAGATTATTTAGTAATTGTATTATATGACTATGTGACAGTTACATTATAAACCTTCATGTTGTTAACCATTCTGCTAGCAACTAGTGAGAGTATTAGGATTTTGTACACAAAGCACCATATATTCCTTTCTTGTTCTGTCATCTGTGATTTTATATAGCACTCCTAAAAAAAAAAAAAAACTGTGTTCTGTCTGTGTAGCGTGGGTTTTCATAATTTTTGAGATAATTTAGATGGAACGTAGAGATGTCAACTGAAACTGAAGCTCATTCATGACTGTGACTAATTGCTTTAGTGTGTGTCCCCTTTATATGGTGTGTCCCCTTCATAGGGAGCTGCTTTTTCTGTTTTGTTTTGTTTTTTTTTTTCAAATTGATCAAATGTTTTCAGAGTGACCCAGTCAGGTACCTGAAGGAAAATTGAACAGAATAAGGAATGAGATAGAAGGATAAAGACAGGGTGATTTTTTTTTTAAGTAATAACAAATTAGCTAGTTGGTACATGCAGGGTACCCCTTTTCCTGTGTGGTTTTTGTACTGTCTTACTGCCTTCTCTGCTTGTTACACTGCTTCAGAAATAATCTTCTTTGTCACATCGACTTATTACAACTTATTATGAGAAATTTGATCAGTGTCCTTCTAGATACAGTAATCTTCATTCAATTTTTTTTGGTAGTGCACATATCTATCCACATCTTTAACTTTTCCCTTAGCAGAACATCCTGCTTTTCACTTTACAGAGAAAATTCAAGCTATGGAATATGACCACTTGAAAACGCCCACCCTAACCCACTACAAATATGTCTAAATTCACACCCATCATCTTGGTTCTAATGTAAAAGTATTTGACCTTCTGCTGTTGAAGCTCATCCCTAGAGGTTTCTACTTGATTTCATCTGCTTTCATCTCTTTAGACACTTCCTCTAGGGGGGACTTGTCTTGTTCTGTATTTTCATCTCTTCTTACTCTGTGTTGCCAGTCTGCAAATGGTACTCCTTTGAAGGGGTCAGGGCTCATCTGAATGTTTGTTTGACTTCTAGTGTAATCCATCTCTCAGTTGTAGGATTATTGGAGAAGAAATTACAGGATCTGAAAATGAAATTAAAAATTAGCAGCTAGAGAAGAATGAGGCAGGGACTCAGATTTGCTTACCTTCTTTATGCTGCTCTCTGTCTGTCTACCTATCTATCTGATCTATCAATAAAAGCTGAAAGAATGGAGGGAACGATAGAGAAGGCAGGAGAGGAAGGACAAATAGCCCATCACTGCCATTATAAAGATATAGAAGTGCTCTGAAGTCCTTGGTATGTTATAATTGCATGACTGTGATTCTTCATCATTTCATGTATTTGTCAGCATTACTTGCATTAGATTATTTTTGTAGAGAGCAAAAAATGTTATTTGCTGCAGATTGGCAGCTCTTATTATACTGTATGTATAAGTATGCTTAATAATTATGCTATGTACATGTAACAATAAATGTATCATTGATACTGAAATTAATATCATTTAAAACAATTTACATAATTTATTATAAATTTCTGGCCTGATTATTAATACTAAGTATATTGTATACTGGTCGTCAAAACTGAAAATTTTTTACTGTGTGATTTTCTTAAAAGCTTTATTGGCATTTAGCCTTAATTATAATGATGAAATATTCTCTTAACCCTCAAGATAATTTTCCAGCTTGGCCATAGCTTATCTTATCTTCCTATGTAGGGAACAATAATAAGTGTATCACCACTTAAGGGTATATTTTCTGTTGTTTTTCTGCCTCAATATTTTGTTTTTAGTTATAAATGTACAGATATTCATTTCCCTGAGTTCAACTTTAATGTTGGGATCCACTTTCCATCTAGTTTTTCCAAGGATCTTCTAGGTTCTTTGATTTTATTTGTGCCCTTTACTTTTCACAGAGAAGTAACCAGAGCAACTCACAAAGTTGAGAGGAACAGTATGGCTCCTTAGGTGGGGAAGAAAGGATTGAGAATTTTGGGAGGGCAGGGAAACTTCAAAGTACTATTTTCAGATATCTGTGAAAATGGCAGCTTTTGGCTTTTTGTGCAGTTGTAATGGTCAGACTGCTTCCAAGCAAGTATGAAGCAGGTTGAGCTCAGTTCCAACCATAGATTAAAATCCTAGAGCCTTTAATTTCAGGCATAACATAAGAAACAGAATAAGTTACTGCAAGTGTTATATATAGTGCCATTCATTACAGGGGTTTTGTGTAAATAAGGTAAGAGTGACTAGGGGCAAGGTGGCATTCATTTATTGTGAGTTGAACATATTGTAAGCAGCAACTTTATGCTAAGTTCTGAGTGAAGTACTGGAGATACAATGGTTGGTAAATAGATACAGTTTCTGCCTCACAGAATTTACATTTCTTACTGTCACGCATTTAGCAATTAAAAATTCTGTCTCCTTCCAACCCCTTCCACCATGGAATGCTGGGAAGTGTAATTTTCCCTAATATAGGCATCAGCTCCTACACCTCTTTACTCGTGTGTTTTTCTGAGAATCTTTTTAGATGCTACTTCCCATCTTTCTTTCAAATATATAGGTACATAGGACTTCCCTGGTGGTCCTGTGGTTAGGGATCCACTTGCCAGTGCAGGGGACTTGAGTTTGATCCCTGGTACAGGAAGATTCGCTGGAGAAAACCCGGAAGTCCCAGCACAGCCAATAAATGAATATTACTAAACAAATATAGATACATAGTTTCTTGCATGTCTGTAAAAATGCTTGTTGTTACCTTGACAACATGGATTACTTTAACTTTTCACATACATTTTATTTCTACCCACTTCAAGAAAACTAATTCTCCATTGAAACAAATCAGTGAGCCTCTAGCTCTTGTTTCTTCCCCTTTCATCTTAATTATCACTAATATGTCAGACTACAATTTCTAAATCTAGAAATGTGGCTTTTTACACCCTTTTGGGATTCATCTAAATAGCTCTTCTCACTTCCCTATCAGTAAAATGTACCAGTTAACTATATTTGAGCTTCAGATCACTTTCTTGCCTTTTGGTGTGCCATTTCAAACATATTCAAACATATTCAAACATTCAGCATATATTCAAACTTTTTAAATGATCTAGTGAAGTATAGAAGGAGAAATGAAGTTTTATATGAAGTGAGCACATTTTCGTTGTCAGACATACTTGTGCTTTAAGTGGAATTAGGAATATTTAACGGAGAAGGCACTGGCACCCCACTCCAGTACTGTTGCCTGGAAAATCCCATGGACGGGGGAGCCTGGTAGGCTGCAGTCCATGGGGTCGCTAAGAGTCAGACACGACTGAGCGACTTCACTTTCACTTTTTACTTTCATGCATTGGAGAAGTGGCAACCCACTCCAGTGTTCTTGCCTGGAGAATCCCAGGAACTGGGGAGCCTGATGGACTGCCATCTATGGGGTCGCACAGAATCGGACATGACTGAAGTGACTTAGCAGCAGTAGCAGGAATATTTAACATATGAGGTAGATACTTTGATTTCCATTTTTAAAGATGGGAAAAGTAAACCCCATATTCTAGAATAATTTACAAAATTTATATGATAAATGGCAGAACTTACACTGAAGTTCCCTTTCTATAATAACATCCAGAGTTATTGATCACATCTATCAGCAACATGTTTAAAAGATCGCCACTCTGTATCCCTTGAACCCTCTTTATAATTTAGGCCCAGGGTCACCACACACTTCTCTTTCTTCCTTACCTGTCTACTTCTCTGGCTTTCCCTTTCCTCATCGCTAACTGGATTCCCGAGAGCACAGCCCTGTGACCTTTTCCATCTGTGTTCCTCCCAAAGTGATCTCACGACTTTGAATGCTATCTAAACTTTGGTTATTCTCAGATTTTCACTTGGATGTTTAATAAGCATCTCAAACTTATATTCAAAACTGACCTCCTGCCCTTTACTGCAAAGCTTGTGCTATCTGCAGTCGTTCCTTAAAAGTAAATGACACCTCCCCCCTTCCAGTGGCATAGGCCTAAAGTCTTAGAATCATCGAGGACTCTTTCCATATACTGCATCCAGGCAGTCAGAAAAATTACCTTGGCTACATATTCAAAACATATTCAGAGACACTTCTCACCACTTTCGCAGCTACTGCTTTGACTGACATCATTATTAGTGCAGCTGCCTCCTGCATAGGCCTGCTTCCACCCTAGTTTCCTGTCTGGTCAGTTCTCAACCCAGCAGTCTAAATATCCTGGCTGATGTATCAGATTGTATCACTCCTCTCTTGGACATTTCTCCATGATTTCTCATGTAGTTCAGAGAAACAGTCCTGACAAGATCTGGCCTGTTACCTCTGATCTCCTCTCTTACTCTCTGCCCCTAATTTGCCCTCTTCCAGCTGTGCTGGTCCCATTGCTCCTCAGTGAATGGCTTGGCACACTCCCCCAGAGGAGCTTTATTCTTGCTGTTTCTTCTGTCTGGAATGCTCTCTCTCAGATACCTACAAGGAAGTTCCTTTTTCTTTCTTTTGTGTGTGTGTATGTGTATGAGTAAGGAACTTTCTTTATCTCCTTCAGGTCTTTGCTCTGATATCACCTTCTCAGTAAGGCCTTCCCTGACATGCTATTTCAGATTATAACCTTCCCCTTCCTTGATACTTCTCATACTATTTCCCTATCAAATTATTTTCGTAGCATATATATTCATGTAGTATTCTGTATATTTACTTGGTTATTTATTTATTTATTTGTATCCCTCCATGAAAATGGAAACTTGATATGGACAGAGATATTTGTCTGTTCACTGCTCTGTCCAAGCATGTAGGATAGTGACTTACACAAGTAGGTTTTTTCAGTAAATATCTGCTGAATAAATAACTGATTCAGTCAATATTTGGGTTATTCTCAATCATAGTGACATGGATCTCTTTCATGTTTTCCCAGTCATGTATTTTTGTAGTACCCATGATATATTTCTGAGATTTTAGCTATCTAAATCTACCCAATAAACACTATAGTTTAACTTTATATTCTACTCCACCATCTAACATTTGAAGACTTGTTTCATTTTCTCCTAAGATCCTGAACTTTAAAAGTAATCTTATTAGAATTACATGTTTACTTTTTATTCATTTTCTGAGATGTCTTAATCTGTTTTGTAAGGTTCTACACTGCTTTGCATTCCTGAAAAGTTCAGTTCAGTTCAGTCGCTCAGTCGTGTCCAACTCTTTGCAACCCCATGGACTGCAGCATACCCTGTCCATCACCAGCTCCCGAAGTTTACTCAAACTCATGTCCATTGAGTTGATGATGACATCCAGCCATCTCATCCTCTCATTCCTGAATCCATCTCATTCCTAAAAAGGGAAACTTTTTTTTCCCCTAACTCAGTAACTTTCACAGCCATTTCTATAGTGTTTTACACAAACTAGGTATTCAGTAAGACTTAACGTGAACAAAATTGAAAAAGTAGTCTGCATGTGGTCAAAACTCCAGCATCTTTATTTTTCTGTACTATACTCACCTAAAAGAGCTACCTTATGGATGTCTTTTCTTCATATTCATTAATTGTTCATCATTCAATGAGCATTTACTGATTTTTTATTATGTGCCATTTATTATTCTGCCATTAAGAATCTCTACATAGTGAAGGAGATATATAATAAATCACCATTATAGAATGAACTTAGAATATAGTATATCTGAAATTTTATCCACTAAAATATAGCTTTTACTATAATAGTAGAATTATAGAATTTTAGGAGTCAAATTTTGTAGAGGACAGTAATTTCCCAATGCTGTCATCTGATAAATTCTGCCTATAGTCAACTGTCTTGCACATTTGGAATACTAAACAGTGGTCTATGATGATCTGTGGTTTTATAGAAGCAGTCCTATAAACCATGTGACAATATAGCAACATAATTGGCTTTCAAGATAACAGAATCTTCCCTGAATTTTTATCTGCATCTCAGCTTTTATTACATGCATACCAATTTCAGCATCTTCCTGGAGCATCATAGTAGGAGGATCTTTACAGCTGAAAACATGCAGAGAATTTAAACTCTGAAGACAAGTTTGGTTTTTTGAAGAATTGGCAGGTTCTAGCAAACAAATTACTTTCTCTGCAAGTAACCAGTGATAGTAATATCTGCTTTCTTGGTACCCTTATTTTCAAAACAGTGTTTCAAGGCTTTCCTTGGTCCATGAAGCCATTTTTACCATTTAAAGGCTTCTATTACATCTTGTTTGAACATAGTTTAGTAATAACATAGCAAGACATTTGCAAAATGTTTTTTGTGTCATATAGTTTTATCTTTGGTTAAAGAACAGTGAAAGTAGTTGATAGTTTTTCTACTGTAGTTTAATGTCTGTCCTGTTAAATACTAGAATTATTTCTGAAAACCTAGTGGAAAATTGCAAACAAAATGTATACTTTTGTTTCCTAAATCATTCATAGTCTTCACCACATGTATTCTACTGTCAACGATAATTGCATGCTGATTTTCCATTTGGTAATGTATCTTCTGTCAGGTTCACTTTGCTGTTAGCTATCTGAAACTGGAAAACTTTTCACAAGCAAGAAAAGCAGTGATTGGTTTCATTGCTAATTTACATATTGTCATACTTTAAAAGAACTTTCATATGTTTGTCTATATATGTACTAGCTTGTCTATTGCACATAATATTAAAGTATACTTAATGACACTTCTGATAATATTAGCTTGTTTGTGAATAGTAAAAACAGTTTAGGAAAATATATTTCAGTAATATGTTTTTTAGGAAGAACCTTGAAAGTAAGATCCACAGCTTAAAGAAATCTCAAAATCACTTGTCCTTCATGTCCTCAAAATGATTGTTAATCTATATTAATGACTTTGTCAAGCTTTTTCTAACCTTTACAAATTCAAAACCTCAGTGAAAAATTGTTCCTAAATAGATATTTCTTTTAATGTCTATTGTTTTGAAACTATATAAGTGAAAAATATTTGGTGTATATAATTTATTTTCTATATTTAAAAAATTTTATGTCTGATTACAGATGATTTATATTGAATTTTTTTGTAAATGATAACAGGGCATTTTTTTTTCCTTGAGAAAATTCAAGATGGCAAAGATGATATTCCATTCTCATAAGATAGAAAGTATTCCCAAGTAGGTCTTCCCTTTGAAGGACTCATGTTTAAACAGTACTAAATAACCTACAATTAAATTTTGTTCTTAAAAATAATTTTATTTAGTGTGCAAATGCAAATATGTCAAATAATTTTATAAAGATTTAGATTTTAAGATAGTCAAATATGTATAATATACTCTATATTAGTTTAATTTTTATTAATGTGTTTTGATGAAAATGCCTTCAACATTTTTCCTTAAACTTTTCTAGCTATTATGAATATATCTCTCTTAATATTTGCAATTTTCAATTTCCCTATTTATTAAGCTATAGAGTTCTTAATTTTTTTATTTTAAATTTACAGTTTTCATGATTATTTGTAAAACATTACTCTTAACAATAACAAATACATATTTGCAGTTTAGACTAAGAGAATTTCAACCTACAGAGCACATATAGAGTTATTTTCACTCAAAATGGTATATAAAATGCACATTTGTATGTGATAGTATATAATCTAATATTTCTCTAAATATCATACCTTTTTGGCATTTGTAATGTTGTTATTAGCTAGGGTAGTAACATCTGTACTTATATACATTTTATATTATTCATTTCTGGAAATGTCAATACAGTTTTAAAGTAAGCATCTGTCTATTGAGCTTACCAAAAGATGAAGGCAAATAGTAGATACTGGCTAAATATTGAAACTGAACTGAACTTTATTTCTAGTAAGTATCAAGATGCTGTAGAGTAAATTGATAAAGATTAAAGATGTTAGAAAGGAAGTAGGTGGAAAAGGGAGAGACTTCAGCACGAGTGGTCAGGTAAGGCCTTTCTTAGGAGGTGATGTTTAAATAGAGACTTGAATTAAGTTAAGAAATCAAACCATGAAAATATCTGAGGGGAAATCAACCATAATCAGGAAATGGGCTAGCTAGTTAAGAAGTTATTGCAGTAATCCAAGTGACATTATGTTGGTGTTATGGATCAAGATGGTGGCTGTGGAAATGAAGACGTGCTAAGATTTTTATATCAGATCTGTGAATTTGGCTGTGGGACATGGGAGAAAGACGCAAAAGTGATTTCAAGGTTTTGGCCTGAACAATCAGTTGAATTTTTCGCTGAGCTGAAGGATTCTGGTGGTAGAGCAGATGCCTTAGGGAAAAGGAAGGTGGTCTTGCATGTTAAGAGTTCTGATTTGAACATGTTTAGATAGCTTTCAAACATCCTGGTGGAAATGTCAGAAAAGTAAGTGACAGGAAACAGGGAGGAGTGGGAGTCATGAGCATAGAAAGCTGATCTTTAAGACTGTAGAATGAATGGTCCTTAGAACAGTCCAGTATCAGGAAGTCCAGGAAAGGAAGAGGAACCAATCATGGACACCGAGAAGCAACAGTCAGGAAGACAGAAAAAGAAGAGGTGCTTGCGGTGATCGAGAAGTCAAGAAAATAAGTGTTTTAAAAAAGACCACGTCAGCAGCTATCTCAAATACTATAGAGGAGATTAGACAGTTCTTTAGAGAGCTTTGTTATGAAGTGGTACAGATAAATAGGATAGTAGGTGATGAGGAGAAAGACCAAGGGGGTGTTTTTTGGTTTGGTTTTTAATGGTAACTGTTTCACCATGCATGTATCCCATAAAAGAGGAAAAATAATGGTGCAAGAAGGAAGAAAATAATTTAAGAAGTACAATTCTTGGAAAGACAAGAGGAAATTGGTTGCTGTGTAAATGTGAAGGATTGGTCTTAATAAGAACTTAGAATAATCATAAACTAGAATTGATTATTACGAGGGAGCCTATAAATAGGGTACACTACATAAATTCCTGGCTTGCCACACTAAAAAATAAGTACTGTGTACAAGATGATCTTGTTTCTCACATTAGTTCAGGTCCTGCCTGAATTCTGTAAGAGTTGACTCAGTCCTGTCTTTGGAAGAGTCAGGGGAAACCATCAATGATTGAAAAAATGTTAGAAAATCAAACTATAGTTTCAAAAATTTTCTCCACAAGAGTATAAAAGAAAACCATGAGATTTTATTGAAAAGTAACACTTCCTTTTGTCAAATATTAAGCCTAGAAACTCAGATTTATGGTTTCTATTTTTTTCAAATTAAAAAATACTATAGATTTAACTAAACTTCCCAGTATTCTAAAAGATATATATTAAGGGTAGAGGAAGAGTAAAGATTTCCCTTTTTAAAGGTAAAGTGAGGTCTATTCTATTTTTTTTTTTTTTTAATTTATTTATTTGACTGTGCTGGATCTTCATTGCGATCCACAGAAGCTTCATTCTTCATAAAACATGCAGGATCTTTAGTTGTGGCATGCAAACTCTTAATTGTGGCATGTGAGATATAGTTTCCTGACTGAATCAGAGCCCCTGTGTTGGGAGTACAGAGTCTTAGCCATTGACATCAGAGAGTCCCTGGTCTGCTTGTTGCTCAGTCACTCAGTCGTGTCTAACTCATTGTGACCCCATGGAAGCAGCACACCAGACTTCCCTGACCTTCACCATCTCCCAGAGCATGCTCCAACTCATGTCCATTGAGTTGGTGATGCCATCCAACCATCTCATCCTCTCTTGCCCCCTTATCCTCCTGCCTTCAGTCTTTCCCATCATCAGGGTCTTTTTCAATGAGTTGGTTCTTTGCATCAGGTGGCCAAAGTATTGGTGCCTCACTTATTTCCTTTAGGATGGACTGGTTTGATCTCCTTGCAATCCAAGGAACTCTCAAAGAACTAAACAGACATTTCTCCAAACAAGACATACAGATGGCTAATAAACACATGAAAAGATGCTCCACATCACTCATTATCAGAGAAATGCCAATCAAAACCACAATGAGGTACCATTACACGCCAGTCAGGATGGCTGCTATCCAAAAGTCTACAAGTAATAAATGCTGGAGAGGGTGTGGAGAAAAGGGAACCCTCTTACACTGTTGGTGGGAATGCAAACTAGTACAGCCGCTATGGAAAACAGTGTGGAGATTTCTTAAAAAACTGGAAATAGAACTGCCATATGACCCAGCAATACCACTTCTGGGCATACACACCGAGGAAACCAGATCTGAAAGAGACACGTGCACCCCAATGTTCATCGCAGCACTGTTTATAATAGCCAGGACATGGAAGCAACCTAGATGCCCATCAGCAGATGAATGGATAAGGAAGCTGTGGTACATATACACCATGGAATATTACTCAGCCGTTAAAAAGAATTCATTTGAATCAGTTCTAATGAGATGGATGAAACTGGAGCCCATTATACAGAGTGAGGTGAGCCAGAAAGATAAAGAACATTACAGTATACTAACACATATATACGGAATTTAGAAAGATGGTAACGATGGCCCTATATGCAGGGCAGAAGAAGAGACACAGAAGTACAGAACAGACTTTTGAACTCTGTGGGAGAAGGGGAGGGTGGGATGTTTCGAAAGAACAGCATGTATATTATCTATGGTGAAACAGACCACCAGCCCAGGTGGGAGGCATGAGTCAAGTGCTCGGGCCTGTTGGGCTGGGAAGATCCAGAGGAATCGGGTGGAGAGGGAGGTGGGATGGGAGACCGGGATGGGGAATTCGTGTAACTCTATGGCTGATTCATATCAATGTATGACAAAACCCACTGAAAAATTTAAAAAAAAAAAAAAAAAAAAGAGTCTTCTCCAACACCACAGTTCAAGAGCATCAATTCTTTGGCACTCAGCCTTCTTTATGGTTCAACTCTTACATCCATACCTGACTACTGGAAAACCCATAGCTTTGACTAGATGCACCTTTGTTGGCAAAGTAACATCTCTGCTTTTTAATATGTTTTCTAGGTTTGTCATAGCTTTTTTCCAAAGAGCAAGCATCTTTTAATTTCATGGCTAGAGTCACCATCTGCAGTGATATTGGAGCCCAAGAAGATAGTCTGTCACTGTTTCCATTGTCCCCCATCTATTTGCCATGAAAATATAGGACCGGATGCCATGATTTTAGTGTTTTGAATGCTGAGTTTTAAGCCAGCTTTTTCACTTTCCTCTTTCACCTTCATCAAGAGGCTCTTTAGTTCCTCTTCACTTTCTGCCATAAGGGTGGTATCATCTGCATATCTGAGGTTGTTGATGTTTCTCCTAGCAGTCTTGATTCCAGCTTGTGTTTCATCCAGCCCAGCATTTCTCATGATGTACTCTGCATATAAGTTAAATAAGCAGGGTGACAATATACAGCCTTGACATACTCTTTTCCCGATTTGGGACCAGTCTATTGTTCCATGTCCAGTTCTAACTGTTGCTTTCTGACCTGCATACAGATTTTTCAAGAGGCAGGTCAGGTGGTCTGGTATTCCCATCTCTTTAAGAATTTTCCACAGTTTCTTGTGATCCACACAGTCAAGGGCTTTAGCATAGTCAATAATGCAGAAGGAGATGTTTTTCTGGAATTCTCTTGCTTTTTCTGTGATCCAATGGATGTTGGCAATTTGATCTCTGGTTCTTCTTCCTTTTCTAAATCCAATTTGAACATCTAGGAGTTCATGGTTCGCGTACTATTTAAGCCTGGTTTGGAGAAATGTGAAATGAGCTAGCAGACTTTCCTGGAGTGTGAAATGAGTGCAATGTACAGTAGTTTGAACATTCTTTGGCATTGCCTTTCTTTGGGATGGGAATGAAAACTGACCTTTCCCAGTCCTGTACTCACTACTGAGTTTTCCAAATTTGCTGGTGTATTGAGTTTAGCACTTTAACAATATCATCTTTTAGGATTTGAAATAACTCAGCTGGAATTCCTTCAGCTCCACCAATTTTGTTCTTAGTGATACTTCCTAAGACCCACTTGACTTTGCGTTCCAAGATGTCTGGGTCTGGGTGAGTGATCACACCATTGTGGTTATCTGGGTCATTAAGATCTTTTCTGTATAGTTCTTCTGTGTATTCTTGCTTAATTTTAATCTTCTGCTTAATCTCTTCTGAGATTAATCTTCTTAATCTCTTCTGTTTCTGTTTAGTCCTTGCTGTTTTTGTCCTTTATTGTGCCCATCTTTGCATGAAATGTTCTCTTGATATCTCTAATTTTCTTGAAGACATCTCTAGTCTTTCCCGTTCTATTGTTTTCCTCTACTGCTTTGCATTGTTCACTTAGGAAGACTTTATTATCTCTCCTTGCTATTGTTTGGAACCATTCAGATGGCTATATCTTTCCTTTCTCCTTTACCTTTTGTTTCTCTTCTTTTGACAGCTATTTGTAAGGCCTCCTCAGGCAACCATTTTGCCTTTCTGCATTTCTTTTTCTTGGGGATATTTTTGATCACCGCCTCCTATATGTTATAAACCTACATCCATAGTTCTTTAGGTACTCTTGTCTACCAGATCTAATCCCTTGAATCTATTTGTCCACTGTATTGTGGACAATTGTATCTATTGTCCCTTGAATCTATTTGTCCACTGTATTGTCCACTGTATTGTATTGTACATACTGTATATATGATATATGTATATATACAATATACATATTTTATATGTATTGTAAATCAAATGTAAGGCATTTGATTTAGGTCATATCTGAATGACCTAGTAGTGATTTTTCCTACTTTCTTCAATATAAGTCTGAATTTGACAATAAGGAGTTCATGATCTGAGCCACAGTCAGATCCCGGTCTTGTTTTTGCTAACTGTATAGTTTCTCTATCTTTGGCTGCAAAGAATATAATCAATCTGGTTTCAGTAATCCCCATCTGGTGATGTCCATTTGTAGAATCATCTGTTTTGCTGTTGGAAGAGGGTGTTTTCTATGACCAGTGCATTCTCTTGGCAGAACTCTGGTAGCCTTTGCTCTACTTAATTTTGTACTTCAAGGTCAAACTTGCCTGTTACCCCAGATACATCTTTACTTCCTACTTTTGCATTCCAGTCCCCTGTGATGAAAAGGACATCAATTTTTGGTGTAGTTCTAGAAGGTCTTGTAGGTCATCACAGAACCATTCAACTTCAGCTTCTTTGGCATTAGTGATTGGGATATAGACTTGGATTACTGTGATGTTGAATTATTTGACTTGGCAATGAATGGAGATCATTCTGTTGTTTTTGAGACTGCACCCAAGTACTGCATTTAGGACTCTTTTGTTGACTGTGAGGGCTACTCCATTTCTTCTAAGGAATTCTTAGAAGTAGATATAATGGTCACCTGAATTAAATTTGCCCATTCTGATCCATTTTATTTCACTTATTCCTAAAATGTCAACATTCACTCTTGCCATCTCCTGTTTGACCTCTCCCAGTTTACCTTGATTCATGGACCTGACATTCTAGATTCCCACGCAATATTTGTTCTTTACAGCATCAGACTTTACTTTCACCACAGACACATCCTCACCTGGGATGTTGTTTCCACTCTGGCTCAGCCTCTTCATTCCTTCTAAAACTATTTGTCTGCTCTTCTCTAGTAGCATATTGGGCACCTACTGACCTGGGGAGTTCATCTTTCAGTGTCATATCTTTCTACCTTTTCATACTGTTCATGGGGTTGTCAAGGCAAGAATACTGAAGTGGTCCGTTCTCCAGTGATTTGTCAGAACTTTCCTCCATGTCCCATCCATTTTGGGTGGCGCTACATGTCATGGCTCATAGTGTTACTGAGTTAGACCAGGCTGTGATCCATGTGATCAGTTTGGTTTTCTGTGATTGTGTTTTTCATTCTGTCTACTCTCTGATGGACCATGTCTATTAACTCAGTGAAGTTTAAAAAGCTAGCAGTATCATTTCATTCAAGATGACTATAGAGATTAGTTTCATTTACATGTTTATGCACCTTGAATTTTTTTTTTAAGTCACATATACATGTGAAGGATCATTAGTAGAACCCAGTTAGAAAGCAATTCAGATTTTGAAAATCAGAATGGTTGACTTTGTAGAGTTAGAAGAAATAAGCCTCTAGATATCTATCATGCAATTCTTTTTGCTGTTTTTGTTTATTCACTAACTGTGTCCAACTCTTTTGTGATCCCATGAACTGTAGCACTCAAGGCTCTTCTGTACATGGGATTTCCCAGGCAAGAATACTGGAGGGAGTTCCTTTTTCCTTCTACAGGGGATCTACTGGACCCAGGGATTGAACCTGTGTCTACTGCACTGGCAGGCAGGTTTTTTATGACTGCCACCAGGGAAGCCCCATTATGCTCTTACCAAATTCATGTTTGAAAGTAGTTTGTCCCTGAATCTTTATCCATTACTGAACTACATGGCCAGATATTGTTTTTCTAAGAGTTTTATTGCAGTTAAGTTCTTTTTTTTTAGTTGAAATATAGGTGGCATACAATATAAGGTTATTTTCAGGTATTATGTATTTGTATACATAATGAAACTACCATGATAAGTCTAGTAATCCTCTACCCCCATCCAAAGTGCTTACAGTATTATTGACCATATATTCCATATGCTGTATATTATAGACAAGTCATATATTTATTATATAACTAGCGGGTGGTACCACTTAATTCCATTCACCTGTTTCATATACTACCTCATCCCCTGCCCTTCTGACAACCACCTATTTGTTCTCTGTATCCATGACTTTGTTTTGTTTGGATTTGTTTTACTTTTTAAATGCTACATGTGAGAAAATGTGGTATTTATATTTCTTAATCTGACATATTTAGTTTGCAGAATACCTTCTAAATCCATCCATGTTGCAAATAGAAAAATTTCATTTTTATAACTGAGTAATAGTCCATTTTCTCTACATACCACATCTTCTTTACCCGTTCATCTCTTGATGGACTTAAGTTGCTTCCATATCTTTAACTGTTGTAAATATTCCTGTAGTGAACATTAGAGTACAAATATCTCTTTGAATTAGCATTTTTGTTTCCTTTGAATAAATACCCAGAAGTGAGATTGCTGGGTCATGTGACAATTCTGATGCTACTTGGTGGCTCAGATGGTAAAGAATCTGCCTGCAATTTGATTCCTGAGTTGAGATGATCCCTCCGAGAAGGCAATGGCCACCCAGTCCAGTATTCTTGCCTGGAGAATTCCATGGACAGAGGATTCAGGCGGGTCACAGTCCATGTCATACATGACTGAGCAACTTGCATTTTCACTTTTTCACATGGCAGTTCTATTTGTACTTTTCTGAAGGACCTTCACACTGTTTCTATATGTTTCTGTAATGGTTGCATCATTTATAATCTCACCCACAGTGCATGAGTGTTCCCTTTTTTCCAATCCTCATCACCAGTCATTTTCTCTCTAATGAGGCTCTTCTGACAGGTGTACAGTAGTCTCTTATTGTGTTTTTTTTTAATTTTCATTTCCCTGATGATTAGAAATGTTGAGCGTCTTTTCATATGTCCTCTTGCCATCTCTGTATCTTGTTTGGGAAAATGTCTATTCAGGTTCTCTGACCATTTTAAAATAATTTTCTATGTTGGGTTGTATGAGTCCTTTGTATTTTGAACACTAATTCCTTATCAGATGTATCATTTGCAAGTATTTTCTTTCCTTTCTATAGGCTGTCTTTTGGTTTTGTGATACTTTACTGTGCAGAAGCTTTTTAGCTTGATATAGTCTCATTTATTTAGTTTTATTTTCCCTACCTTGAGGAGTCAGATTCAAAAAGTAGTGCTAAAACTGATATCAACAAGCATACTGCCAATGTATTATTCCATGTTTTATGATTTCAGGCTTTGTAGTTAAGTTATTAATCCATTTTGAGTTTATATTTGTATATGGTATGAGAAAGAAGTCTGGTTTGAGTCTTTTGAATGTAGCTGTCCATTTACTGAAGAGGCTGTCTTTTCTCAATTATTTATTTTGGCATAGATTAATTGTCCATGTAAGTGTGAGTTTTGGGATTTTTCTCTTCTGTTCTATTTCTGGGTTTTCTATCCTGTTCCATTTGAATTATATGTCTGGTTTGTGGCTAGTACCATCCTGTTTTGATTACTGTAGCTTTGTAGTGTAGTTTTAAATTAGGGAGTGTCATAATTCCAGCTTTATTCTTCTTTCTCAAGATTGATTTGACTATTCAGGGTCTTTTATGTTTCCATACAAATTTTAGAATTTTTTGTTCTAGTTCTGTAAAAAAATGCCATGGGCATTTTTATAAGGATTGCATTGAATATGAAGATTGCCTTGGGTTATGTCATCATTTTAACAATATTAATTCTTCCAATCCATGAGAACGATATTTGTTTCCATTTGTTTCTGTTGTCTTCAGTTTCATTCCTCAGTGTCTTAGTTTTCCAAGTACAAGTCTTTTACCTCCTTAGTTGGATTTATTCCTAGTCATTTTATTCTTTTTTATGTAATTTGAAGTGGGATTGTTTTCTTAATTTCTCTTTCTGATACTTTATATAAGTGTATAGAAACACAATAGATTCCTGCATATTAATTTTGTGTCCTGCAACTTTACTGAATTCATTGATAACTTCTAGCAGTGTTTTGGTGTTGTTATTGGGTGTTATTAGCATATTCTATATATAGTATCATGGCATCTGCAATAGTGACAGTTTCCCTTCTTTTCCAAATTGGATTCCTTTTATTTCTCTTTCTTGTCTGATTGCTGTGTGTAGCACTTCTAATACTATATTGAATAAAAGAGAATGGGCATTGTCGTCTTGCCCCAGATCTTAGAGAAAATGCTTTCAAATCTTCACCATTGACTATGATGTTATCTGTGGGCTTGTCATATATGGCCTTTAATATGTTGAGGTAGATTCTCTCTTTGCCCACCTTGTTGAGAGTTTTTATCATAAGTGGATGTTGAATTTTGTCAGAAGATTTTTCTTGGTTTACTGATATTGTCATATGTTTTTTTATTGTAATTTGTTAATGTGGTGTACCACATTGATTTATTTGCAGATGAAAAACCCTTGCATCCTGGGATAAATCCCACTTGATCATGCTGTATGACCCTTTTAATGTATTGTTGGATTTGGTTTCCTCAGATTTCATTAGTGATATTGACTTGTAATTTTCTTTTTTTTTTTTTTTTTTTGTGGTATCTTTGTCTGATTTTTTTGTAACAGGGTGATGCTGGCCTTATGATGAGTTCAGAAGTGTTCCTTTCTCTACAATTTTTTGGAATAGTTTGAGAAAGATAGGTGTTAACTCTTCTTGACATGGTTGGTAAAATTCATCTGTGAAGCCTTCTGGTTCTGGAGTTTTGTTTTTGTAGATTTTTTTTTTTTTTTTTACTGATTCCATTTCATTTACTGGAAATTGGTCTGTTTATATTTTCTGTTTGTTCCTGGTTCAATCTTGGGAGATTGCATAGTCCAGGAATTTCTGCATTTCTTCTTCTAAGTTGTTCATTTTATTGGCATAAAATTGTTTGTAGTAACCTCTTATGATCCTTTGTATTTCTGTGGTGTCACTTGTAACTTCTCCTTTTTCATTTTTGATTTTATTGGTTACACCCTCTCTTTTTTCTTGATACTTCTGGCTAATTTATCAATTTTATTTATCTTTTCAAAGAATCAGCTATTTGATTAATCTTTTCTGTTGTTTTCTTTTAAGTTTCTATTTTGTGTATTTTTGCTCTAATCTTGGTGATGTCTTTTCTTCTACTAACTTTAGATTTCTGTTTTCCTTTAGGTAGTTCCTTCAGGTGTAGGATTAGATTATTTGAGATTTTCTTGTTTCTTGCAATAGGCTAGTATTACTATAAAATTGTCTGTCTTAGAATTGCTTTTGCTGTGTTTAATAGATTTTGGATTTCCATTTTTATTTACCTCTCAGTTCAGGTCAGTCACACAGTCTGAATCTTTGCGACCTCATGAACTGCAGCACGCCAGGCTTCTCTGTTCATCACCAGCTCCTGGAACTTTCTCAAATTCATGTCTGTTGAGTTGGTGGTGCTGTCTAGCCATCCAGTCCTCTGCCTCCCCTTCTCCTTTTGCCATTTAACATTTTAAAATTCATATTTGCATCTTTTTCTGTGTATGTCCGTTAACTCCTTCTTGTGGATATAGGTGATTTTACTTCTTTTGTCTTTTAACATTCCTGTTAGCTTTATAAGTGATAGATCCACTGCCTTTATTCCATATTTGCCTTTACCAAAGAGATTTTTCCTTTCATAATTTTATGTTTCTAGTTGTGGTGTTTTCTTTTCTGTCTAGAGAAGTCCCTTTAATATTTATTGTAACACTCAGTTAGTGGTGCATGAACTATTTTAGCTTTTGCTTTTCTAGAAAGCTGTTATCTGTCCTTATATTGGATGATAGCTTTGTCAGATGGAGTATTCTTGATTGTAGGTTTTATTCTTTCATCAGTTTGAACACATCATGCTAAGCCCTTTTGACCTGCAAAGTTTCCACTGAAAAATTAACAAATAGACTTATGGGGGTTCCTTTTTGTGTAAGTAACTGCTTTTCTCTTGCTGCTTTTAAAATTCTCTCCTTATCTTCATTTTTGCCATTTTATGTTAATTTTTAGTATAGCTATCTTTGGGCTCATCTTATTTGTGATTCTGTCCTTCCAGGACATGGGTGCTTTTTTCCATTGCCATGTTAGTGGAGTTTTCAGCTATTATTTTTTCAAATAAGTTCTCTGCCCCTTTCTCTCTGTTTTCTACTCCTGGAACCCCTGTAATATGAAAGCTTGTATGCTTGATGTTGTCTCGGAGGTGTCTTAAGTTATCCTCATTTTTTTAATTTCTTCTTTTCTGTTCAGATTGTGTGATTTCCATTACTCTGTCTCACAGTTCACTGTTCTGTTTCTGTGTGTCAATTTATCTTTTGTTGACTCCTTTTAGCTTATTTTTATTTTACTCATTGTATTCTGCTCTGTTTGATTCCCTTTTATATTTTCCAACTCTTTGTTAAACTTCTGTGTTCCTCATTCTTCTGCATTTTTTTGAACATCCTTGTGATCATTGCATTGAATCCTTTCTTAAATTGCTTATTTATACATCCTTTAGTTCTCTTTCTGAGGTTTTGCCTTGTTCCTTCATTTGGAACATATTCCTCTGTCTCCTCATTTTGCCTGACTCTCTGTGCTTATTTCTGTGTATTAGGTATCCTGGTTACATTTCCTGACCTTGTAGACGTGGCCTTATAAAGGAGATGTTCTGTGGGGCCCAGTAACAGGTACCTCTCTGGTCATCAGAGTTAGGTGCTCTAGGGTGCCCCATCTGTGGGCTGCCAGGTCCTTCACTGTGTCAGGATCAGTTACTGTGGACATGCTGGTGTGTGGAGCAGCTCTGGCCTGGTTGGCTGCCAAACCCTATCTCAGACTGTAGTTGCCAGTGTTGATGGTGGCCAATAAATGGACCCTGCACAGGTGACTGCACTACCCAGTGGGTCCTAGGACTGGTGCCAACCACCTATGGTATGTCATTCAGTTCAGTTCAGTCGCTGAGTTAGGTCTGGCTCTTTGCGACCCCATGGACTGCAGCACTCCAGGTCTCCCTGTCCATCACCAACTCCCAGAGCCTACTCAAATTCATGTCCATTGAGTCGGTGATGCCATCCAACCATCTCATCCTCTGTCATCCCCTTCTCCTCCTTCCTTCAATCTTTCCAAGCATCAGGGTCTTTTCCAATGAATCAGGTGGCCAAAGTATTGGAGTTTGAGCTTCAGCATCAGTCCTTCCAGTGAATATTCAGACTGATTTCCTTTAGGGTGGACTGGTTGGATCTCCTTGCAGCCCAAGGGACTCTCAAGAGTCTTCTCCAACACCACAGTACAAAAGCATCAATTCTTCAGTTCTCAGCTTTCTTTATAGTCCAACTCTCACATCCATACATTACTACTGCATAAACCATAGCTTTGATTAGACAGACCTTTGTCGTCTAAGTTGTGTCTCTGCTGTTTAATATGCTGTCTAGGTTGGTCATAGCTTTTCTTTCAAGGAGCAAGCATCTTTTAATTTCATGGTTGCAGTCACCATCTGCAGTGATGTTGGAGCCCCAAAATATATAAAGTCTGTCACTATTTCCATTGCCATTTATTTTCCAAGATGGCATGTAACCTTGTAGCTATAATGGGTGGGATAGAGTTCTCCAATATGGAGCTTCCCAGCAGTGTTCCATAGTAGAAAAGGCACCCCCAAAGTGGTGCTGCCAATGTCTGTGTACCCAGGAGTTATCCCAATTACCTCTTCCCTCTCCAGGAGGCTCTCCTAGATCAGCAAGTGAGTTCACACCATGCTCCTTTCTAATTACTGCCGCTGTGCTGGGACTTAAAGTGTGTGGGATTTCATATGTGCCCTTTAAGAACAGACACTTATTTCCTGTAAACCTCCAGTTCTTCCATACCTAAGCCCAGCTAGTACTGAAAGCTAGATATTTGGGGGTTCATCTTCATGTTGCAGGACCAATAGAGTGGAAAGCCAGTATGAAACTTGGACCCCTCATTTATTTTGCAAACCTCTGCACTTATTATCTTCCCAGTTATGGGTCACCTACATGGTGATGTGGGTCTTGACTAAACTGCATCTCAACCCCTCCTACCTGTCTCATTGTGGTTCCTTCTTTATATCTTTACTTGTGGAATATCTTTTATGTTAGTCTTCAGGTCATTCCTGTTAAGTGTTCTGTAAACAGTTATAAGTTTGCTGTCCCATGGGAGGTGTCGAGCCCAGCGTCTTCCTACTCTGCCATTTTTGCCATAGATATGTAGCTAAGTTTTTTAAGCAATGAGAAATATATAGCATGCTCTGTGTTTTATAAGCACCAGGTTTGCTACTAAGGTTTCATTTTTGTGTGTATCTTAATAACCTGGGTAAGGTTTTTTGGTTTGTTTATTCTGTACTTTATTAATTCAAGATTTTTTATTTTGATATTCTTGACAATTCAGATAATGACCTGTAAGGTGGAATCCAAAATACTATAAATTTTTTGTTTTCATTCTTTATATTATTTGCAATTGTCCAATAAATACTGGGACAGTAAACCTTACTCTTTTAATATACTAGAGGCAGAATTATAAAGAATGCCTAACAAGTAACAGGTCTCTTATAGGAGAATCTTTAAGAAATGTTCTTTTTTATATCCATGGAGATAGGTTGTGTTCATTATGCCAAGGGTTCAAACAGGAAGAAAATATTAACTTAATGTAAAAATATTAGGATATTAATTTTCAAGAAATAATAAAACAGAGCAGAGAGCTTACTCTATTCAGTCAGTTCAGTCGCTCAGTCATGTCCGACTCTTTGCAACCCCATGGATTGCAGCATACCAGGCCTCCCTGCCCGTCACCAAATCCCAGAGTTTACTCAAACTCGTGTCCATTGAGTTGGTGATGCCATCCAACCATCGCATCCTCTTTGGCCCCTTCTCCTCCTGCCTTCAATCTTTCTCAGCATCAGGATCTTTTCCAATGAGTCAATTCTTTGTATCAGGTGGGCAAAGTATTGGAGTTTCAGCTTGAGCATCAGTTCTTCCAGTGAATATTTAGGACTGATTTCCTTTAGGATGGACTGGTTGGATCACTCTATTATCCGAAGGATTTTCCACTAGAATAAATGTGGATGATCAGGTTGTATACTTATTTTTTTCACAATTTTTTCACTTATTTTTTCATAATGTTCATGTTATGTACTCTTAATTGATTTATTTTTAATTGATGGATAATTGCTTTACAATATTGTGTTGGTTTCTACCACACATCAACATCAATCAGCCATAGGTATACATGTGTCCCCTCCCTCTTGAACCTCAGTCCCACCTCCCACCCTTTCCCATCCCTGTAGGTAGTTACAGAGCTCTGGTTTGAGTTCCCTAATTCATAGAGCAAATTCTTATTGGCTGTCTTTTTCACATATGGTATTATGTGTGTTTCCATTTGTTCCACCCTCACCCTCCTCCCCACCACCGCCCTTTTCCAATAAGTCTGTTCTCTATGTCTGTTATCTCTGTTGCTGCACTGCAAATAAGTTCATCAGTACCATCTTTCTATATTCCATATATATGCATTAATATATCATTTTTGTTTTTCTCTTTCTGACTTACTTCATTCTGTGTAACAGGCTGTAGGTTCATCCACCTCATTAGAACTGACTCAAATGGATTCCTTTTTATGACTAATATTCTGTTGTATGTATGTACCACAGCTTCTTTATCCATTTATATGTTGACGGACATCTGGGTTGCTTCCATGTCCTAGCTAGTGTAAATGGTGCTGCAGTGAACACTGGGGTACATGTTACGTGTGTCTTTTTTAATTTTGGTTTCCTCAGGGTATATGCCTAGTAATGGGATTACTGGGTCGTATGGTAGTGTTGTTCCCAATTTTTTAAGTAATCTCCAATCTGTCTTCCATAGTGGCTGTATCAGTTTACATCCCCACCAAGAGTACTAGAGGGTTCCCTTTTCTGCACACCCTCTCCAGCATTTATTGTTCATGGATTTTTTGACGGTGGCCATTCTGACCAGTGTGAGGTGATATCTCACTGCAGTTTTGATTTGCATTTCTCTAATAATGAGCCATGCTGAGCATCTTTTCATGTGTTTGTTAGCGATCTGTATGTCATCTTTGGGAAATGTCTGTTTAGGTCTTCCAGGTTTTGTTTTTTTTTTTTTTTGTAAATTAATTTATTTATTTTAATTGTTCCTCCCAGTTTTTGATTGGGTTGTTTGTTTGCATGACTGTTAATATATTTTGGAAGTTAATTCTTTGTCAGTTGTTTCCTTTGCTATTATTTTCTCCCATTCTGAGGGTTGTCATTTGACCTTGCTTATAGTTTCCTTTGCTGTGCAAAACTTTTCATTAGATTCCACCGGTTTTTTTTTTTTTTTTTCTTCAATTTCCATTATTCTAGGAGATGGGTGATAGAGGATCTTGCTGTAATTTATGTCAGATAGTGTTCTGCCTATATTTTCCTCAAAGAGTTTTATAATTTCTGGTCTTATATTTAGCTCAAAGTGGTTTGAGTTTATCTTTGTGTGTGGTGTTAGGAAGTATTACTTCATTCTTTTACACGTAGCTATGCAGATTCTCCCAGGACCACTTCTTGAAGAGACTATCTTTTCTCCATTGAATATACTTGCCTCTTTTGTCAAAGATAAGTTGCCTGTAGGTACTTGGGATTATCTTTGGGCTTTGTATCTTGTTCCATTGGTCTGTATTTTTGTTTTTGTGCCAGAAATATATATTGTTCTTATTTTTATATCCATTCATCCAGTCTGTCTTTTGGTTGGAGCATTGTATACATTGTATTAAAGTAATTATTGACGTATATATATGTTCCTGTTGACGTTTTTTAATTTGGGGGCTTGTTTTTGAAGATGGTTTCCTTGTCTTTTCTTCCTGACTACAGAAGTCCCTTTAACCTTTCTTGAGAGCGGATTTAGAGGTGCTAGATTCTCCTAACTTTTACTTGTCTGTAAAGCTTTTGATTTCTTCATCAGTTCTAAATGAGATCCTTGCCAAGTAGAGTAATCTTGGTTGTAGATTTTTCCCTTTCAGTACTTTTAAGTTTATATCCTGCCATTCCCTGCTGATCTGCAGAGTTCCTGCTGAAAGGTTTCAGCTGTTAATTGTATGGAGTTTCCCTCCTATGTTACTTGCTGCTTTTTTCTTGCTGCTTTTAACAGTCTTCCTTTGTGTTTAACCTTGATTAGTTTGATTAGTGTGTGTCTCAGTGTGTTTCTCTTTAGGTTTAGCCTGTGTGGGATACTCTGTGCTTCTTGGACTTGATTGACTATTTCATTTCCCAGGTTGGGGAAGTTTTCATCTATAATTTCTTCAAAAATGTTCTCTGACCCTTTCTTTTTCTCTTCTTCTGAGATCCCTGTAATTCACATGTTGGTTCATTTAACATTGTCCCAGAAGTCTCTAGGACTATCCTCAATTCTTTTCATTATTTTTCCTTTATTCTGCTCTTCACCAATTATTTCCACCATTTTGTCTTCCAGCTCATGTATCCTTTCTTCTGCCTCAGGTATTCTACTACTGATTCCTTCTAGAGTGTTTTTAATTTCAGTAATTATGTTATTCACCTCTGTTTACTCTTTATTTCTTCTAGGTCCTTGTTAAATGTGTTAATTGATTCTTGCACTTTTTCCATTCTATTTTCAAGATTTTGGATCATCTTTACTATCATTACTCTGAACTCTTTTTCAGGTAATTTGCCCGTTTCCTCTTGGTTTATTGGGCTTGAGAGTTTCTGCCTTGTTCCTCCATTTGTGCACTGTTTCTCTTTTCATTTTTCTCTTACTTACTGGTTTGAGGTCTTCTCTTCACAGGCATTAGGGCCATATTCCTTCTTCCTTTTGTTTTCTTCCCTCTGCGGGTAAAGTTAGTCCAGTCATTTTTGTAGGCTTTGTGTTGGGAGTGACTTGTGCCTGCATTCTGGTAGGAGGACGTGAGTTGTTTTTTTTTTTTTCCTCTCTGATGAGCAGGGTTGTGTGAGGTGGTATGTTTCAGAGTCTCTGTGGAAATCCTATCTGCTGATAATTGGGTTTGTGTTTTTATCTTGCTTGTTATTTGGGTGAGGTATTCTGTGCTGGGTGAGACTGGCAGTCGAGTGATGCTGGTCTTGTGTACAGATGGAGGCCTTCCTGGGAGTTCTTACTAGTACTCCCTGGGGTCAGGAGTTCTCCAACAGCCTAGGGTCCTGGACTGAGTGCTCCCACTCCAAAGGCTCAGGCCTGATCTCTGGCTATGTGACTGAGATTCTACAAGTCATTTGTTGTGGCATTAATTTCTGTTAATAGCATATACAGCACTATATATAAATGTAAAATGTATAGAAAAATTACTTGTGTTAAAATGGTAGAATTATGGAAGAAATCTTTGATATGGTGGTATTTGACAAGGTCCTGAAGAAGTTGAGGGAATTGCCCTGCAGATTAGATACCGACTAGAAGAGAGTTTCAGGCAGAGGAAACAGCAAGTACCCTGAGGCAAAAGATTATTTTGAGAAAGAGAAGCCAGTGTGACTGAAGGCTGGTAAATAAGGAAAAGGTGGTCAGAGAAGTAAAAGGTTAGAATGATATGGTTGGAAGAAAGACATTGGACTTAGGGTAGGAACAGACAGTGAAGACCTTATATGCTGTTTTAAGGGCATTAACTTGTGTGAGTGAGATACGTGTGATAAATATTATGTTTATGTTATTATGTTACTGATGTGATAATTACTGTTATTAAAGCCATCTTTTTACTCACTGAATTCTTTTGCTCAGCCTAAACCCTAAAATTTTCTTTTATTTATAATATGTAGCTACTTATAAGCTCATTTCTACCATAAATAATTTTAAAATAAATCATTAAATAATATTTTTACACTGATATATATTTTCAAAGTTATCAACTAAAAGTTTTGGCAAAATTTGTCAAGTTGCATACAACAAAATCCAGCTAAGGTGCCTTTACACATCCGGGCATTGCCTTTTAAATAAGATAGAAATAGATTGAAAGCAAAATAATAGAAAAAGAGAAGCCATGATTGTGTAGCTATATTAATATCAGGGAAAGCAAGTTTCAAAGCATAGAATATAACAAGTGATAATAAAGGTTATTTTATAATGATAAAGTTATCAAGTCATCAGAAGAATATAGTAATACTAAACTGTTATACATGTAAAAGCAGAGTTTAAAAATACATTATGTACCTCTCTCAACAGTTGACAGAATACTAGACAGAAAAGCGGTAGCAATATGGAAAACTTGAACAGCTTTATTAAATAACTTATTTATAAAATAACTTGATTACATTCTATAACAGCATAGTACATATCTTTTAAAGTACACACAGAATTATACTAAGGTAGATAGATCAAACTTGTCTCAAATAATCTATAAATATTTATAAATGTTAGCAATTAGTAGCAAAAAGATTTTAGGCAATTTAAAATACCTAGAAGTTAAATATCTACTTTTAAATAAATATCTACTTTTAAATAAAATATGGGAGTAGAACTATGGATGGAGGTTTGTGACATTGTACAGGAGGCAGTGATCAAGACCAATCCCCAAGAAAAAGAAATGCAAAACAGCAAAATGGTTGACTGTGCCCTCCAAGAGCCTGTTTCCCAATCCTGTGTAAATCATTTCCCTTACAACTATACAGTGGAAGTGAGAAATAGATTTAAGGGACTAGATCTGATAGAATGCCTGATGAACTATCGATGTAGGTTTGTGACATTGTACAGGAGACAAGGATCAAGACCATCCTAAAGAAAAGAAATGCAAAAAAGCAAAATGGCTTTCTGAGCAGGCCTTACAAATAGCTGTGAAAAGAAGAGAAATGAAAAGCAAAGGAGAAAAGGAAAGATATGCCCATTTGAATGCAGATGTCCAGACAATAACAAGGAGAAATAAGAAAGCCTGCCTCAGTGATCAGTGCAAAGAAATAGAGGAAAACAATAGAACGGAGAAGACTAGAGATCTCTTCAAGAAAATTAGAGATACCAAGGAAATATTTCATGCAAAGATGGGCACAGTAAAGGACAGAAATGGTATGGACCTAACAGAAGCAGATGATATTAAGAAGAGGTGACAGGAATACACAGAAGAACTATCCAAAAAAGATCTTCATAACCCAGATAACCACGATGGTGTGATCATTCACCTAGAGCCAGACATCCTGGAATGTGAAGTCAAGTGGGCCTTAGGAAGCATCACTACAAACAAAGCTAGAGGAGGTGATGGAATTCCAGGTGAGCTATTTCAAATCCTGAAAGATGGTGCTGTGAAAGTGCTGCACTCAATATGCCAACAAATCTGAAAAACTCAGCAGTGCCCACAAGACTGGAAAAGGTCAGTTTTCATTCCAATCCCAAAGAAAGGCAATCCCAAAGAATGTTCAAACTACTGACTGCACAATTGCACTCATCTCACATGGCTAGTAAAGTAATGCTCCAAATTCTCCAAGCCAGGCTTCTGCAATATGTGAACCGTGAACTTCCAGATATTCAAGCTGGTTTTAGAAAAGGCAGAGGAACCAGAGATCAAATTGCTAGCATCTGCTGAATCATAGAAAAAGCAAGAGTTCTAGAAAAACATCTACTTTTGCTTTATTGACAATGCCAAAGCCTTTGACTGTGTGGATCACAACAAACTGTGGAAAATTCTTAAAGAGATGGGAATAGCAGACCACCTGACCTGCCTCCTGAGAAATCTGTTTGCAGGTCAAGAAGCAACAGTTAGAACTGGACATGGAACAACACACTGGTTCCAAATTGGGAAAGGGGTACGTCAAGGCTGTATATTATCACCCTGCTTATTTAATTTATATGCTGAGTACATAATGAGAAACGTTGGGCTGGAGGAAGCACAAGCTGGAATCAAGATTCCTGGGAGAAATATCAATAGCCTCACATACCCAGATGACATGACCTTTATGGCAAAAAGCAAGGAAGAACTAAAGAACCTCTTGATGAAAGTGAAAGAGGAGAGTGAAAAAGTTGGCTTAAAACTCAACATTCAGAAAACTAAGATCATGGCATCTGGTCCCATCACTCCATTGCAACTTGATCAGGAAACAATGGAAACAGTGAGAAACTTTATTTTCTTGGGCTCCAAAATCACTGCAGATGGTGTTTGCACCCATGAAACTAAAAGACACTTACTCCTTGGGAGAAAAGCTACGACCAACCTAGACAGCATATTAAAACAAAGGTCTAGTCAAAGCTATGGTTTTTCCAGTAGTCATGTATGGATGTGAGAGTTGGACTGTGAAGAAAGCTGAGTGCAGAATTGATGCTTTTGAACTGTGGTGTTGGAGAAGACTCTTGAGAGTCCCTTGGACTGCAAGGAGATCCAATCAGTCCATCCTAAAGGAAATTAGTCCTGAATATTCACTGGAAGGACTGATGCTGAAGCTTAAACCCCAATACTTGGGCTACCTGATGCAAAGAACCAACTCATCTGAAAAGACCCTGATTTTGGAAAAACTGAGGGCAGGAGAAGAAGGGGATGACAAAGGATGAGATGGTTGGATGGCATCACCAACATGATGGGCATAAGTTTGAGTAGGCTCTGGGATTTGGTGACGGACAGGGAAGCCTGGCTTGCTGCAGTCCATGGGGTCGCAGAAGGTCGGACATGACTGAGAGATTGAACTGAACTGAACTGATGGGAGAAGAGGATATCAAAAAGAAAATTAGGAATTAATTTAGCTGAGTAAAAATCAAAACACAGCACATCAAAATTCTGAGATACTATGAAGAGTTAAAATCAATGTAAATGGTTAGCAGAATATAAATGGATGGAATCTAACTACAGCACACTTAATACACCTTTAGAAAAACAGTTCTCTGAAGTTGATATGCAAGGTAACTTTATTAGTGGAGTACATGAGGCAAGAAATTATCTTTTTAAGGATCATACAGTCAAAATGGTTAGATCTCCAGAAAACTTGTCCAAATCAGTCTTGTTCTCTTGAACTCCAGGTTTTACATCTCAGTCACACAAGTCTACTTAAAGTAATGACTTGAAATTGAAACTTGGGGAGCTTACTTAATTTATCTTTTCTCCCATGCTTGTATTACTAGTAGACCTAATGTACAAGATTTGATAAATGATGGTGTAAACCTAGGTTTGCATTTAGGAAAAATTTAGACTCAAGAATGGCAAATATCTAGTAGTACACCCACTATTTTTTGAAGTTGGTATAGCAAGTCTTTCCTAGGAAGAAATATCTTATTTGTCTTTAATACTAATTCTGAAGTTTTAATTCCAGCATAATTCCTGATAATCTACCTGTTGATGAGCTGTAGTTTATTACTATCTTTTTGTCCAATAAATTGAGAAACTTTTTATGTACAGAGTTGTCAACCTGCTAATCACTTTTAATGTGTTGTTTACTCCAGTTAATGACTGAATGTACTTAATTTCATTTCAGATATATTGCATTTTAATTCTAGATGAATTTGTTCTCAAATCCTTAAATCTGTAATTTATACTAAGTAATTTTGAGGAAAGATGAAGAAGCATAAAAGATGTCACACTGAGAAAACTGATTGCCTGAATTATTTGTTATTTGCCATAAACCATTTTTTGAAGGAACACAGTTCATTAAAACAAAATAAAAATGTCCTCAGTTTGTTAATATATTTCATCTTATACTAAATAATTGCTATAAAATGTGAATGAAGACAGTCATTAGTAGACTTTAGGCCAGACCCAGTTGAAATGATGTAAGTTGATAATGACTTTCATCAATGTTTTTTATGTGTTCAATTATTTTTACATAATTAGGCTAATACTATGTATACATTCTGATAAATATATTAAGTAATGAACACTTTCCAATGTCATCAAATATTTTTCAAATACTAGTTTTTATTGTTATATAATATTTTATTGTACTCATGTACCATAATTTAATTAGCTAATTTATATTATTTTATGGACATTATCATAGAGGCTTCTCTGGTGGCCCAGTCGGTAAAGAATCTACCTGCAATGCAGGAGACCTGAGTTTAATCCCTGGGTGGGAAGATCCCCTGGAGGAGGGCATGGCAACCCACTCCATTATTCTTGCCTGGAGAATCCCATGGACAGAGGAGCCTAGCGGGCTGCAGGCCATGGGTTGCAAAGAGTCAGACATGACTGAGCAAACAAGCACAACACATATACATTATTTGTAATTTCTATTTTTATTAAAGGAAAAAAAAAAGAGGAAAACATCAAATGGGAAAGACTAGAGATCTCTTCAAGAAAATTAGAGATACTAAGGAAATATATCATGCAGAGATGTGCACAATGGACAGAAACAGTTTGGCCCTAACAGAAGCAGAAGGTATTAAGAGGAGGTGGCAAGAATACACAGAACTATACAAAAAGAGATCTTAATGACCCAGATAACCACAATGGTGTGATTACTCACCTACAGTCATATATCTTGGAGTGTGAAGTCAAATGGGCCTTAAGAAGCATCACTACAAGCAAAGCTAGTGGAGGTGATGGAATTCTAGCTGAGCTATTTCAAATCCTAAAAGATCATGCTGTGAAAGTGCTACACTCAATATGCCAACAAATTTGGAAAACACAGCAGTGGCCACAGGACTGGAAAAGGTACATTTTCATTCCAATCCCAAAGAAGGGCAATGCAAAAAATGTTCAAACTACCACACAATTGCACTCATTTTTCATACCATCGAAGGTAATGCTCAAAATTCTCCAAGCTAGGCATCAACAGTATGTGAACTGAAAATTTCCAGATGTTGAAGATGGGTTTAGAAGAGGCAGAGGCACCAGAGATTAAGTTGTCTATATCTGTTGGATCATAGAAAAGGCAAGAGAATTCCAGAAAAACATCTACTTATGTTTCATTAACTACGTTAATGCCTTTGACTATGTGGATCACAGCAAACTGTGGAAAATTCTTAAAGAGATGGGAATACCAGAAAACCTTAACTGCCTCCTGCGAAACCAGTTAGAACCAAACATGAAACAATAGACTGGTTCCAAATTGGGAAAGGAGTACGTAAAGGCTCTATATTGTCACACTGCTCATTTAATATCTATGCAGAGTAAATCATGAGCAATGCCAGGCTGGATGAAGCACAAGCTGGAATCAAGATTGCCAGAAGAAATATCAAAACCTCAGATATGAAGATGACACCACCCTTATGGCAGAAAGTGAAGAAGAAATTAAGAGCCTCTTGATGAAGGTGAAAGGAGAGTGAAAAAGCTGGCTTGAAACTCAACATTCAAAAAACAAAGATCATGGCATCCGGTTCCATCACTTCATGGCAAATAGATGGGGAAACAATAAAAACAGTGGCAGACTTTATTTTCTTGGGCTCCAAAATCACTGCAAAGACATTTCTTTGCTGACAAAGGTCCATCTAATCAAATCTATGGTTTTTCTAGTAGTCATGTATGGATGTAAGAGTTGAACTATAAAAAAAGTGAGCCCCGACAAATTGATGCTTTTGAACTGTGGTGTTGGAGAAGACTCTTGAGAGCCCCTTGGACTGCAAGATCAGAACAATCAATCCTAAAGGAAGTCAACCCTGAATATCTGTTGGAAGGATTGATGCTGAATCTCCAATGCTTTGGCCACTTATACAAAGAGCCATCTCATTAGAAAAGACCATGATGCTGGGAAAGATTGAAGGCAGGAGGAGAAGGGGACAACAGAGGATGAGATGGTTGGATGGTATCACCAGCTCAAGGGTATTGAGTTTGAGTGAGCTCCAGGAGATGGTGAAGGACAGGGAAGCCTGGTGTGCTGCAGTCCATGGTGTTGCAAATAGTCGGACACAGCTGAGTGACTGAACAACAATGAATTTCTTAATATTGCAAATAATCTTAAATGAGCAAGCCTTAATAATCTCTTGATTATTTCCTTAATTACATCCCAAGAAAAGGAATTACTGAGTAATATGGCTTGAATATTTTTAAAGCTTTTGGCACATTAATCAAATTACTTATAAAAATATTGCACCAGTGTATACTCTACAAAAATTTTGTCCTTGTAGTGTACTTGCCAACACTTGAGTTTTATCATTTCTCATTCTGCTATTCTGAAGGACTAAAAGCATATCTTACTTTTTTAAATTAATAACTATTAAGGATGATACTATCTTTTATGTTTTGATAAGCATGTACACAATCTATAGTTATTTTAATGTTACTATTTCATTTCCATATTTGTGGAAAATATTTTTCCAAATTTAATTTCAATGGCTTTTGCCTTTTTTATGATAATTTTTATATACAGAATTTTTTTATAATCTAACATATTTTTCTAATCAGACTTAATCTTATTTTTCCCTTTGTTTTGAATTGGCTTTCTCTTTTTCCATATTAGTTTAACTCTGAATACAATTAACAAATTTAGGCTGGATAAGAATTAAAGTTTTACCTTTTTTCCTCCAAAAAATTAATCATTTTCCACTAGCCCTGTCTATTGAACTTTTCCATCCCCCAGTGTTCTATGATAACCACCATTTAGATTTGTTTCTATATTTAAATGATTTAACTTACTCCTACGTCTTTAAAAATCTTAGTTTTGAGTAATATATAAAACAGTTGGAAAACATTTTTGGGTAGTATTTACAAGAAAAAAAGATACAGAGGTATGGTTTATTTATTTCTGAATTCTGGCATAAAGAATGATACTCATCTATATTTACAAATGAACAATAAGTGAACTAGATGTTAAATTCTTAGCAGAACAGCCTTTTCCTTCAAAATTCTATATATTTTGGTCCGTATAGGAGCAGATCATTCATGATACATTATTCATGTCTAGTATGATTTTTCCACTTATCTCTTTTAGCACAGTGATTTATGCATGTTTGGTCTCCCCTAACTAGATCATAAGCTCCTTGCCTTCAGTAAGTGTTTCTGAATGAGTGAAGGAATGCCCTTTCTGCTTATGCATTCTACTTCATCATTAGCCTTTTTAAAATAAAATCTTGCAGTATTTTTAAATTGTCCTGTATCACCTGGGAAAAATCATTTTCTGTATATTATAGTAAGGAAATGTTGACCATCTCTGTGGTTCATCCTAACTTAGAAGTTTTTCTGTCTATGAATCTTGGTGTGTGTGTGTGTTTATAGTATTTAAGAAATTGTCCAACCCCACTAAGTTGTTCAGTTCTATTATTTATTTGCTTACATCCATAATTACCTCTATTACATAGCATTTGAAGAATTATAGATATGTAGTCTCATAATCATAGGAGAGGCACAGGTCTTATGTTTAGTCTCAAGTGTAGTCCTTTAAAAAGAGCATGGCCTGTAATCTGGAGTGGAATAAAGGAGAAACATTTACTGAAAAATAACTGCCAGTAATGTCTGTAACTTTGTTGAAAGCTCAATCCAAAGCTCATTAAAGATTATGCTGTTTAATTGTCTTTATTTCTGTTCTTTTAAATGAATATAAATGTCATTTTAAAAAAATGACTATTTCTTAGACCAGTCTTAGGCTTACAAAAAATTGAGATGAAGGTACAGTGATTTCTCATATACTCCCTGCAGCAACACATGCATAGCCTCCCTCATTATCAACCCTGAAGAACTGTACATTTTTACCAAGGGTGAGTCTGTGTTGACGCCTCTCATCACCCATGCCCATAGTTTACCTTGGGGTGCACTCGATGATTAGCATTCTGTGGACTGGGCAAACATACAGTGGCATATACCCATTATTTTAGTAACATGCAGAGTGTTTTCACTGCCCTAAAAATTCTCTGTTCTTCCTATTTATTATCTCTCTCTGTTCCCTCATCTCTGCTAACCACTGATCTTTTTACTGTCTTCACAATTTGACTTTTCCCAAAATGTTATATAGTTGGAATCATATAGTATGTAACATTTTGTTCAGAATGATTTCTTTCACTTAGATGTATGTGTTTAAGTTTTCTCCATGTCTTTTCATGGCTTGATAGTTCATCTGTTTTTAGTACTGAATAATAATCGATTGGCACAATATACCAGAGTTGATTAGTCCATTCACCTACTAAAGGATATATTTTTGTTGCTTCCAAGTTTTGGCGATTATGAATAAAAGCTCAATAAACATTCATGGGCAGATTTAATGTAGTTATGAAACATTTAAAGGGCTTTCCCGGTGGCCCAGCTGATAAAGAGTCTGCCTACAATGCGGAAGACCTGAGTTCAATCCCTGGGTTGGGAGGATCTCCTGGAGAAGGGAGCAGCTATTCACTCCAGTATTGGCTCTTTATTTTGTGTAGTTTCCTGTTCAAAGATATTATTATACATTAAAAGAACCTTTTTTATTTAAACTTTTTCTTATCAAATATACCTTTTCTTTGATTTAAGTTTAATTACTCTAGATTAATAAAAACATTTTTACTAAAGAAGCTTATTCTTGACTAATTATTTTAATTGAAACTTTAATGAAGTAAAATTCTAATTATCAGCCACACTCTAACTTTCAATTAATTTGAACATATGCACATTCATTGATAGCAACAACTCTTGGAGTTTTTGAATTCAAAATTAAAGGATTTTTTGAAACAATAGTATAATTTGATATATTTATACAGTAAGTGATTATTTTAAAATAGTTGTTTTTAAGATAATAGAAATTAATATTTACAATAAAAATGGGTCATGGAAGCATAATTTGTTGTCTGTGGTTAGATAATGAAAATAGAAGGCAGATATAAAATATTTGATAAGGAGTAAGTAATCTTTGTTATGTCTAATTTTAAATTATTTAGTTGAAAAATAAATGCTTTGTGGTCTATCTACTTTATGGACTGTTATTTAAAAGTGTCATTATTAAAAGGATATCTAATATCTAATAAAAATAATTATACTTTGTTAAAGAGATATCTTTTTAATCTTTTCTACATTTTAAAAAATCCATATATATTTATTTGTATTTGGGGGAAGTGAAGTGAAGTCGCTCAGTTGTGTCCAACACTTTGTGACCCCATGGACTGTAGCCTACCAGGAACCTCAGTCCATGGGATTTTCCAGGCAGGAATACTGGAGTGGGTTGCCATTTCCTTCTCCAGGAGATCGTCCCGACCCATGGATCAAACCCAGGTCTCCCGTGTTGTAGGCAGACGCTTTACCGTCTGAGCTACCAGGGAAGCTACAGGCTGGTAGCATATTTTGGGGTGGGTTGAGGAATAATAGAATAGAAATGAATCTAGGCTTTAGGCTTTATTTTAATTAAGAATGTTTTCCTCCCAAATAGGCCGTTGATTTATCTGTAAATTTGTCTTGATTGACTGATTTATTTTAGTAACACTTGTTTTAAAATTTTAAATAATTCCTCATAATTAACTTTATATGGGTAGTAATCCAAAATCTTAAATTTAACCATTAACATAATTGGTTCTGAACATATTTTTGTCAGATATTCTGTTTGTGTCTTTCTGAGTAATAACTGGTGAAGTCTATGCTCTTTTTTTAATCTAAAAAAAGATGAGTGGATATACATAGTATATGTGTAAGGATTCACCTTGCTGTACACCTAAAACTAATCCAACGTTATCAATCAACTATACTCCAGTAAAAATTTAAAAAGAAAAATACAGTCTTTTCTAATTTTAAAATCAACATATTATCAAATTGGTGGAAGGAATAGGAGCATTTTTGCTACTCATTGTAGGGGAGGAATAGTAGTCAAATGCATGAAGATATTAATTATTGCAAGCACACTAGCTTTGGAGATTTTAATTTCTCTTGTTCTAGACCTGACAGATAAATGCTTGGATGGATAACAGAGTGTTACAGGACATGAAACTCAGCCTTTCTACACAATAATCTTGTAGTTGCGAAGTCTTGTCCGATTCTTTGCAACCCCATAAACTGTAGCTTACCAGGCTCCTCTGTCCATGGAATTTCCCAGGCAAGAATACTAGAGTAGTCCCAGTGGAGGAGTCCCTTCTCCACTACACAGTAATACATTAAATAAATTATTTTTCCTAGAATTTATAAATCATGCAAAATTAATTACTGAGTAAATGAGAGTTCTGAAAGTTGCTGTGGTACCATCTCTGTGTACCAGCTGAAATAGCATACTGATTAAGAAATTGTAAGTAAAGCTATCTATCTCTTAAGGCACAATAGCACTGCCAGGAAATATTACAGAGAAACAAATCATCTGAGTTTATTATCTGACTCCAACACTTTGTGACCTTGGGCAAGACCCTTAACCTTACCATGCCTCCATTTTCTGATTGTAAAATGGGGATATTAACCAACTTCAGGACTGTGGTAAGCATAAAATTGGCCAATACATGGAAAGTATATAACAAATTTGCACACAACTGTTGTTTTTTTTATTTGTTCCAAATATCAATCTTTCATTATACTTACCAAACATACTTTATGATAATGTTTCTTTCTCCAAATGGAGTATAAATTGATTTACAAAGTGGCAGATAAGTAGAGAAGACTATTAAAAAAAACATGTTTTAACAAAAAAATTATTTTTTCTTGGACATTACTCTCCACTATAATATTTGATTTAGTAAAATGGCAAATTTACTATTAAATCTGGAATACAAATCCAGTTTGCCTTGCCAAAAATTGGCAACCTTGGAAACTCTAGTTTTAGACCCAGACGCTCAGTATCTCCAGAGCACACTTTGAAAGGTGAGTCATCAGTAGAAGAGGTACTCATCCAGACTTAAATGCCATATATGAGATTAAATGTCATATTTCGCACTTTTTATTCTGAGTAGATCTCTACTAACAAAAAGATCCCCTGGAGAAGGGAATGGCAACTCCAGTATTCTTGCCTGGCGATTTCCACGGACAGAGGAGCCTGGCAGGCTATAGTCCACGGGTCGCAAAGAGTTGGACTCAGCTGAGCGACTAAGTACTGACAAAAGGTTGTGCAGAGAAGCTTTTTCTGTGTGATAGATGGATATTATGCCAGAAAGCCATAGTAGATTTCATAACATACAGTGGAAGTTTCTTCCCTACACATCATTTCAGAGCATTTGGAAATTGCATAACTTCCTCATTGAAAATGATTTCTGCATAGTTATTCCTTAATAGATCGTTATCTTTCAAATCTGCAAAGTTTTTAAATGTGTATTTGTGTATTTCCCTCCTTCTAGAACTGGGTAGACAGAGCTGAAAAGCAGACTCTTCTCTCTGACACACTTGACCTATCAGAACTCTTCCATCCAGACACGTTTCTCAATGCTCTTCGCCAGGAAACTGCAAGGTAAATAGAGTGAAGTACCTATTTGTCTGAGAGGTTAATTGTACACTTTGTTCACTTCTGATCACATTTGCTTGATTGTCAAGAAATAAATTTATTGTCAAATCCAAATACTTGTGTTATTTCTTAGTATTTTACTGCTAATAACAGTTAACTTTTACAGAGCATTGCTTTCGAAATACGATGTGATTTTTTTATTAGAATTCAAATAATCAAACTCTAATTTTTAACATTTTGGTCATTTATCTTTCTAGACCTATTGTGTCCAATACGGTAGGCAGAAGTCAAATAGAGCTATTTAAATTATAATCAATTAAATAGGATTAAGGCTGCTGTCTATGGGGTCACACAGAGTTGGACACGACTGAAGTGACTTAGCAGCAGCAGCAAGGAGACCAAGATGGTGGAGCAGGAGGTTGTGGACCTCACGTCCCCTCCATGAACACTTCAAAAATACATCTATATGTGGAACAATTCTCACTGAAAACTCACTGGAAACTGGTAGAAGAACTCCTTTATAACCAAGGCTGTAAGAAAAAAACACCTATAATTGGGTAGGAAGGAAAGAAAAGCAATCAAGTCAGGACCTGTGACCCTGAGAAGGAAACTCAGGGAAAAGGGAATTTTATGGGCAGACCCTCATACTATGTCAAATTACAGACTGGGCATCCCATTCCTGGGGTCCTGCCTGGAGGAGACAAACCCCTTTTGCTGGCTGGAGGACTGTTGGGACAGATAGAAAGCATGAGGAAGGCGGGACTCCATGCAAGACAAGTGTATGCACGCTGGTTAGCCCTGAGGCAGGGTGGACAGAGGTCTACTGAGAGCTGCTGGGCTTCCCGTGACTGCTTCCTCGTATGCCCCGACCTGAGCCAAGCAAACCTCTGGCCCCACGTGTTCCGTGCCGCAGTGTGGCGCTGGACCTGAGGTGACCAGGACTGGAAGAGACTGTGCCTTGGGAGGCAGAGGGGACTCGGTCCTGAGCTGGCCCCGGGGGCTCTGTGGTGGCCATTGTTGGCACCGACTCAGCAGCATCCCGGATTCATGAGAGCAGCGACTCTATCCTACAGCTTAACTTCCCACCCCTCGGGGGTGAAAGAAAACCACACAGGCCCTGCCTCCCCTGTGGGACATAGAGGGTGCTGAAGATGTGATCAGCTGTGAGAGACGCAGAGGCCTTGCCCCCACGGCAGGGCAGGGAGCGGGCTACTGTAGTGGACACGTGGTTTCCAGCGACCACCTCATCTCATGCCAACGAAGCAGACACTCTGGCCTCACTCAGTCGGTGCCTCAGCACAGCGCTGGATCTGGGCAGGTGTGGGCAGGGCGAGACTTGACCGTGCGCTGTGTCTGAGAGGAACCACAGATGCCTACACAGGCAGCGCCCTGGGCAACTTTACGCACAGGAACCTCACTTGCTTCAGCACTCCCCTCCGGGGACATAATTCCTGGTGTGGGGAGAGGCAAAGACACACACTTAATGGGGAAGGAGCCAGCTCATGCCTCACGCACAGGTCTTCTACTCCACAGAGGATCAGACCCTTCCCTTAATAGGGCAGGGTTGGCCACTGACCAGAGAGGACGTTTTGCCTCACACCCTGGGCCGACTCTGTCTTCAGATTTAAGCCTTACCAGAGTGATAACTGACAGCACACTCTGAGGAAAGACGTGACTGGCACTCGCATCAGATCCAGCTCTCCGATCAAAAGCTTTGAGCATGTGGCGTCTACAGCAAGATACTCCCACATGAGAATACCCCTTAAGAATACAGGTAACTGTTTCACCTAAATTCAGAGGCAGAGAACAGTAAGTAAATGAAAAAGCCAGAGGTGCTACTCCTAATTGAAAAAAACAAGAGAAAACCCCTGAAAAAATAAATAATGAAAGAGAAATAAACAATTTATCAGATAAATTATTAGAAATATTGGAAGTGAAAATGTTAACTGAATTAGGAAAAGAAATTGATCTAAAATATGAGCTTCTTCACTAGGAACCAGAAAATATAAAAACCCAGTCAAAAATAAATAATTCAATAGCTGAAATTTAAAAAAAAAAAACCACATTAAAAGGAATGACTAGCAGACTAACTGATACAGAGGAACACATAAGCAATCTGGAAGATAGAATAATGGAAATCATCCAGTCAGAACACCAGAAAGGAAAACAAAAAAGCAATTCAAGAAACAAATATCTCTGAGAACATTGTATCCTCACTTTTGCATTATATTACTTTCAGAAGGAGAAGAGAGAAGAATGGAAATGTATTTGAGGAAATTATGCTGAAACTTCAAAAACCTGAAAGAGGAAATAGATATCCAAGTATAGGAAGCACAGAGGGTCTCAAACAAATTGGACCTCATTAAGTTTAAAAGCTTTTGCACGACAAAGAAAACCATCAACAAAATGGAATGGGGAAAAATATTTGCAATATTTGCAAACAGTGCAATAATGGCCAACGGGTCAGTATCCAAAATGTATATATAAACAGCTTGTTCAGCCTAATATCAGAAGAAATAAACAATCCCATAAAAAAGGGGTCAAAGAAAAAATATGATTTCTCATTATACTAGCCACATTTACAGTTCTCAGTAGCCACATGTGAGTAATGGCTGCCATTTTGAACTGAATGAAAATATTTTCATCTTTTTTGTAGAAATTGCTCTTAGACAATGTTGACTAGGCTTCTGGGTGGGAAACAGTATTTGATGGTTAAGATCAGACTGTTTTAAGACAAATATGGTTTATCCTGTCATAGATAGTCTATAATTTTTAAGTTGGAATGTAATAAAAGAGACACTTCCAAAAATATATTGGGAAAAAATTTAGTTTTTTGTGCTTTAGGGGATCTTCAAATTGGTTGTACCTTGAGATCTTATTATAAATATCAATATTTCAGTTGAGCTGGTAAATGTTTATTGAACTCCCCTCATATATCTGCATTAAGGGTGATAGTTAATATGTTCTATAGCTCCTGAAAATTATTGCTTTCTGACATTTGACATTTCACTTTTACAGAGCTATGGTCTGTTCTGTGGATAGCCTCAAATTTGTGGCATCATGGAAAGGTCGCCTACAAGAAGCAAAGCTTCAAATTAAGGTATTTTAGATATTTATCTGAGTCAAAGATTATATAAGTACCAACTATGATAAAGAGATTCTCCTCCAGTCTCAAAGTCACCAGAGATAGATTGTATTACCTATGTGAAAAATCAAAGTAAGTTAAGATTTAACATGAAACAGGCTGTACAAAATACAACCTGTTCTAGTACAAAAATAAGAATATTAGGAATATAATGTATTTGAAAATATAGCCTGTTAAAAAATGATATAAATCTTGAAGTTCTGTTATATTACCTCTTCTAACATTCAAGCTAATAAATACTTGCTATACAGTAAAGTATATGATAGCTCAGTTGGTAAAGAATGCATCTGCAATGCAGGAGACCCCACTTTGATTCCTGGGTTGGGAAGATCGATTCTAGTATTCCTGGGCTTCCCTTGTGGCTCAGCTGGTAAAAAAAAATTCACCCGCAATGTGGGGTTGCGAAGATCCCCTGGAGAAGGGAAAAGCTATCCACTTCAGTATTCTGGCCTGGAGAATTCCGTGAACTACAAGTCCATGGGGTCACAAAGAGTCAGACACGACTGAGCGACTATCACTTTCACTCTCAAAGTATGTGTAAATGCATATTAAAATTTTAAATCAAATCTTGTCCTTAGATAGTTTACAGTTTGTTAATGTATTAGTTCTCTGCTAAAATCAAACCTACCATGTTAAAAAAAAAAAAATTTTTTGCCATATAAATTTTCATAGCAACTTTACTGCTAAAAGTACATTCATTACTCTTGCAATAATAGATAATAATATCCATTCAAATATAATGAGAAAACTAATGAAGGCCTTTCCCCAGCAACTCCAGCCTTCTTCCACGTCTTCTTCTTCACGTCTCTACCATTCCTCTTTCACATTCTCACATATAAAATTGCCTTATTGATGCAAAAAACTGACTCATTGGTAAAGACCCTGATGCTGGGAAAGATTGAGGTCAAGAGGAAAAGGGGATGACAGAGGATGAGATGGTTGGGTGGTATCACTGATTCAATGGACATGAGTTTGAGCAAGCTCAGGGGGATAGTGAAGGACAGGGAAGCCTGGCACGCTGCAGTTCCTAGTCACAAAGAATCAGACACGACTTAGTGACTGAACAGCAGTACGTGATGCTGCATGTTTTAGTGTGGTTATCTCTATATAATTGGTCTGTCTTATGAGACTGTAATGTCATTGAAGACAAAGACTGTCTTATCTATCTTCAGATCCTCAGCATCTAGTTCAGTGTTTTAGCATGTAATTAAAATTAATGTAAGGGCTTTCCCCGATGACTCAGTAGGTAAAGAATCTGCCTGCAACACAGAAGACACAGGGGATGCGGATTTGATCCTGGAGTCAGGAAGATCCCCTGGAGGAGGAAATGGCAATTCATTCCAGTATTCTTGCCTGAGAAATCCCATGGACAAGAAGAGCCTGGAAGGCTACAGTCCATGGAATCGCAAAGAGTCGGACATGCCTGAGCATGTGTGTGTGCGCGCACACACACACACACACACACACACACACACACACACAGTTAATGTAAGACTATATTTCTTTAACTTAGTTAACCTTAGGCAACTGACATATCAGAAATTCTGTTTCATAATCCTTGCTTCCATGTCAACAATTTTTTTTTCATATTACTACTACTTTCTAACATAGTGAAAGTATGAGAGAGCCCCACGAGAATAGTCTTTTGTCTTTTTTCAGTTTTCTCGTATCTCAAATACCTCCAGCAATACCTCATACGTAATCAACACTCAATTATACTCTTGTTGAATTGTTGAGTGGAGGACCAACAATAGGAGAGGTACTGTAATAGGCCTTATTAACATCAGCTGTAATGGTATACTGTGCCAGAAATTTGATCATTGACAATAAGGTAGGTCTTTCCCTTTTGGCTTTATGGGTTACAAAAACATTCTCCCTTGAAGCAAAATTAGCAGGTTCTTGTTCATCCTTTGCATTTTAGCCTTAACCTCTAGCCCATAAAAGCTACCTTAATTATTATTGGTATACATAAACTGTGGCCTAGTCATTAAGGAGAAAGAGGAAACCATGAATCATGTACTTTACCTGATTGTGTGGCCTCTTAGCATACACATAGAATGTAGTATCATTATTTAGGTAGACTGCTATAAAAAACAAGGGAAATAAATTTTATTTTATTCTGTGTCAAGGTGTAGTCATATTTCCTGAACTATTTTCCCCCTGCTCTTACAAAATGAAATAAAATTATCTACAATCAGAAAATCCCAAGTGTATATGTTTTGTTTTGTAAATGAGGGGGAAAGGCTGACGGTAAAACACAATTCTAATCTTAAGCCACCCAAAACAGAGCCATGTTACTTTTTAAAGTAATTAATAGAGCAGTCTGAGCCTTTGTTGCCTCTTTTATCATGGATATAAATAATAATTTCCTTGACATGTTTATTACAAGGTCTCTGAAAACCTATGTATGTGTGTGTGTGTTTTATTTATTTCTTTTGATTTGGATTAGGTTTTATTAAGCAGTTATGTGTTTTTTTAATTAGAAACAAAAGTATGTTTTAGTACAAAGTTCTCTACTTTTATCTAGTAAAGCAGAATTCTTTCATTTTTCATTTGACATTTACAAAAAGCAACTTTATTGTTAAAAACTAAAATATTTGTTGGTCAGTGTGTTTAGGAATAAGTTTGATAGAAATATGTCTTAAACTTTAAGTTAAAAAAAACATCCCTTCATATGGGATTTGAGTTGATTCAACAGAATTTTTCCTCTCTGGCCCCTCGTTCATGTAAACAATAGGAGCATATTTCCTAACTTCTTACCTGCAGTTTTTCTCAGATAAAAAGTTTTTTATAACTTTTTATAGTTATAACTGCAACCCCTCACTGCAGTTGGCATAATCAGTAAGTTTTAAATAATTGATTTAGGTTCCTTTTAATCAAATTTTCAATGAAAGGATTGTTTTGATAGGAAAATTTTGGATTTGAATTATATTTGAATTTTATTGTCACTGTAAAACTTAACTGGCTTTAAATTTTTTCAGTGTCTACCACCCTAGACTGAATTCAGCTAGTGAAATCTTCAAGCAAGGCTGTAGTTCCCACATCAATCAATATCTCAAACCCTTTAGACCTGCTTAAGAGAATATGTATGTGTATTGATTTTTTTAGAACCTGAACATGGCCCTCTAAAATTTCCTCACTTCCATTATTGATTTGTTATTTGTTAACAGCAGTTGTGAAACTTAGTACTAGAAAATGCATCAATCAAACACCTGTTCAGTCTGCATGCTCGATCTTGCCCAAGGCTGTGAAAGTTTGGCTCTGGCAAACCTGGGACACTTCCAGTTCCCTCCTTGACCGCCAAAGCCGCCAAACACAAGGGACAAAATCAAGTCTCCTACCTTGGCAAATCTACCTTGGTAAAAAAACATTTATCCTCTTGTTAGTAATGCACAGTTCTCTGAGACACCCGAAAGCTGCTGCTCCTTTGGGACCTAGTAGCATATTAAAGCCACTTATGCTTACCACCTCATTTGGGCTGCTTCATGCCAGACTAGAGTTTGCCCATTTACCAAGTGGTTATTATACTATTTGTATTTCAACTTCATCTCTTTTAAACTTATCAGGAAATAAAAGTTAAAACAATGAGGAAATTGGAGATTTAGACATTTGTGGTTTCATGAGGAGAATGGGCTCATCAGAATTAGGAGTTACACGTTTCAGACACATCTTCCCCAAATGAGTGTGAGCTGCCAGTTGTAGCTTATCAGTCCAGCAGTGGAAAACTTACCAAAAAAAAAACAACAACAACAACCTTTAAATCATTCTTTTTTTTAACTGACATTTTGAAATAGTGTATTGGCATTACTATGGCCTTATGTCTACCAGATATGATAATTATAGTCCAGAGGAAAATACAAAATACAACTTCTGTCTCTTCATCTTTCCACTCAAATAGACCAACCAGTATTCAGAGACAGGACCTCTTTTTTTTTTTTAATTGAAGGATAATTGCTTTACAGAATTTTGCTGTTTTCTGTCAAACCTCAACACGAATCAGCCACAGGTGCACATATCTCCCCTCCCTTGTGAACCCCCTCCCATCTCCCTCCCCAGCCCACCCCTCTGGGTTGATACAGAGCCCCTGTCTGAGTTTCCTGAGCCAGACAGCAAATTCCCATTGGCTGTCTACTTTACATATGGCAATGTAAGTTTCCATGGTACTCTCTCCATACATCTTACCCTCCCCTCCCCTTTCCCCATGTCCATAAGTCCATTCTCTATGTCTGTTTCTCCACTGCTGCCCTGTAAATAAGTTCTTCAGTACCATTTTTCTAGATTCTGATATATGTGTTAGAATACGATATTTATCTTTCTTTTTCTGACTCACTTCACTCTGTATAATAGGTCTAGGTTCATCCACCTCATCAGAATGGGCTCAAATGTGTTCCTTTCTATGGTTGAGTAATATTCCATTGTGTATATGTACCACAGTTTCTTTACCCATCCATCTGTCTATGGACAGCTAGGTTTTTTGCATGTTCTCGCTATTGTAAATAGTGCTGCAGTGAACAATGGGATACATGTGTCTTTTTCAGTTTTGGTTTTCTCAGGGTATATGCCTTGGAGTGATTGCTGGGTCACATGGTGGTTTTATTCCTAGATTTTTTAAAGGAATCTCCATACGATCTTCCATAGTGGCTGTATCGATTTACATTCCCACCAACAGTGCAAGAGCATTCCCTTTTCTCCACACCCTCTCCAGCATTTATTGTTTGTAGACTGTTTGATGATGGCCATTCTGACTGGTGTGAGGTGATATCTCACACCTATCTTGTAGTTTTGATTTGCATTTCTCTAATAATGAGCAGTGATGAGCATCTTTTCATGTGTTTGTTAGCCATCTGTATGTCTTCTTTGGAGAAATGTTTGTTTAGGTCTTTTTCCCACTTTTTGATTGGGTTGTTTGTTTTTCTGGTATGGAGTTGCATGAGCTGCTTGTATATTTTGGAAATGAATCCTTTGTCAGTTGTTTCATTTACTATTATTTTCTCCCATTCTGAGGGTTGTCTTTTTACCTTGCTTATAGTTTCCTTTGCTATGCAAAAGCTTTTAAGTTTAGTCAGGCCCCACTTGTTTGCTTTTGTCCTTTTAAGACATATATTTCTGATAGTTTTCATTTTTAAAACTGAGCACTTAATGTGAATATCCTTATATTGTCATTATCAAGTAGATACTATTTTTAAATCATGGGGGAACTTTTAAGAATGCTTAGCAATATGATTTTCTCTGAAAGTCAATCTCTAAAATGATTTGGTGTTTGTAAAATAATGTGATATAAAACTAGGTCAACAAAAAATTATTTTTCTTAAAAACTTAAGTGACTGCAACAGTCAAAGGTTTTAAATCTGATATTCTTGTAGCATTAAGTGCTTTGAGCGTCTTACTATATTTACACCAGTTTAATGGGCTTTCAGAGGCTTCTCTTGTGGCTCACTGGTAAAGAAGCTGCCTGCCAGTTCAGGAAACACAGGTTTGATCCTTGACCCCAGAAGATCCCACATGCTAGGGAGCAGCTAAGCCCATGCACAACAGCTGTTGAGCCCGTGCTCTAGAGCCTGGGAGCTGCAACTACCGGGCCCACATGCCACAACTGCTGAGGCCCGCGCTCTCTAGAGGCCATTCTCTACAACGAGAGAAGCCACTGCAGTGAGAAGCCTGCACAGCACAGGCAGAGGATGGCCTCCGCTTGCCACAGCTAGAGAAAAGCCCATGCAGCAACGAAGACCCAGCACTGCCAAAAATAAATGCTGCTGCTGCTGCTAAGTCGCTTCAGTCGTGTCCGACTCTGTGCAACCCCATAGACGGCAGCCCACCAGGCTCCCCTGTCCCTGGGATTCTCCAGGCAAGAACACTAGAGTGGGTTGCCATTTTCTTCTCCAATGCAGGAAAGTGAAAAGTGAAAGTGAAGTCAGTCAGTCGTGTCCGACTCTTAGCGACCCCATGGACTGCAGCCTACCAGGCTCCTCCGTCCATGGAATTTTCCAGGCAAGAGTACTGGAGTGGGTTGCCATTGCCTTCTCCGGCCAAAAATAAATAAATAGATACAAATTCTCAAAAAGAAAAATAAAACCCTTTTAATTCTTAGTTGACTATACTCTTTCATAGCCTGGCCAACTTAATGCTATCTTCTCATGCCCTCCAAGTATAGTAGGAGGCTGAGAATTGACTGCAATTTCCTATTTGGGAAGTTTCTCTACTCTAAAACCTCTGACTTTACTTGACACCTTACTGAAAAAAATTCAAAGTGCTGGGATTATGTACTGAGTTCCATTAACTGTTCTAGTCCTTCCCCAGCTTTCAAAAACTTCTAAGAAACCTGTTTGTATTTCTTTCTGGAATATAACTTTCCCTAGCATATTCTCCTTTCTTCAACCTACATCAAGCCACATACATAATTTTATATTTTCTAGTAGTGACACTAAAAATATAAAAGAAACAGATAAAAATATTTTTAGTGTTATTTTATTTTACCTGATATATACAACATATTGTTTCAGCATGCAACAAATATTTTAAAATTATGAATGACATATTTTACTTTCTCTTTTTTTATACAAAGTGCTTGAAATCCATCATATATTCTGTATTTATGGCACATCTCATTTCAGACTTGTAACATCTCAAGTGCTCAATAGCATATGTGACCTTGGCTAATGTATTGGACAGTAACTCTAGACAGAGAAGGTAATTCCCTAGAGAAAATTAAACATTTTCTGGCATTCAAGTTTTTTCCCAATCATTTTTAGTTATTTTTCTTATTAAACAATTACAAACAAATACAGAAGTGGAAAAAATAGTAAAATGAATCTCCATATTCAAAGTTTTCAAGATTTAGATATATTTCTTCTTTTTCTCTTTTTTTTATTGTCTTTGCTGAAGCAAAGTCCAGGCATTTTACTTTTCCATTTCTCAAAAAAAAATTTCTTATATAAATGCAATATATTATCACACATACAAAAATTAACAATATTTCCTTGGCATCATTCAATAGCCAGTTCACAGCAATATTTACCACTGTCTAAGAAAAAAATAATTTCCAATAGTGTGTTCAAATTCGGGTCAAAGTTCAGACACTGTGTTTGGTTATTGTGTGCCTTATGTCTTTTCACACCTAGATCAAGTTCATCTTTTTATTTCATACCGCTGTTTGTTACAGAATCAAGGTCACCTCTCCTGTAGAATGATGTTTTCCTGGCATTCTCTTGCTTTATCTATAACCCAACGGATATTGGCAATTTGATCTCTGGTTCCTCTGCCTTTTCTAAATCCAGTTGAACATCTGGATGTTCTCAGTTCATGTACTGTTGAAGCCTAGCTTGGAAAATTTTGAGCATTACTTTGCTAGCATGTGCAATGAGTGTGATTTTGGGGTAGTTTGAACATTCTTTGGCATTGCCTTTCTTTGGGATTAGAATGAAAACTGACCTTTTCCAGTCCTGTGGCCACTGCTGAATTTTCCAAATTTGCTGGCATATCCAAATAATTTCCAATAAAACCTTTATTTTGTCTTATTTAAATGGATGCACTATATAAAATAATTCTCAATGTCTCAAAACTAGTGGCTGGATTAGCTTAAATGAACAGTAATAGCTAATACTTATTGAGCACTTATTGTATATCAGGCAATTTTCCAAGTATTTTAAATATGATGTTAGAGGAAAACCTCTATTTCCCTTTCCTGTAGTTTTTCCATGTGGAGGAATATTTACCAATGTTCATACTCCTAGACACTCTCTACCTTCTACCTGACTCTTCCCTTTCCAGGAAAGGTGTCACTTTATCTGATTATGAGTTTGAGTCAGGAACCCAGGACTGAATACTGTGCCTTCCTATGCTTTTCTCTTGGGTTACATATTCTGCTCTGCCCCTTCAAGGTAGTCCCTGCATCTGGTGTAGCTGGCTGCTTAGTGTAAAACTGTCATAACTAGGAGTTAAGCCTGCCAAATTCTTGTGTTTCGTATTAGCAAGTACATTTGCCTGGGGATCTGTTATATCCATCAAACTATCTTTTTCCAGGAAAAAAGTAGTATTTTAGGCCTCTCTGCTTTTTCTCCTTCCATTGATGCAGAATTGCAGATGAAACAGGGTACCATTTGTTGATACCATTCCAATCTCTGATATATCAATATTATCATTTTATTATATAAAAAATAGATATTACTTTTTGAAAGTCCATGTTTTAATTTTCTTTAAATTCTGGATTAGAGAATGATAGAGGATGAGAGAGAGAAAAGGACAAATTTAGAGGATTTTATTAGAGGTGGTGGCAGCCATTGGTAGTTGATAGTATATGGGAAGTTCAGGAAATGGGACCAAGAATGTCTCCCATGTGTCTATTAAGCAACTACATGGTCAGTAATATCAGTTATTGAAATAAGGCTCTAAAGGACAGTATTTAACACCCTACCAACCCCCTTGTTAAAAGAGGAAGAGGAGAAGGGGGTGGTAGAGGATGACTTGGTTAGATAGCGTCACCAACTCAATTGAACTTGAGCAAAATCTGGGAGACAGTGGAGGATGGAGGAGCCTGGCATGCTGTGTAGTCCATGGGGTTGCAAAGAGTTGGACGCAACTTAGTGACTTAACTACAACAATATACATATTACATAGTCAAGTTGTGGTGCTCTCAGTGGAGACTACTTTTACAAATTTCTATAGAGACCAGTTGAGCTCAAAACTCAATATATATCTCAGTTTATATCTCTGTATATGCATATTGAAAAATCAAATTGCCAACATTCATTGGATCATGGAGAAAGCAAGGGAATTTCAGAAACACATCTATTTCTGCTTAATTGACTACTATAAAGCCTTTGACTGTGTGGATCACAGCAAACTGTGGAAAATTCTTAAAGAGATGGGAGTATCAGACCACCTTACATGTCTCCTAAGAAACCCATATGTAGGTCAAGAAGCAACAGAAATGGACATGAAACAACAGACTCGTTCAAAATCTGGGAAGGAGCATGACGAGGCTGTGATTGTCACCCTGCTTATTTAACTTAAATGCAGAGTACCTCCAGTCTTCCCAGGTGACTCAGTGCTAAAGAATCTGCTGCCAATACAGGAGACATGGATTCGAACCCTGGGTCAGAAAGAGCCCCTGGAATAAGAAATGACAACCCACTCCAGTATTCTTGCCTGGAAAATACCTTGGACAGATGAACCTGGTTGGCTACAAACCAAAGGGTCACAGAGTCAGACACGACTGAGCCACTGAGCACGCATGCACTCAAGGTACATCTTGTGATGTAGGCTGGATGAGTCAGCAGTTGAAATCAAGATTGCAGGAGAAATTTCAACAACCTCAGATATGTAGATGATAGCACTATAATGGCAGAAAGCAAAGAGGTACTAAAGAGCCTCTTGATGAGGGTGAAAGAAGAGAGTGAAAAGGCTGGCTTAAAACTCAGCATGCAAAAAATTAAGATCATGGCATCTGATCCATCACTTCATGGCAAATAGATGGGGAAAAAGTGGGAACAGTGGCAAATTTTATTTTCTTGGGCTCCAAAATCACTGCAGATGGTAACTGAAGCCATGAAATTAAAAGTAAATTAAATTCCTTCCTTGGAAGGAAAGGCATGACAAACCTAAACAGTATTAAAAAGCAGAGCCATCACTTTGCCAACAAAAGGTCCATACAGTCAAAATTATGGTTTTTCTAGTAGTCATATACAAATGTGGGAGTTGGAACATAAAGAAGGCTGAGCACCAAAGAACTGATGCTTTCAAATTGTGGTGCTGGAGAGGAATCCCTTGGACAGCAAGGAGATTAAACTAGTGAATCCTAAAGGAAATCAACCCTGAATATTCATTAGAAGGATTGATGCTGAAGGTGAAGCTTCATCACTTTGGCCACCTGATGCAAAGAGCCGACTCACTGGAAAAGACTGACACTGGGAAAGATTGAAGGTGGTAGGAGGAGAGGCAGCAGAGGGTGAGACAGTTAGATAGTATCACCAGCTTAGTGGACGTGAATCTGAGCACACTCCAGGAGGTAACACGCAGGAGAGCCTGGCATGCTGCAGTCCATGCAGTCACAAAGAGCTGAACATGAGTTAGTGATGGAACACCAACAATAACATATATACTATGCATATTACATAGTCAAGTTGTGACACTATCTGTGGGGACTGCTTTTACAAATTTCTGTAGAGACCACCTGAGCTCAAACCTCAGTGAAATTTCTGAAAGAGGCCTTAGAAGAATTATGTTGCCTTCGGACTTTCTAGGGCTTCCCTGATAGCTCAGTTGGTAAAGAATCTGCCTGCAACGCAGGAGATTCCAGTTTGATTCCTGGGTCGGGAAGATCCCCTGGAGAAGGGATAGGCTAGATAGGGATTTTCTAGCACTGAAATTAGTAAGCACTTAAATTTTAATAAAAAATGGGCTGAAGAACTAAATGGACATTTCTCCAAAGAAGACATACAGATGGCTTACAAACACATGAAAAAATGCTCAACATCACTCATTATCAGAGAAATGCAAATCAAAACCACAAAGAGGTACCATCTCATGCTATCAAAAAGTCTCCTCTCTTAAATGCTGGAGAGGGTGTGGAGAAAAGGGGACCCTCTTACCCTATTGGTGGGAATGCAAACTAGTACAGCCACTATGGAGAACAGCGTGGTTCAGTTCAGTTCAGTCGCTCAGTCGTGTCCAACTCTTTGTGACCCCATGAACCACAGCACGCCAGGACTCGCTGTGCATCACCAGCTCCCGGAATTCACCCAAACCCATGTCCATTGAGTCAGTGATGCCATCCAACCATTTCATCCTCTGTCCCCTCTCCCCCTGCCCTCAGTCTTTCCCAGCATCAGGGTCTTTTCTAATGAGTCAGCTTTTCGCATCAGGTGGCCAAAGTACTGGAGTTTCAGCTTTAGCATCAGTCCTTCCAATCAACACCCAGGACTGATCTCCTTTAGGATGGACTGGTTGGATCTCCCTGCAGTCCAAGGGACTCTCAAGAGTCTTCTCCAACACCACAGTTCAAAAGCACCAATGTTTAGGTGCTCAGCTTTCTTTATAGTCCAACTCTCACATCCATACATGATCACTGGAAAAACCATAGCTTTGACTAGATGGACCTTTGTTGGCAAAGTAATGTCTCTGTGTTTTAATATGCTGTCTAGGTTGGTCATAACTTTCCTTCCAAGGAGTAAGCGTCTTTTAATTTCATGGCTGCAGTCACCAAATGCCGTGATTTTGGAGCCCAGAAAACTAAAGTCAGCTGCTGTTTCCACTGTTTCCCCATCTATTTGCCATGAAGTGATGGGACCGGATATCATGATCTTAGTTTTCTGATTGTTGAGTTTTAAGCCAACTTTTTCACTCTTCTCTTTCACTTTCATCAAGAGGCTCTTTATTTCTTCTTCACTTTCTGCCATAAGGATGGTGTCATCTGCATATCGGTGGTTATTGATATTTCTCCAGGCAATCTTGATTCCAGCTTGTACTTCCTCCAGCCCAGCATTTCTCATGATGTACTCTGCATATAAGTTAAATAAGCAGGGTGACAATATACAGGCTTCATGTACTCCTTTCCCTATTTGGAACCAGTCTGTTGTTCCATGTCCAGTTCTAACTGTTGCTTCCTGACCTGCATATAGGAACAGTGTGGAGATTCCTTAAAAAACTGGAAATAGAACTGCCATATGACCCAGCAGTCCGGCTGCTGGGCATACACACTGAGGAAACCAGAATTGAAAGAGACACGTGTATCCCAGTGTTAATCGCAGCACTGTTTACAGTAGCCAGGACATGGAAGCAACCTAGATGTCCATTGGCAGATGAATGGATAAGAAAGCTGTAGAATATTACTGAGCTATTAAAAAGAATGCATTTGAATCCTTTCTAATGAGGTGGATGAAACTGGAACCTATTATACAGAGTGAAGTAAGTCAGAAAGAAAAATACCAATACAATATGTTAATGGATGTATTTGGAATTTAGAAAGATGGTAATGATGACCCTATATGCGAGACAGCAAAGGAGACACAGATGTAAGAACAGACTTTTGGACTCTGTGGGAGAAGGCAAGGGTGGGATGATCTGAGAGAACAGCATTGAAACATGTATATTATCAAGTGTGAAGCAGATTGCCAGTCCAGGTTCAATGCATGAGACAGGGCGCTCAAAGCTGGTTCACTGGGACAACCCAGAGTGATGGGGTGGGGAGGGAGGGGAGAGGGGGGTTCAGGACGGGGGACACATGCCCACCCGTGTCTGATTCATGTCAATGTATGGCAAAAACCACTGCAATATTGTAAAGTAGCCTCCAATTAAAATTAATTAATTTAAAAAATTTTAATTTACTTTTCTTCAAGGCTATACTTAAGCAACCCTTAAAGTGGCCTGTATAACCATATCAGTGGTACAGAAAGAATATTGAACTTAGGGATTCAGTAATTCTGTTTTTATCCCAATTCTTTCACTGACAAACAAGTTGTTTATGTTTTCATGGTAAAGCAACTAATCAGAACTATTTGTCAAGTTCTGTCTACTAGTACTCTTCCCATAACCATCCTCTAACTGTAATATAGTTGAAAATGATTTCAGCTCTTTGAACTTAATGTGTTCCCTTACCTCTAAAATTCTGTAGTATGTTAAAACTTCAAAGGCACTAAACATTATTTATAAGGTTGTTTTATTTTCTATCAAGTTCAAATTTTGAGAATATAGATATGATATGAACTCAAAATGCAGATTTTAAATTTATTATCAGAAACTGAAAGACTGAACTTAAGAAATATGAAGCTAATTTTACCAAAATATTTATATTTTTATTTTCATAATTTCATACATCTACACTAAGGTTAATTTAGAGTAAGATATGAACTCCTTTTTTGTTTGTTTGTTTTTTTAATATATTTATTTTTGGCTGTGTCTCTAGTTGGGGCTGGAGAAGGAAATGGCAACCCACTCCAGCATTCTTGCCTGGAAAGTCCCATGGACAGAGGAGCCTGGTGGGTTGCAGTCCATGGGGTCGCAAAGAGTCTGGCACAACTGAGCTGTTTAACACCTACACTAGTTGAGGCACGTGAGTATAGTTGGCCTGTGGAATGCAGAATCTACTTCTCTGACCAAGGACTGACCCCGTGGAAGACAGATTCTTTTTTTTAAATTTATTAATGAATTTTAATTGGAAGATAGTTACTTTACAATATTGTGGTGGTTTTGACCATACATCGGCCTGACTCAGCCACAGGTGCACTTGTGTCCCGCATCCCGAGCCCACCTCCCTCGCACCCCATCCACCTGGGCTGTCCCAGAGCACTGGCTTTGGGTGCCCTGCTTCGCACATCAAACCTGCAGTGGGGAAGACAGGTTCTGAAGCAGTGGACCACCAGGGAAGTCCCCAAGAGATGAACTCTTTTTTTTCCTTTTTTTATTCTTTCAGCTGTGTGTGACATGTTAAGAATTATTTTGCATTAACCTTTCTGAATTTTGTTCTGTTCTTTAGAAAATGATGTCAGAATTCCAAGCAAGGAGAATTTGTTCTTTTCTCTAGGGTGCTTGTCTTTACCCCTCCTGGAAAAAGAGCAATGTTTTGGCTTTTGTCATTATATTTCTGTTATTCTAGTGCCAAGGCACATGCAGTTGTATAACTGATGACATTTATAAGTATTCTTTTTCACAAATATTTGCTAAAATTCAGAATTCAGACTAAAGGAAGGTCACAGTGAACACTGGTCCAGGCCTTCACCTTCTTTACTCTCAGATAAAATACCATAATCGTTGTTTTAACACTGTTTAAAATGTATAGTTAAAATGGAAATTGTCACCTTCCTTCTGAAGATATAATAGAGTAACTCCTGTCGTTTCAGACTGTAATATGTATTTTAATGGTTTGTATATCTCTATGGCAGATCAGTGGCTTACTGCTGGAAGGATGCAGTTTTGATGGAAATCGACTTTCTGAAAATGAGCATGATTCTCCTAGTGTATCATCAGTTCTCCCTTGTTTTATGGGCTGGATTCCACAGGTAATACATTTTTAACAGGGACAAGTTTAATCAATTCATTTTTGCATTATACTTTTTTAATAAAATGTTCTTGGCCTATGAATTTTTTGTTTACTTTTTAACCACACCTGCATTTGAACAAATTTATACTCAAAATACTATATCCTTTATAATATTTAAGATATATAGGACTTGTTTTTTCTTTGAGGGGGGTGTTAGTTCTAGAAGATCTTGTAGGTCCTCATAGAACCGTTCAACTTCAGCTTCTTCAGCATTACTGGTCGGGGCATAGACTTGGATTACTGTGATAGTGAATGGTTTGCCTTGGAAATGAACAGAGATCATTCTGTTGTTTTTGAGATTGCTTCCAAGTACTACATTTTGGACACTTCTTGACTATGATGGCTACTCAATTCTTCTAAGGGATTCTTGCCCACAGTCATTATAGGGGATATGAATGCAAAAGTAGGAAGTCAAAAAATGTGTTGAGTAACAGGCAAATTTGGCCTTGGAGTGCAGAATGAAGCAGGGCAAAGGCTAATAGAGTTTTGCCAAGAGAACACACTGGTCATAGCAAACACCCTTTTCCAACAACACAAGAGAAGACTCTACACATGGACATCACCAGATGGTCAACACCAAAATCAGCTTGATTATATTCTTTGCAGCCAAAGATGGAGAAGCTCTATACAGTCAGCAAAAACAAGACCAGGAACTGACTGTGGCTCAGATCATGAACTTCTTAGCGCCAAATTCAGACTTAAAATTGATGAAAGTATGGAAAACCACTAGACCATTCAGGGATGACCTAAATCGAACCCCTTACGATTTTATAGTGGAAGTGAGAAACAGACTCAAGGGATTAGATCTGATAGACAGAGTGCCTGAGAACTATGGGTGGAGGTTTGTGACATTGTACAGGAGGCAGTGATCAAGATCATCACCAAGAAAAGAAATCCTAAAAGGCAAAATGGCTGTCTGAAGAGACCTTACAAATAGCTGAGACAAGAAGAGAAATGAAAGGGAAAGGAGTAAAGGAAAGATATACCCATTTGAATGCAGAGTTCCAAAGATTAGCAAGGAGAGATAAGAAAGTCTTCCTCAGTGATCAGTGGAAAGAAATAGAGGAAAACAATAGAATAGGAAAGACTAGAGATCTCTTCAAGAAAATTAGAGATACCATTGGAATATTTCATACAAAGATGGGCACAATAAAGGACAGAAATATTATGGGCCTAACAGAAGCAGAAGATATTCAGAAGAGGTGGCAAGAATACACAGAAGAACTATGCAAAAAATCTTTATGACCCAGATAACCATGCTAGTGTGATCACTCACCTAGAACCAGACATCCTGGAATGCGAAGTCAAGTGGGCCTTAGGAAGCATCAGTATGAACAAAGCTAGAGGAGGTGATAGAATGCCAGTTGAGCTATTTCAAATCCTAAGAGATGATGCTGTGAAAGTACTGCACTCAATATGCCAGCAAATTTGGAAAACTCAGCAGTGGCCACAGGACTGGAAAGGTCAGTTTTCATTCCAGTCCCAAAGAAAGGCAATGCAAAGAATGTTCAAACTACCACACAATTGCACTCATCTCACATGCTAGCAAAGTAATACTCAAAATTCTCCAAGGCAGGCTTCAACAGTGTGTGAAACATGAACGTCTAGATGTTCAAGCTGGATTTAGAAAAGGCAGAGGAACCAGAGATCAAATTCCCAGCATCCATTGGATCACCGAAAAAGCGAAAAAGTTCCATAAAATCATCTACCTCTGCTTTATTGATTATGCCAAGCCTTTGACTGTGTGGATCACAACAAACTGTGGAAAACTCTTAAAGAGATGGGAATAGGAGACCACCTGATCTGCCTCCTGATAAATCTGTATGCAGGTCAAGAAGCAACAATTAGAACTGGACATGGACCAACAGACTGGTTCCAAACTGGGAAAGGAGTAAGTCAAGGCTGTATATTCTCACCTTGCTTTTTTAACTTAATATGCAGAGTAAGTACATCATGAGAAATGCTGGGTTGGATGAAGCACGAGCTGGAATCAAGATTGCCAGGAGAAATATCAATAACCTCAGATATGCAGATGACACCTTATGGCAGAAAGTGAAGAGGAACTAAGAGCCTCTTGTTGAAAGTGAAAGAGGAGAGTGAAAGAGTTAGCTTAAAACTCAACATTCAGAAAACTAAGATCATGGCATCTGATTCCATCATTTCATGGCAAATAGATGGATAAACAGTGGAAACAATGGCTGACTTTATTTTTCTGGGCACCAAAATCAGTTCAGATAGTGACTGCAGCCATGAAATTAAAAGACGCTTTCTCCTTGGAAGAAAAGCTGTAACCAACCTACAGCATATTAAAAAGCAGAGACATTACTTTGCCAACAAATGTCTGTCTAGTCAAGGATATGGTTTTTCCAGTAGTCATATATGAATGTGAGAATTCGACTAAAGAGAAAGCTGAGTGCTGCAGAATTGCTGCTTTTGAACTGTGGTGTTGGAGAAGACTCTAGAGGGTCCCTTGGACTGCAAGGAGATCAAACCAGTCCATCCTAAGAAATCAGCCCTGAATATTCATTGGAAGGACTGATGCTCAAGCTGAAACTTCAGTACTTTGGCCATCTGTGGTGAAGTGGTGACTCATTTGAAAAGATCCTGATACTGGGAAAGATTGAAGGCAGGAGGAGAAGGGGACAACAGAGTATGAGATGGTTGGATGGCATCACCAACTCAAGGGACATGATTTTGAGTAAGCTCCAGGAGCTGGTGATGGACAGGGAAGCCTGGTATGCTGCAGTCCATGGGGTTGCAAAGAGTCGGAGATGACTGAGCGACTGAACTGAACTGATAGGACATTTTAAAGCCTTTATTTGTTATGAAAAGAATAACATCATAATTTTAATTTCTAAATAGGTTTTAGTCTAATAAAAAAACGCTAAATGGTTGTATGAACTACCAGTGTTCCTGTTATTTTCAGCAATGTGCTAAATGCTTTATATACTTTACCTTATATACTTTTCTGAGTAGCCCTGCAAGGTGGATATTATTATTCCTATTTTCAAATGTGGAAATGTGTTCACATAGCTTAAATGAGGAAATATGTGGTCACATAACTTAAATGTGTGTTTACATAGCTAAGCATGCAGAAATCGAAAGCAGCAGAATATTAATACTCATCTGGCTTTTATATCATGCCATGTCACTATGCTCCTGATCAGCAAATGAAGAAAACTTCTTGACAGAGACTTATTAAGTTAACTTTTCCCTTTTAAGGGGCTTCCCTTGTGGCTCAGCTCATAAAGAAAGAATCCGTCTGTAATGCGGGAAACCTGGGTTTGATGCCTGGGTTGGGAAGATCCCCTGGAGAAGGGAAGGGCTATCCATGCCACTATTCTTGCCTGGAGAATTCCATGGACTGTGTAGTCATGGGGTCCAAAAGAGTCAGACACAACTGAGCGACTTGCACTTTCCCTTTTAAAACCTTCAATTTGTCAAAGATAAGGTGTCCATAGGTTCTTGGATTTATCTCTGGGCTTTCTATTCTGTTCCATTGATCTATATTTCTGTCTTTGTGCCAGTACCATACTGCCCACACAGTATGTGGTACAGTCTTGTGGTACAGTATGTACACAGTATGTGGTACAGTCTTGTGGTACATCAAGACTGTACCACAGTCTTGATGACTGTGGCTTTGTAGTAGAGTCTGAAGTCAGGCAGGTTGATTCCTCCAGTTCCATTCTTCTCTCTCAAGATTACTTTGGCTATTTGAGGTTTTTTGTATTTCCATACAAATTGTGAAATTATTTGTTCTAGTTCTGTGAAAAATACCGTTGGTAGCTTGATAGGGATTGCATTGAATCTATAGATTGCTTTGGGTAGAATAGCCATTTTGACAATATTGATTCTTCCAATCCATGAACACGGTATGTTTCTCCATCTGTTTGTGTCCTCTTTGATTTCTTTCATCAGTGTTTTATAGTTTTCTATGTATATTACTCAGCCGTTAAAAAGAATTCATTTGAATCAGTTCTAATGAGATGGATGAAACTGGAGCCCATTATACAGAGTGAAGTAAGCCAGAAAGATAAAGAACATTACAGCATGCTAACACATATATATAGAATTTAGAAAGATGGTAATGATGACTCTATATGCAAAACAGAAAAAGAGACACAGATGTACAGAACAGACTTTTGAACTCTGTGGGAGAAGGCGAGGGTGGGATGTTTCGAGAGAACAGCATGTATATTATCTATAGTGAAACAGATCACCAGCCCAGGTGGGATGCATGAGACAAGTGCTCGGGCCTGGTGCACTGGGAAGACCCAGAGGAATCAGGTGGAGAGGGAGGTGGGAGGGGGGATCGAGATGAGAAATACATGTAACTCCATGGATGATTCATGTCAATGTATGACAAAACCCACTGAAATGCTGTGAAGTAATTAGCCTCCAACTAATAAAAATAAATGGAAAAAAATAATAAAATAGAAAAAATAAAATAAAATAGGGCATATTTGTAGATGAAGTGTGTAACTTTTACTTAACAATAGAATTTTTAAATGTAAGTATGAATACATGTAAGCTTAAAGTTCTGATTGTATAAATAGTCACCAACAAACAATTTCTTACACCATTTACTATAAGAAAAAATATTTTTCTAGTTGGGAAGTATTTCATTGAATTTTCCAATTATTGTAATTCCTTTTGTAAAGTAAAAAATAAAAATCAGAATATGTATTTTAAAATAGAAACTAATAAAACTACAGCAGCTACTGCTCAGAGTTATATAAGAGCATCCTCTGACCTAAAAGAACATACATTTCTGAGAAACTCTCCATTTCCCCCTGCCGTATAAGCTTCAGTTTCTCTTATGAAATGAGAGAAGGTGAAATTATTTTATTTCTATCAAGCTATTGATTCATGTAAGAAATTGGTATATCAAACAACTAAGGATTACACACATTAGGTGTATGAACCAGATTGAAAGTTACATATAAAAATTAAGGTTAGGATATCATATAAAGTTGTATATGATGCCAATTTTTTAATTATGTAAAGTGTTAATTCTTTGGCAAACAAAATTAAAAGAGGGAAGTAAGACATGTATAAACTGGTTCACTTACGGTTCCCTCCTTGCTAAGGAGGGAAGTAAGACATGTATAAACTGGTTCACTTACGGTGCTAAGTCGCTTCAGTCGTGTCTGACTCTGCGACCCCATAGATGACAGCCCACCAGGCTCCCCCGTCCCTGGGATTCTCCAGGCAAGAACACTGGAGTGGGTTGCCATTTCCTTCTCCAATGCATGAAAGTAAAAAGTGAAAGTGAAGTCACTCAGTCCTGTCCGACTCTTAGCAACCCCATGGACTGCAGCCCACCAGGCTCCTCCATCCATGGGCTTTTCCAGGCAAGAGAACTGGAGTGGGGTGCCATTGCCTTCTCCTCATTTATGGAGAAACCCCAGAAATAAAAATAGAGAGAATGGAGAATACCTGAGTAGGCATAAATGCAGAAGAGAATGACCTCGAGCAGTACCCACATAACTGACCATAAACTGAATGCAAATCAAAAATGCAGTGTTGTACCGGGCTGTATAAAAAGCAACATAACATTGTAAGACTTGGAATTTATCCTTCTACAACATGTTGCTCTGAGTATCATTTCTATACAATTTTATTTACATACTTTAAAAAACAGGACTGAAATGGAAAGCTAAAAATAATTTAATTTGAAAAATAGCTCATGTAAAGAGAGAGAAAATGAATTGGCATAGTCAATAAAAGAGATTATTGAGAGATAAGATGAATTTATTATTTTTGTAAAAGGGATTTCCCCCAAGGCTTTTGCACTTTTTCCTGACACATAATGGAAGGATTTAAGGTGCTTCCCCACCTCCTTTCCCCCCACTTCCTTAAGTGAGGCTCATCTTCCCATATAACCTTACTGTTTTGACTGCCTCTCCTGGATCAACTAAGGGGAGAGAGAATATGGGACATGTTGCTAAATGTTTCAGAACACAAAATTTTGGAGTCTAACAGACTAAATCCCATTCCCAGCTCTCAGACTTACGATCTGGGTGGTTTGGGGCTAGTTACCTAATCTCAGTGAGCCTCATTTGAAAGTGGAGACTGATGTTTTCTATAGAACCGTGTTGAGGCCCTCTGTGACGTGCTCAGCCAGGGTAAGTACTAACTTACATGGTTAGTTAGTACACATGGTAAGTCTGACTCATCCTGATGGGAACATTTTAAAATGTTTTTATGATAGTATGATAATGATTATTTCATATGTACTTTATAGTACACTAACTGGTTTCAGTCATCATTCAGTACTTAAGTTCCTATTATATACCATATTCTGAACACTGGGGTAACAAAATATTTTCTTCCTTCAAAGAGTCTTCTATTGGGTATAGACAAAGAGGAAGAGAAACTATTGCAGTTCAAAGTTACAGAAGTACAGTTATGGAGGATTACATAAAATGTTTTGGCAGATGAAGGAGACCTCAGCTCTGTCATGTGTGAGCAGAGGAGGGAAAGTCCAATGATCTCACAGGGAAAGGAAGAATCTTCCCAAAACTGTATTCACAGTAGAAGTATGAAAAACTCAAGGGCAAATTCAAAAATGGTAGGACCAAGGCATTCCATATAGAAGGGGACATAGTTTTGAATGCATGGAGATATGAAAATAATTTAGGTTATTCTAGGAACTGCAAGTATAGTACATCAGGAATGTACTGAAATGGTTCAAAGTGAAGAGTGATAGGGGATATAGTCAGGGAAAAAAGGCTGAGTTCAAGTATAACAAGCCTTGGAGCCATGCCAAGGAGTTGAGCCTGTCTTATGATCAGTAGAAAGTCATTAAGAATTCAGAACAGGTGTATGGTAAGGTCAGATTTTTAGTTTTAGAGAATTGGTCTAGCATTGAGAGAACTGAAGACTGACATAGAGTGAAATACAATCACATATGTTTTCACAGTAATCCTCTGAATTTCGTAGAGCAGTTTTTCTCTGTGTTTTGCTGAGGAAGAAACTGCAAATCTGGTCAATTAAGTGATTTGTTGTGGGCCCCCCAATAGTAGCATTAGTGTTTGAATAATAGCAATGAATATTTATCTGTATTGATTATGTGTCAAACACTGTACAGAATGTTTAGAATATAAGATAGTTAGGCCTTCCAGAAATATTTGAAATAGGAAATACTGAAATAGGAAAATATTGTTATAAAACCATTTAAAAACATTAAAAATGTTATTACCTCCATCTAAACTCAGAAAACTTAAGTTTAAAAGACTTGTGTAGCTTGATCAAGGTAGGCAACTAAGTTTCAAATTCAGGTTATCTCTCTTAAATCTTGGGCCTGATACTGAGTCAGCCTATAGTATAAACTAGCATTTAGGAAACTACAGTCCACAGGCCAAATCCAGTACACTGCTTATTTTTGTGCAGTCCACAGTAATGTGATCATGAATGACTTGTATCTTTTTAAATAAATGAAAAACTCAGAAGGATAGTATTTTAATGACTTGTGAAAGTTAAATGAAAAGAATTAAAGTGAATTTTGGTGTCCATGAAGAAAATTTTGTGTGGAAAACAGGTTTGCTCATTTATGTAGATGCTGTCAGACTTCTGCAGCAGAGTTAAAGATACAGTTACATCCAAGACATATAGCCCATAAATCCTGAAATTATTTACTATCTGGCCTCTTACAGAAAAGTTTGCTGACTCTGTATAAACTGTCAAACTCTCCAACTTCTGCTTGAGTTAAGTATTATTTTGTTCAAGAAATGATTTTTTATGCCAGCTATAGCTGTCTTTAATAAGCTTTACAGAATTTGGTGGGGGTCATCATATTTTAATGCATCTTTACCAAGCGGGTAGGAACCAACATAAAATCGAAGGAAGCATCGACATCAGCTTATGTAAACAAGTGAATGAGTTCCTTTTCCACTTACCCTTATAGCTACTTTATTGTGGAAAGTGCAGAATCATTTAGTAAGCTGAGATAAAATAATGGAGTTCAGAACTTTGGTGACTAATTCCTTTGGGGCCTGAATAAGGTTATTCTGTAAATTATTTGCATCATATTATCTGATACCTAAGAAGAAAGAAGGACTTCCCCAATGGCTCAGCAGTAAAGAATCTGCCTGCAGTGCAGGTTCCACAAAAGATGCAGGTTTGATCCCTGGTTTGGGAAGATCTCCTGGAGGAGGGCAAGGCAACTCTTTCCAGTATTCTTGCTGGAGAATCCCATGGAAAGAGGAGCCTGACGGACTGCAGTTCACAGGGTCACAAAGTGTTGGACAGCACTGAACATGCATGCACACATGCATCTGACTTCTAAAAATCCTGAATAGCTTTATTTCAGCAGAAACACACCCAGTAACCCAGTCATGCACAGCATTGCTGAGGTACATGGTATTTACATTTTAAAAGAGCATTTTAGGTTGCGAAAGACGAAGAACTTATGTGGTAATACTTAACAAAGGATATGAAGAGCTAATTCTTAAGACTTCTATTGAGGAAAACGGGAGGTTTACTATTGCTTCTGTTATATGTAATGTACTTTGTCAGTTAACAAAATTCTAATTAGGAATGTCCAAAAGAATTAAAAGGTAGTAAAATGCTGGTGCTATTTTCCTAGTGTTTGTTTACCATTATCTATGTTCGGCAAGTAATATAGCCTACACTCACAGGGTTCATTTATGAGTTCATTCATTCATTCATTCATGATGCAGATTCTTAAGGTTCTTCCAGTTCCAGCTCAGTATGGGGGGTTAAATTAACATAGGTTCAAATTAAGATTCCCCTAAGGGGCTTTACCCAAAAAAGCATTCACTTTCTCCAAAGTGTTCTACACTGCATTTTTCCGTAATGGTTCTCAGAAAATCTGTTCAGTATGCAAATTTAAATTTAGAAATTCATGGTATTTTTGAGAATGTTAAAAGCTGAGAATTCCCAAAAGTTTCCTAACACACAACCCTTTCCTGCACCCCACCTCTGTCAGGATCTAGTGTTCTGCATAACAGTTAGGGAAATACTACCTTTTGAGGTAGGTCAGTCTTTATAATGCCCTGTTCTTACATTCCATAGGGAGTCAGTTTGCCTTTGATCTATTTTTCCAGTGAAGAGCATTACTTAGGGTCTGTCAGCCCCACAGTAACATAGAAATTCTGAACCAGCCCGAACCCCACAGGCCTCTACCTTCCAAGAGGTGTCACAATTGACAGTTCGACTTTAGAAACAATCTCATTCCCGGGGAAATTATGACTATAAAATGATTACACATGCCACTCACAGTATGAAATGATATATGCTGAAAACTCTGCCTTTTATATACTCTGATTTAAAAATAGTAAGTATTTAATTACTATTTTTTCCTATGTGACTTTTTTTTCTTAAGGACTTGCTCTGAAAGCAATGTTGTTAGCATTGTATTACTGAAAAACAATGAAGTATTTCTCTACCAAAATACATTTTAAAGAGTAGCTAGACATTCTTGACAGAACAGAGTCTTTCAAAATATTTATGGTTGGCAGGTTGTTTAATTTCCTGTTCTGAAATAGTTATTTTTTCAGGGTTGCATTGCTCATAACGGCACTTTTATGTACATTAAGCTTCTGATTTCCTCACATCTTCTTTTCTAAAGCAAATAGCTGTTCATTGACTTGGTTCATAATAGAAGAAGTTAGTTGGACCTTATACATAAATAATTTGGACCTTATGCATAAAGCTATTTCTCATCATGTGAAGTTTGCCCTCACGTGTTTTATTATAGTGAAAGTTGAATTGATATTGACAAAATAGTTATCATAATTCACCTGGGGTTAATGTGGGGATTTTTTTTTTTTTTTGGTCCTCCGGTATTATTTTGTTATTTTCTTTGTTGTCTAAGTGATACCTAGTATCACCATTTGACTTTGTAAACAACTTCTTTCACTTATTATCATGGTGCCTTCTATTTGCGGTACATATATACTTTTAAGTCACTTTCCCTGGGGCCTAGGCATGAGTTTGCGTAATCACAATATATAGGTTTTTATATGTTTAATTTTAATAATTTGAAACTAACTTGTTTATGTAATATGAAATATTTGAAGTCCTTCTAATATATCTTTTTTTGCATTGAGCTCTTAGTATGTTTATTAATAGTTAATAAAATTTTAGTTTCATCCAAATATTTCTGCGCAGCAGGGTCTTATGCTTTTTCTATTAAGATAAACATATTAAGGAGGGAGTTGTGCCATCAGAATTTAATTCAGTTAACAATATTTATGAAACTTCTGTCTGCATAAGATATGCTGAGTGAGAATGACAAAGCACTTATCTCTATTACTTTGATCATTTATTTATTGGCTACCTGAGAGCAAGTCCATTTAACTTTTTAACATTTAACTTTAACTTTTTTAACATTTACCATTTACAAGATTTTGAGAAGTTAAATGTTAAGAAGCAACTGTGGTACTTTGCTTTTAAAACACTGTAGGTTTTTGCTGGGGAGATTTGTACCCTCACCTCACTTAAACATAAAGCCTACAACCAACAGCAGGTTTGGAAGGATTTGGAAATATATACAAACACTAGTAAATTAATAGTGAATATTCAAAGAATCAGCTTTGCATTAGTCTTAGATTCTTGATTTAAAGAAAAAATTGCTTGGTGTTAAAATGAAGAGATATAGAGAAATCTTCTGAATAGAAAGTGATAGCATTATAAAACATTTCAATGTGATGTTTTATTTTCATTTTTGACCGTAGAAGTTAGGTGAAGCAAAGCAATATCGGGTGGCAGAGAAAGATAATTTAAGACCTTTCCTGGGATTATAAATAGACATTCAAAGATTCACATCATTTCAGTTCAACAAATATGTAATGTTTGTCTGCTCTTTGCTGAAGAATTTAAAGGCAATAGCAAAAGAAAGTCTGCACTAGGTTACTAACTTTAGGAACAGCTAAGGTGTTATGAAAATTACAGGAATTTCTGAATCTTAAAGCTTTGCCATTTAAGCAGAATTGGAAAAGAGGGAAGAGATTAGGCAGTGACTAATAATGGTTGAAAATTCTCTTTACTCCAAGTTCCATATTTTTTCTGAGGCCCCACTCAGGATTCATTCTGTCCATTAATCCTTGTTAGGTAAATATATCCCAGAGTAGTAGTTTACTTTGATTTTGTAAAGTACTCATTTTTCTAGAAATTGCATTCTAAATATTTGATGTGTATACTGTTTCCTAAACTAAATTTTAAGTTTCAAAGATGATTATTATTTTCCCTATTTGAATATATATTGAAATTCTTAACCTTTATAATTCCAGGGACAACGTTAGCACATAAATGCTGGTAAATGAGTGGATGAGTAACTGATAGAATCATCAATACAAACATAAGAGAAAAAAAATTAGAAAGATTCAAGGCAGATGGTCTTTTTTTTCTATTTAGATAATGATTCTTCATAAAGAATACATTTTCTCATGTAAATTTCTCATGTTATTGTTTAGGAATGAATGAGTTTTAAAGGGACTTAACTGATTTGTATCAAGGATATAGAAAAGTTAGAACATTATTTTCATGTTTGTTTGAGGAATAGAGATGAGGCTTGGAAAAGATAATCAAAATTCCATATAATACCACTCTTCTTAAAAACAGAATGTTTTAAATTTTTTCATGAAGCAAAAAATATTTTTATTTCTCTCTATCCTAGCACCATCCATGACATGTAGCAAATGGTAAAAAGCTGGGACTTTTCTTAAATTGATTTTAGAAAAATTAGTAAGAATTAAAATGTATGCATATGTAGTTCTAAGATTTGAAGATATGTGGATAAATAATACTTTCAACTCCTGAATACATCATTGGATTCAAGTGTTGTTTGTGTCCCTTTCATGATAGGGAAACTGATACTCAGAGAACAGTCTACACTGTGGGGTCAGGAGCTCCTAGACAAGCTACCATTCAAATGCCAATTTTTTTTCCAAGTGTACTACCTATGACAACTTTGCCACTTGCCTTAACTAAGTTACCGTGAAAAATTCTCCATAAGTCTCTAATTTATCATTTGTAAAATTCTAGAATGAGTCCAACTTTGTCTTATGTTTCATTCTAACTCTAAAACATAATCCATACTTTAAATAAAATTATATAAATTCAATAAATAACATTAATCCTAAATTTGAACTGAAATTATTATGAACTTCTGATGATTTTCTTTAAAAAATATACATATTTCTGAGCTTCAGTCACTGAAAAATCCTAGAAGGAAAATGATAGATCATTTCTAGCACCCAGACTGTGGTCCCTAGTACCATCCCAGGTGGCTCAATAGTAAAGAATCACCTACTAATGCAGGAGATGCAGGTATTATCCCTGGGTTTGGAGGGTCCCCTAGAGGAGGAAATGGCAATCCACTCCATTTTTCCTGCCTGGAAAAAATCTTATGGGCAGAGGAGCCTGGCGGGCTATAGTCTATGGTGTCACAAAGAGTTGGACAGGACTTAGCAAATGAACATGCATGCAGGCACCATTTTTTTCATTAAAGAATCTGAAGATCCTCAGAGTAATGACTGTCCTTTATTTATGAGACATCTCTTTAAGAATTTTCCATAGTTTATTGTGAACCACACAGTCAAAGGCTTTGGTGTACTCAATAAAGCAGAAGTAGATGTTTTTCTGGAACTCTCTTACTTTTTCTATGATCCAACGGATGTTTGCAGTTTGGTCTCTGGTTCCTCTGCCTTTTCTAAATCCAGCTTGACCATCTGGACGTTCTCGGTTCACATACTGTTGAAGCCTCACTTGGAGAATTTTGAGAATTACTTTGCTAGCGTGTGAGATGAGTGGATTGTGCAGGAGTTTGAACATCCTTTGGAATTGCCTTTCTTTGGGATTGGAGTGAAAATTGATGTTTCCAGTCCTTTGGCCACTGCTGAGTTTTCCAAATTTCCTGGCATGTTGAGTGCAGCATTTTCACAGCATCATCTTTTAGAACTTGAAAGAGATGGGCATACCAGACCACCTGACCTGCCTCTTGAGAAACCTGTATGCAGGTCAGGAAGCAACAGTTAGAACTGGACATGGAACAACAGACTGGTTCCAAATAGGAAAAGGAGTACATCATGAGAAACGCCGTGCTGGAGGAAGCACAAGCCTGGAATCAGGATTGCCGGAAGAAATATCAGTAACCTCAGATATGCAGATGACACCACCCTTATGACAGAAACTGAAGAGGAACCAAAGAGCCTCTTGATGAAAGTGAAAGAGGAGAGTGAAAAAGTTGGCTTAAAGCTCAACATTCAGAAAACTACAATCATGGCATCCAGTCCCATCACTTCATGGCAAATACATGGGGAAACAGTGGCTGACTTTATTTTTCTGAGCTCCAAAATCATTGCAGATGGTGATTGCAGCAATGAAATTAAAAGACGCTTACTCCTTGGAAGGAAAGTTGCAACCAACCTAGACGGCATATTAAAAAGCAGAGATATTACTTTGCCAACAAAGGTCCGTCTAATCAAGGCTTGTATGGATGTGAGAGTTGGACTATAAAGAAAGCTGAGTGCTGAAAAATTGATGCTTTAGAACTGTAGTGTTGGAGAAGACTCTTGAGAGTCCCTTGGACTGCAAGGAGATCCAACCAGTTCATCCTAAAGGAGATCAGTCCTGGGTGTTGATTGGAAGGACTGATGCTGAAGCTGAAACTCCAGTACTTTGGCCACCTGATACGAAGAGCTGACTCAGTGGAAAGACCCTGATGCTGGGAAAGATTGAGGGCAGGAGGAGAAGGGGACAACAGAGGATGAGATGGTTGGATGGCTTCACCGACTCAATGGACAAGGGTTTGGGTGGACTCTGGGCATTGGTGATGGACAGGGAGTCCTGGCGTGCTGCAGTTCATAGGGTCGCAAAGAGTCAGACATGACTGAGTGACTGAACTGAATTGAACTGAGTGCAGCGCTTTCACAGCATCATCTTTTAGGACTTGAAATAGCTCAACTGGAATTCCACCACCTCCACTAGCTTTGTTCGTAGTGATGCTTCCTATGGCCCTAGGGATGCTTCCTAAGATTAGATACATGTAGAAACAAAACCCTTAGGGGCCAAATTAATGAGTTCCCACTGCCCAAAGACTGACTGTTTGAACACCAGTAAAATAGTGATTACATTACATTGAAACACATTGAATATGTTTAAATCTACCAGTTTATAATGATACTTCAAAAATAGGTGGTCACTGATCACCTTTTCAGTATAACAGGAGAAAAGATCATTGTTCTAAAAGCACATAAGTAAAGGGAAATTATCAAAAATAGGTGGTCACTGATCACCTTTTCAGTATAACAGGAGAAAAGATCATTGTTCTAAAAGCACATAAGTAAAGGGAAATTAGATAGCATTTATCTAGCCTTTCCTCCCTCATGGTAATTATATGATTGATAAGTGGAATTTCCTCTTTATAGATATGTTTCTGTCTGGAAATATGTAATTAGATCATCATTTTGTAATCTTAAATATAAACAAGATTTACATACTCATCAATGGCACCTAATATCTACAGGAATTTGCTTTATGTTTCAGGGAACTCAAACAGGGGCTCTGTATCAACCTAGAGGGGTTGGATGGGGAGGGAGGTGCATGAAAGTTTGAAGAGGGAGGGGACATATGTGTACCTGTGGCTGGTTCATGTTGAGGTTTGATAGAAAACAACAAAATTGTGTAAAGCAATTATCCTTCAATAAAAAAATAAAAGGAGAGACAGCCACACTATTTGCTTCTTGATTTAGTATACACTGCTACCTATGCAGTGTTTTTACCAAAAATTTAATCTGAATCTGAACTCACCTCCAGATCCCCTTTACAAGAATAAAGAGAACAAAAGAACAAGATACCATGCGGATGTAGCCAACAAAAGTTAGAATATGGGAAACTCTTTGGTATAGTACTTTAGCAAACAAATTGCAAAGATAAAGGAGGGGAAACTTGTAAATTTAGGAGGTGTAAGAGACATAGCAAACCACAAAATGAAGGCTCTATTTGAACTGCTGTTCTTAGAAAAAAATCTTTTTAAAAGTATGGGGTAATGAGATAATGGATATAAGGTGATATTAAGGAATTATTGTTAATATTTTTATGTGATAATATTATTGTGATTATATTTTATTTATAGACATATTTTAATATTTAAGGTGAAATTTTTTGTGTAGGATTTGGTTCAGAATACTGTAATAAAATTGTTGCTGGGGGAAGGTTGTAAATGAAATACATTGAGTTGATAATTGTTGCAGCTGAATGATGGGGTTTATTATGCTAATCTTTATTTTAAACATTTTATAATAAAATGTTAAATAAATCATATTACTTGGGAGGGTTTTATGTTTATATCTTTGGTTATCTAATGATCTGCTTCAACACGGTATATTGCTGTATTTTAAAACAAAATTAATTCTTTTAAACAGGCTGCATATGGTCCGTATTCCCCTGATGAGTGCATATCTTTGCCTGTTTACACAAGCGCTGAAAGGGATCGTGTGGTGATCAATATCAACATTCCATGTGGGGGCAACCAAGACCAGTGGATTCAGTGTGGAGCGGCTCTATTTCTCAAAAATCAGTAGCACCTAGTGACAGTAAAAGCTGTCTTAGCAAGAAGAAATATTTATTAATTAAGCTTTGAATAAAATATGTAATGAGTCATGGTTCACAATATTAGCATATAGTTGTCCTGTGTTGTTTATCTCATCGAGTTTTTACTTTAATGGATAATGATAGCACCTTGTACCTTTTAAAGTAATAACTTAAGTCAACGTTAGAATAGGGTATTCCTTATATAATACAGTAAGTCCCCTACATACAATCAAGTTCCATTCTGAGGGTGCATTTGTAACTCCAGTTGGTTCGTAAGTCCAACAAAGTTTGCCTAGGCTGTCCACTTCAGTATTCTTGGGCTTCCCAGGTGACTCAAACGGTAAAAGAATTCGCCTGCAGGGTGGCAGACGTGGGTTTGATTCCTGGGTTGGGAAGATCCCCTGGAGGAGAGCATGGCAATCCACGCCAGTGTTATTGCCTGGAGAATCCCATGGACAGAGCCTGGCGGCCATGGGGTCAAAAAGAGCCAGGCATGACTGAGCCCACAGCACAGGTCCCTAACTAACACAATCTGCTATATGGTACTGTACTATAATAGGTTTGTAATACTTTCACACAAATGATACATAAAAGCAAGACATAAAGAAACCATTTTTAGTATACTATAGTACCTTGAGAAGCACAGTCATCCATCATGATGGCTGGGATGCGGGGCTGGTGTCAGGTGAACCGGTGAGCTGCATTGCTGACGAGGAGGAAGAGCTGGGAGACGGTGGAGCTGAAGGAGCATCCACAAAGGAGATGGAGTGCAAGCTGCAACTTCACTCATGCCTATGCTGATGCAATGCACGTTCGCTTTTTTAAAAGTTTGCAACTTGAAGGTTCACGTGTAGAAGACTTACTATGGTAAGTATTTTTGTGATGCAGTTCACTTTCAGTGGCTCAAAAATTTGATGTTTTAAGTTAATAAGAGTTTTAAAATATTTAAGGAATCTAATATTTTGGCTATCATTTTTGTATCATGATTATTTAATGACATATAAGATATTAATGTTTCAGTCTTTCATGGTTTTACATATATGCATATATGTATGCATATATATATGTAAAATGTCTTTTTAAACATTGAAAGATGCATTATATTTTAGTTAAATAACTAAGCATCTCAAAGTAATACAAAAGAAATGGGGAATAATTGCACAGAATCCAGGACCTGGATAAGAATTTTACAAATAGAACAATTAAATGATGAAAAGTTGTAATTTCTCCTATAAATGGCTTTCCCTTGTGTTTCTGTGGAACGGTAAAATTCTACAATGGCTGAAAGTTTTAAATAAACAGAAAGGGAAAAGCAGGAAGGAGTATACAGGGAAGGTTTTGTCTGGAAATATCACACATAGCTTATGTTTACATTCCGTTAGAGAGAACTTAATCACATGGTAGCACCTACTTTCTAGGGTGTGGGAAATGTGGTCTAGCTGGGTGCTCAGAGAAGGAAAGCATGGAGCAGCTCACTAGCTGTCCTTGCCCCTCCCATCTGGCAGAGAAAGCTCACTCCTAAAATGCCTTCAAGATAAGGCATAAAATGACTGAAGAAGTATTAAATAAGCATAAGGCCTTTAATTGATCTTCTCATTCCAAACCTTGTGCTTGTGAATTATAATACTTTGAGCAATAAAATAACATGATCCAGACACTGGCCAGATCCCAGGAATACAAAGATGAATACACTGTCCCTGCTTTTAAGAGATTTAAGACCTAATAAGATAGTGAGAGGTAAAAACAATATCTCTGTAAATTCTTTTAATGATAGTCATATTACTGCTGCTGCTGCTAAGTTGCTTCAGTCATGTCTGACTCTATGCGACCCTATGGACAGCAGCCCACCAGACTCCTCTGTCCATGGGATTCTCCAGGCAAGAATACTAGAGTGGGTTGCCATGCCCTTCTCTGGTCATATTTTGTATTTAACATGGTGGCTCAGCTGGTAAAGAATCTGCCTGCAGTCCGGGAGACCTGGGTTCGATCCCTGGGTTGGGAAGATCCCCTGGAGAAGGGAAATGCTACCCACTCCAGGATTCTGGCCTGGAGAGTTCCATGGACTATAGTCCATGGGGTCACAAAGAATTGGACACTACTGAATGACTTTCAGTTCAGTTCACATAAAAAGAAAATATAGAAAAAAATTATAATACAATGAAATCTATTATGTGACATGCCAGCAAAGGGCTATAGAATTTCAGAGGATGGAGTGACTAATTCTACTTCTATATATGTTGTTTAATCAAAGCTTATCAAGAGTAGGCTAATTAGCGCTTTCTTTTCTTTCTTTCTGGAAAACTAACTTTGAAAATTTAAGTTACAAGGGATAGAAAATACATTTATTGGTCTTCCAAAATGAACAAATATTAGCATGCTGTGGTGTTTACTTTAGATTTTTTAAAGAAATTTTTAAAATTTTAAACAATTTCAAAACCAGTGAAACCCTTCATGTTCCTTTTCCAGTCGCATTTTCATCTTTCCTGGTTCAGAGGCACAGATTTGTTGTATACGCAAGCCATTAGTATGACAACAAAATGTATGGCCAAAAACAGTACAGGAGAATTTTGGGTTTTTTTTTTTAATGAATGGGAACTCTGAAACTTCAGAAAAACACACTGAAATTCTCATCAGTAGAAGCAACAAACAATAGTTTTAGATTCCTGGGCCCAGAGATGTTGGAATGGCCCAATCAGGACAATGATTTTAAAAATAAAAACTTCAATAAACCAGGAATAGAAAGGAGCTTCTTTTCCTGGATAGTGAATATCTATGGGGGAAAAAAAAACCAGCAAAGGTCTTTCTTAATGGGGAAATAGAAACATTCTCTTTAAAATGAAGAAGATACAGTTTATCACGTCTATTCAAAATTCTTTAGAGATCCTAACCAGCACAGAATGACAAGAAAAATAAAAGTGAAATTGAAAAGTGAAAGCAAATAAGAAAAAACAAAAACTATTTTAGAAAGAAGACATTAGCAGAAATGAAAATAAAGGCAGAATTGAAAGGGCAAAAACAAATAAAAGAAAAATATGCTCAGGAAGAAGACAGCCCTCCTTCCCGTTCATCAGTCCTTTGTCCATCTTTTAATTTTTAGCACCTGCACATACAAAAATAAAAGTTTAAGCACAGAAACTGAGTTTAACAGTGTTAAGCATTTCTCCAAAAGTCAGTGAATGTTTTATTTTTTTGGTCTGAGACTTTGTGCTATAAGTCCTGAAAGAGTGGTGGAGAGTGATGTAAGAAAACAGAAATGACAATCACTCCACATGATTGAGACACGTGGGGAGTTTCTAACATTTGACTTCCATTCACTCATTTCCATTTGCCAAAATAAAACGTGTATAAATTATTACTTGCCACCCATCTCCTCAGGAAAATATAAACACAAAGGGATCTGACCAGTAAACTCCCAAACATGCCCAGGACAAGACTGCAGAGGGCCCTGGGGACACACCAGAAACATACAGAATGAAGTACAATAGACTCAAAATCCGCCACCTTGCCCCTTGTTTTTGGCCCTCTTGCACATTAAGCATCTTGAGAGTAGGAAGTGTACTTTTCATACATTGCTAGTGTTTGTTTACTGGTATTGGAGCTCAATACATACATGTAGACATGATGATCAGCATTTTTTTTACTGAAAGGGGAAAAATAAGTATCAACCAAAGTACTGTGTTGGTATTATTATTTCTGATTATCCTATGCCTAATTTATCCTCCTCCCTCTTTTCCTGAAGGAAAATGTTTCCTGAAAACCATTTCAAAGGAGTTTAAATCAGTAGAAAATAAGAGAAAAGCAGAGACAGGAGGGTGGATAGATAGATAATCTTTGATTTCTCCTTGTTTTCAAAGGGGACTAGTTATTGGTTAGCAAAGTAAGGGTAGAGAATAAAACATAACAGTTCGCGTTTTATAGAAAGCTCACATGGCAATGAAGATACCAACTTAAACCACACAGAAAGAATAATGGAATCATATCATAGCCTAAATATAAAATCTGAATGTTTATTAAAGTCAGTGACACCCATATGATTTGGAGGTTGCTTTATTTCCATTTGAAATATCAGCCAGTTATTAAAATAGGAATTTGGCTGAACAGAGCTGGTTCTGCTGTAATTGTTACATCCTTAACAATGCTGCATTTGCTAACTGGTTTATAATTTCAATCACAACTCTTCCCATGTTAAACAGAGACTGCTACTTATCATTCTCCTGAGAAGGGGACGACAGAGGATGAAATGGTTGGATGGCATCACCAACTCAATGGACATGGGTTTGGGTGGACTCTGTGCATTGGTGATGGACAGGGAGGCCTGGCGTGCTGGGGTTCATGGGGTCGCAAAGAGTCGGACGTGACTGAGCGACTGAATGAACTGAACTGATTGCCATAATAAAATGTTTATCTGGGTATTCAGAATAACATCAGTTCCTCATTTCTCTTAGATTCAAGTGTGACCATATGATTCACTTCTGCCCAAAAGATTGTGAGCACAGATATCATATAGCAACTTCTAAGAGTCATCTTCACAGGACATGATCAGTATGTCATTCTCTTGCTTCATTTCTTCCTCTGTTCTGCCAGGCACGGGGCCACTGTCATCTTGAGACATGTTTATGGCTACAACAGGCAGAGCAGCAATGCGGAAGGACCCCGGTTCTCTTACTGGAACACAGATACTATACCTGAACCATTTCACTCTGCACTTCACTTACTTCATTTATCAAGAGAGACTACAAACCCTCAACGGAGTGTATAAAAGTCATGTGACCAGTGGCATGGACAAATAGAACAGGACTCAGACAGTCCCTCCAAAAACAAGGACTCGACTAGAACTCTCAAACTGAACTGAGAACCCTGAGTTGGAAGCACTTAATGACCTGAGCTCTCTGACCGAGGCAGGACCCAGCTGGGTGGGCAATGGCTGTAAACAAAGCTGTTTTTTCAGTGACACCAGGGGTACCTTTGGGACTGCACTCCTCATGTGAAAGTCAGACATTAACCTCCCTTCCCTCCAAAGGCACTTGCACTTCCGGCCGCTTTATGGGTGGCCACAGGAGAACTGCAAGTATATAGAAAAGCACGATTGACTATGCCAAAGTCGTTGACTGTGCGGATCGCAATAAACTGGAAAATTCTGGAAGAGATGAGAATACCAGAGCACCTGACCTGCCTCTTGAGAAACCTGTATGCAGGTCAGGAAGCAACAGTTAGAACTGGGCATGGACCAGCAGACTGGTTCCAAATAGGAAAAGGAGTGCGTCAAGGCTGAATATTGTCACCCTGCTTATTTAACTTATATGCAGAGTACATCAAGAGAAATGCTGGGCTGGAAGAAGCACCAGCTGGAATCAAGATTGCCAGGAGAAATATCAATAACCTCAGATATGCAGATGACACCATCCTTATGGCAGAAAGTGAAGAGGAACTAAAGAGCCTCTTGTTGAAAGTGAAAGAGGAGAGTGAAAAAGTTGGCTTAAAGCTCAACATTCAGAAAACTAAGATCATGGCATCTGGTCCCATCACTTCATGGCAAATAGATGGGGAGACAGTGGAAACAGTGTCAGACTTTATTTTTCAGAGCTCCAAAATCACTGCAGATGGTGATTGCAGCCATGAAATTAAAAGATGCTTACCTCTTGGAAGGAAAGTTATGACCAACCTAGATAGCATATTAAAAAGCAAAGACATTGCTTTGCCAACAAAGGTCCGTCTAGTCAAGGCTATGGTTTTTCCAGTGGTCGTGTATAGATGTGAGAGTTGGACTGTGAAGAAAGCTGAGCGCCGAAAAATTGATACTTTTGAACTGTGGTGTTGGAGAAGACTCTTGAGAGTCCCTTGGACTGCAGGGAGATCCAACCAGTCCATCCTAAAGGAGATCAGTCCTGGGTGTTCATTGGAAGGACTGATGCTGAAGCTGAAACTCTAGTACTTTGGCCACTTGATGTGAAGAGTTGCTCATTGGAAAAGACCCTAATGCTGGGAGGGATTGGGGGCAAGAGGAGAAGGGGATGACAGAGGATGAGATGGCTGGATGGCATCACCGACTCAATGGACATGAGTTTGAGTAAACTCTGGGAGTTGGTGATGGACAGGGAGGCCTGGCGTGCTGCGATTCATGGGGTCGCAGAGTTGGACATGACTGAGCAACTCAACTGAACTGAACTGAACCTGTAGGTCATTTATCCCTCAGACAGTGAATCTTTACCTGATCCACAAGATCTTTGTGGATCTTTCCAAGATGAGACTACCTAGGGTTACTTAGTGGAGAATAACTGCTTCATTAGTTATGTGCTTCTTGTGGACAGTTTTCCCTATAAGGGGAGTCACCTAACTAAATGGTGGTAGGAAATATGTTCTTGTCTTCAACTGAAGTGATCAATGACATCATCTTGGTCCTGGAAGGCATTCAGGCCAGCCTCAACTCACCATTCGTGGTGACTGTGATAAGCATCCCCAGACTAAATTCTGTTTGGTCTTCATGTGATAATTTAAAAAAGGAATGCTTATGACATAATGATAGTGGGAAAAGATATACCATATGTTATATTGTATAATTTAATGAGTCAGCATGTATATGGCATATCTCTGATTGAGAGGGAGGTATTTAAAATATTTAATTATATTTATTTCTGGGTAGAATGATAGGTAATTTTTGCTTTACACAGGGTATATTTTTACATTTTTCAAATGCTCTTAGACTGTATTGCTTTATAATTAAAACACTAGATGTTTAAAATTAAAGGAAATAAGAAATAAAAATGTAAACTCGAAACAACGTGTGAACATTAGCTTTTTACATACTGAGATAATTCCTTTCAGAGTCCCTTTATTTGCAAGCTTTCTAGTCTATTTGTAGTACTGTTGTAGAAATTATTTTATTCAACTTTTTATAACCTCAAGTATAGGTTCATTAGAATTTATATATAACTGGTATGTGATTAATTATTTTAAATAAAAAACAAGCAGGGCATTTCTACCTTTCATATAGCTGCAATCAGATATGTATGTAATTTTAAATTTTAATATCTATAGTGGTAAGAGAAGTGGTGAGTCAAGGGAGAGTTTACCTGAAGTCAATGTAAAGGCTTATATATAACTAGAGTGGCAAGAGGCCTGGATGTGGCGTTAGGCCCCTAGGCTGCCAGGCTTAAGGTTACACCAGATTTGCCAAGATAGTGGATCCTTCTGAGCCTAGGTTTCTTCATTTATAAGATGTGAATCACTGTTCCCATTCCAAAGTGTAATTTGGAGAGCAAATGAAATGTCACATCATAACATTATATAAGCTAGTATAAATTTAACTTTGAGTTACTGTTTTATCATCTTGATACTGGATGTGAATTTAAATGCTAAAATAAGTTGTAAATCACAATCTATGTAACCATTAATTCACTATTTAGAAGTAACAAGCTGAGAATAATTTAATTGTAATATTCTCAAGTTTTCCACTATCTAGCTTATTTGTGACTATTTTTCCAGTGTTAAAAATTCATTTTGTGTTCACAAGATGAACCACAGTTTAATCAGATGCTGTCATCTGTAGCATTTTGTTCAAAACCACGTCTGTATATGACCAATGTATCAATATAATAATAATAACTAAGACTTAGGACTGACTGCAAGCTAAGCACTGCTCCAAATGATTGATAGATGAAAGAGAAGTAGACAGGTAATTATTTTCATTTATGATGAACATTTTCCTAATGAGAAAAACAAGGCCAGGTTGGGTGACTTGCTCAGCTAACAAACTGGTAAAATGCAAGGGAGAAAACTCACTCAGCACTCCCTCCCCTCAAGGAAAGAACAAAGTCAGCAAAGTTGAATTCTTGGGCGAGTTTGCTAAAAGGACTGAGCAGGGCCACTTCAGCACCACAGGTTGGTCAGTTCTTCAACCTGACAAATTTTTGCTGCAGCAGACTTTCTGGCAAGAAGATAAGAAAAATTGACAGGACCCATCAAAAATACTTGCTACATTATGTATTTTCATTGAAAAGTCACCTCCATAAAACTTAGGAAGAGAATATGGGAAGGAAATATTTTGAATTGTGAACTCAGCTCTCAGAACTCAGTTCTGTCTATACTCCAAATTCTGAGTGTCTTTTGCATACACAGTATAGTTCAAGGGGCCTTGAGGGCTTTCCCTTCGTGATACAAGAGTGATAATGAAATCAAGACCATGTTTTTATTTTTCTTATAAAGAACCCTGTGAAATATGTCAGACATACAGATATGCACAGTGTATGTATACAGCATAAGGAATAATAGAATGATTGTCTATACTAACACAGCTTTGAAAAAGAACATTAACTAGCACCACTTAATCTCCTTCATATGTTTTCAGTATCTCATATCCTACTCTGCATTCCAGAAAATAATCCTGACTTTATTTTTTATAATTCCTTTGGGACTCTTCATGGATGTCCAACTCTCACATCCATACATGACTACTGGAAAAACCATAGCTTTGACTAGACAGTCCTTTGTCAGCAAAGTGATATCTCTGCTTTTGTAATATGCTGTCTAGGTTGATCATAGCTTTTCTTCCACGGAGCAAACATCCTTTAATTTCATGGCTGCAGTCACCATCTGCAGTGATTTTGGAGCCCAAGAAAAGAAAATCTGCCACTGTTTCCACTTTTCCCCCAACTATTAGCCATGAAGTGATGTGCTGGATGCCACGGTCTGTGTTTTTTAATGCTGAGCTTTAAGCCAAATTTTTCACTCTCTTCTTTCACTTTCATCAAGATGCTTTTTAGTTCCTCTTCACTTTCTGCAGTTAAAGTGGTATCATCTTCATATCTATGGTTGTTGCTATTTCTCCTGGCAATCTTGATTCCAGCTTGAGCTTCACCCAGGATGGTATTTTGCGTGATATACTCTGCATAGAAGCTATGACAAACCTAGACAGTGTATTAAAAAGCAGAGACGTTACTTTCCCAATAAAGGTCCATATAGCCGAAGCTATAGTTTTTCCAGTAGTCATGTTTGGATGGGAGAGTTGGACAATAAAGCAGACTTGATGCTTTTGAGCACTGTGGTGTTGGAGAAGACTCTTGAGAGTCCCTTGGACTGCAAGGAGATAAAGTCAGTCAATCCTAAAGGAAATCAATCCTAAATATTCCTTAGAAGGACTGATGCTAAGTGAAGCTCTAATACTTTGGCCACCTAATGCGAAGAGCCAACTCACTGGAAAAGACCCTGATGCTGGGAAAGATTGAGGGCAGGAGGAGAAGGGGATGACAGAGGACGAGATGGTTGGATGGCATCACCGACTCAGTGGACATGAGTTGGAGCAAGCTTGGGGAGATGGTGAATGACAGGGAAGCCTGGCGTGCTGCAGTCCATGGGATCACAAAGAGTCAGACACGACTGAGGGACTGAACAGCAACAGCTCTGCATATAAGTTAAATAAGCAGGGTATAAGACAATACACAGCCTTGACGTGCTCCTTTCCCAATTTGGAACCAGTCTGTTTTTCCTTGTCTGGTTTGAACTGTTGCTTCTTGACCTGCATACAGGTTTCTCAGGAGTTGGGTAAGGTAGTCAGGTATTCCCATCTCATTAAGAATTTTCCACAGTTTGTTGTGATCCACACAGACAAAGGCTTTAGCATAGTCAGTGAAGTAGAGGCAGATTTTTTTTGGAACTCCCTTGCTTTTTCTATGATCCAGTGGATGTTGGCAATTTGATCTCTGGTTCTTCTGCCTTTTCTAAATCCAGCTTGTACATCTGGAAGTTCTCACTTCACATACTGCTAAAGCCTCGCTTGAAGGATTTTGAGCATAATCTTTCTAGCATGTGAAATGAGTGCAATTGTACAGTTATTTGAACATTCTTTGGCATTGCCTTCCTTTGTTTTTTATTTTTATATGAATGACATCTATCTTGAGGCCTTTGTTTTTTCAATATGAATTGAACAAAATTTGCTTATGCAGTCTCTTCTGGAACATTTTAATTGTCATTTTTTTTTCTTGCTACAACAAATTATGTTGCTGTAAAAATTCTTAGTGTGTCTCCTGACGTGTACTTACAAGACTTCTTCTAGGGCCATACCTAGAAGGGGAGTGACTGAGTCTCCAGAGACAAACCATCAACTTAATAAGGTAATGCCAAGTGATTTTGCAAGTGATTAAATGACTTAACATATATGAAGCACTTGAAAGAGTGCTCGCACTAATTTTATTATGATCATAGTTATGAATGTGGTTGAACCAATTTACAGTCCCACCAGCAGGGTGTATGAGTTCTTGTCATTCTGTATCCTTATTCAGTACTTAACATTTCTGTATATCTGGTAGATATGAAATGGCATTACATGGTAGCTTTAATTTGCATTTCCCTATTTACAAATAAAGTTAAGCAACTTTTCTTATGTTTTGTTGTCCATTTATGATGTTTTTTTCTGTGAAATGACGTTTTCATCTTTTGCCCAACTTTTTCCTATTGAGTTATCTTTTCTTGCATTTTATTTTGATACACAAAAGTTTTTTTTTTTTTTAATTGAAATGCAGTAGAACCTTTCAGTCTTTTGTCTGGTTTGTTTTTCCAGTACAAGGTCATTAAACTGACAACTTTTTTCTCCTTACAGTTCAAAGGTTTGTTTTTTGTTAGTAGAATGACCTCAAATAGAAACATTAAGTCAGATAAAGCCATGTGCAGATCCAAAATTTAGTTGCTTATCTTTTTCAATATTTGTAACACATAGTTCTAAGAGAATGGAAGAGTATAAGTCCATTAATATCTGTTAAAGGAGAAATTAAAACTCTAATACAAAGTGAGCTCTAGACAGGATTTTAATTGCTGGTCAGGAGGTTCACACAAACACAGTGTGGATGTTTTATGTTGATAGGCTTTGGGAGAAGATTTCTCGTGTAGAGTTTTAAAGCCAAAATCATAAATTGCTTTGGGCTCAAATTAGGCTTAGAATAAAGGGATGTGTCTAGAAGATAAGTGAAATAAGAGACTTTGGAAAATCATAAATTCACTGACAGTCTGTTTTACTACTAATTCTGGTCACTCCTCTGAAAAACGAAGCTGTCTTGCCAAGTGTCACCTACACTTTTCAGGTGAACTCATTGTTAAAGAATCCGCCTGCCAATACAGGAGATGCAGCAGACGTGGGTTCAATTCCTGTGTCTAGAAGATCCCCTGGAGGAGTAATGGCAACCCGCTCCAGTATACTTGTCTGTAAAGTCCCATGGACAGAGAGGCCTGGTGGGCTACAGTCCACGGGGTCACAAAGTATCAGACACAACTGAGCGGCTGAGCAAGCACAAGTGTCACCTATATGTAGGTGTCTACAGGTGTTTTTTCTTTTGTCACTTCAAAGGTCTTTTTTTTATCACTAGAACAAATATGTGCATAGTTTAGGAATCCACCAATCTCACCTGTTCATCATCATTAAATAGGAAATTTAGATAGTGTGTCTCACAATATCAAAGTCTTTAGAGTTGTACTGAAAATACATACAATTATCTGAGCCAAAGAAATGAAAAACCTAATCATATCCAAGAGTTGAACTGCAGATTTGTGAGTAGATAGTAAAGCAACTCATTTGTATAACTTGCATTCATGAGCAAAGGCTTCCTGTATAAAAGCTAAATCTGGAAGTTTGTGATGCAGTGACAACAAAATAAGGGGATTATATGACAGTTAAGGCAGTGGTTGGAACTTTCTGGATGCCTCTAGCCCAGGCTGTCACTGAAAGTAAAACTGTGGTGGAAAGCTGCTCTCCACAGTGTGCTTGCCCAGGACGCTGTAGGGAACAAGGCAGATGCTCCAGCCAGGAGAAGAACGGGACTGGAGGTCCTGGCAAGCTTGGTGATGCTCTCGGGGTCCTACACCCCCCTCACCCCTTCTAGCCCTCACCCCAAGGCTTCATTTCACGTCCTCTTTCCCAAGGGTTTCATTCCCATGTGAACTCAGGCTGGACTTGGGGCCCTGGAATTGAACAGGCCAAGCCCAAATTAGGGGTATAGGAAAGATGAGGAAAGAGATTAGGCTCACAGTAGGCCTTTTCCTAAGAGAAAATAGGTCTTGTGTCTGCTCACTTCTCTGGGGCAATATCTCCAAGCTGGGAAAATAGGACACTTGGTTACACGTGGCAGAGGCAAAGGGACCTTGCAGGAGGTTAAATAGAATGGCTCTTTAAGAAGAGATTTGTACAAGATTAGACTCTGAGACCCTCAAGAATTCATTTTAAGGTCCAGTACTCCAACTGGCCTGTAGTCCTTACAACGTTGTGATAAAGTATGTAAAGCACTTTGCAAATGATGCAGCATTATATGTGTGGTTTTACATATATTTTTAGGGTTTCCCTGGTGGCTCAGATGGTAAAGCATCTGGCTACAATGCAGGAGAACCAGGTTCAATCCCTGGGTCAGGAAGATCCTCTGGAGAAGGAAATGGCAACCTACTCCAGTACTCCTGTCTGGAGAATCCCATGGATGGAGGAGCTTGGTGGGCTACAGTTCATGGGGTCACAAAGAGTTGGACACAACTTCACTTTCACTTTCACATACATTATCACAATCCTGTGAGGACTACAAGCCAGTTGTAGAATCTGAGACTTTGGGGGGTTGAGCAGAATGTTCAAACTCAGGACCCCAAATTCCCACCTGTAAAATCAACTTAAAATGCTTCTATCTCTCACTGAACCCAGTGAAAAAGAGCCATTGCTATTCCTGTGGATGAGCAGAATGGATTTTGATTCCCTTGCTAGGAACCTTCCTTCTGAGAGCTCTGTTTGCTGAGGATTGCTCTAGCAAGACATATTTTCCTGAGACTGTGGACTTAGGACTTCCTGGAAAGAAGAAATTAAAGTCAACCCTTGGAGAGCACAGGACTGAATATGCAGGATCTATTCAATACATACACCATTTAATGTGCTATGAATAACTTTAAGCCTTGTATCAAAGGGGTGTGTGTGTGTGTCTGTGTGTGCACTTATCTATATATACTTGCTCTCCAAGGACTTATACTCCTAAATCTTTCAGTCCCCTTGCCCATTCACACTCCCTTTACTGTCAGAGGTCTTTCTGTTCAGAAGAGCTTCTCCAAGAGGCTCAAAAAAAGACTCTGATACGTCCATAACTCCTGCAGCAGAGGCACTCTATGTCTCAGAACACCTGGCGCCTCCAGGGTCCCCATAAGCCAAGCAGCTGTGCCACCTTCATGCTCAACCCTCACTGGGGCAGAGCAAAACTGAAAGCATTCCCCCTAAGATCAGGAACAAGACAATGATGTCCACTTTCACCGCTATTATTCAACATAGTTCTGGAAGTCTTAGCTATAGCAATCAGAGAAGAAAAATAAATGAAATCCAGATCTGAAAGAAGAAGTAAAGTGCTCCCTGTTTGCAGATGACATGATACTGTACATAGGAAACCCTAAAGAAAATTACTAGAGCTAGTCAGTGAACTTAGCAAAGTTGCAGGATACAAAATCAATATACAGAAATCACTTGCATTTCTATATACTAACAATGAAAAAACAGAAAGAGAAATTAAGGAATCAATCCCATTCACCATTGCAACAAAAAGAAATAAATATCTAGGAATAAACCTATCCAAGAGACAAAGGAACTGTACACAGAAAATTATGCCACTAATGAAAGAAATCAAAGATGACATAAATAGATGAAGAGATATTCCATGTTCTTGAGTAGGAAGAATCAATATTGTGAAAATGACTATACTACCAAACACAATCTACAGATTCAATATGATCCCTATAAAATTACCAATAGTACTTTTCACAGAATTAAAATAAAAATTTTCACAATTCATATGGAAGCACGAAAGATCCTGAATAGCCAAAGTAGTCTTGAGAAAGAAGAATGGAGCTGGAGGAATCAAGCTTCCTGACTTCAGATTATACTACAAAGCTATAGTCATCAAGACAGTATAGTATTGGCACAAAGACAGAAATATAGACCAATGGAGCAAGATAGAAAGCCCAGAAATAAACTCATGCACCTATGGGTACCTTACTTTCGACAAAGGAGGCAAGAATATACAATGGAACAAAGACAGCCTCTTCAATAAATGGTGCTGGAAAAACAAGATAGCTACATGTAAAAGAATGACATTAGAACAGTTCCTAACACCATGCACAAAGATAAACTCAAAATGGATTAAAGACTTAAGTGTAAGACCAGAAACTATAAAACTGTTAGAGGAAAACATAGACAGAACACTCCATAACATAAATCAAAGCAAGATCCTCTATGACTCACCTCCTTAGAGTAATGGAAATAAAAACAAAAGTAAACAAGTGGGACCTGATTAAACTTAAAAGCTTTTGCACAGCAAAGGAAACTATAAACAAGGTGAAAAAACAACCCTCAGAATGGGATAAAATAATAGCAGATGAAACAACTGACAAAGGATTAATTTCCAAAATATACAAGCAGCTCATACAACTCAATACCAGAAAAACAAACAACCCAATCAAAAAGTGGGAAAGAGACCTAAACAGATATTTCTCCAAAGAAGACATACAGATGGCTATCAAACACATGAAAAGATGCTCAACAGTGCTCATTGTTCGAAAAATTCAAGTCAAAACTACAATGAGATATCACCTCACAACAGTTAGAATGGCCATCATCAAAAAATCTACAAACAATAAGTGCTGGAGAGGGTGTGGAGAAAAGGGAACACTGTTGCACTGTTGGCGAGAATGTAAATCGATACAGCCACTATGGAAGATGGTATGGAGATTCCTTTAAAAATCTAGGAATGAAACCACCATACGACCCAGCAATCCCACTCCTAGGTATATACCCTGAGGAAACCCAAATTGAAAAAGACACATGTATCCCATTATTCACTGCAGCACTTTTGACAATAACTAGAACATGGAAGCAACCTAGATGTCCACCGACAGGTGAATGGATAAAGAAGTTGTAGTCCATATACACAATGGAATATTACTCAGCCATAAAAAGGAACACATTTGAGTCAGTTCTAATGAGGTGGATGAACCTAGAACCTATTATACAGGTTGAAGTAAGTCAGAAAGAGAAAGATAAATATTGTGTACTAACACATATATACGGAATCTAGAAAAATGGTCCTGAAGAAGTTGTTCACAGGACAGCAGTGGAGAAACAGACATAGAGAATAGACTTATGGACATGAAGAGAGGGGAGGAGTGAGGTATAGGGAAAGAGTAACATGGAGACTTGCATTACCATATGTAAATAGACAGCCAACGGGGATTTTCTGTCTGGCTTAGGAAACTCAAACAGGGGCTCTGTATCAACCCAGAGGGGTGGGCTGGGAGGGAGATGGGAGGGGGGTTTACAAGGGAGGGGACATATGTATACCTGTGGCTGATTCATGTTGAGGTTTGACAGAAAACAGCAAAATTCTGTAAAGCAATTATCCTTCTTTAAAAAGAAAAACAAAAAACAAGCAACTAAAAAAAAAACTCATACATCTTAGCACCTCTGGCACTGACATACATGGCTTGATTCCAGTCCTAACTGGCCATATGTAAAGCCACTGTAAAGTTTAAGCAAACATAAGCTCTGAAAAAAGAATTTCCACTTGAAAATAAGGGGTTTTTAGAAAATGGGCCACTGATTGTATTCTTCAGAAATATTAATGTCTTATAAGACAGAGCAAGCTGGAGAATTGTTCCAGATTAAAGGAGGCAGAAGAGGTAAATACAACGCGTGTTCTTGTCTGCATCCTGTACTGGAGGGAAAACAGTGCCAAAAAGGACATTCCCATGTAGGTAAACTGGCGAAAGTGAAATAGACAATTATATTTGATAATTTTGCTGAATTAAATGCACTGAAGTTGATTACCAAACTATTAAAAAAAAACATTATTTTTCTTAGGAAATACACATAGAATTGTCTGAGAGTAAAAAAACCATGATGTATGCAACTTATTTTCAAATGTTCAGGAAAAAGAAAAGCTTGCATTTGCATACGAAGAAAGGAAATAGGACAAAATACTAATGATAGATGCTGCTGCTAAGTCGCTTCAGTCGTGTCTGACTCTGTGCGACCCCAAAGATGGCAGCCCACCAGGCTCCCCTGTCCCTGGGATTCTCCAGGCAAGAACACTAGACTAATGGGCTGCCATTTCCTTCTCCAGTGCATGAAAGTGAAAAGTGAAAGTGAAGTCGCTCAGTTGTGTCCGACTCTTAGCAACCCCATGGACTGCAGCCTACCAGGCTCCTCCGTCCATGGGGTTTTCCAGGCGAGAGTACTGGACTCGGGTGCCATTGCCTTCTCCTAACTGATAGATAAATCTGGGTAAAAAAAAATAATGTGTTCTTTATCAATTTTGTAACTTTCATTGAACAAATAATTATTTTACTATTTCCAAATATAAAACAAATTTAAGAGTTTAACTCATTTACATCATCCCACTGAGGCTAGCCTCCCCCTTGAGAGTCTCTGACTTTGATTCCCACTGATGTCACCACCACCCCTACCTCCCATTAAGTGTGCAAAAACCAGCACAACTTTGCAGATGAATTAAATTAAAAATTTTTAATTGCTTTATATTTTCTCCAGACAAAAGTTGAAAAGAAAATGAGATAAGTAATAGTCTTAAAAATAAAATGTTTATAAAATGTTGTAACAAAAACATGTTTACAACATGTAGGTTTCAGATCTAAAGTATCAACTTTTTGTTTTTAGTTAGAACCATAAACCTAAATTCCTACTTTGCTATGTGACAGCTGTATGCCTCAAAATGGTTATTTTGGCTCTTCATTCTTAAGTTTCTGCATCTGTTATATGGAGATAAATGTCCTCAGCTCAGGGTTGCAGTTGGTATAACAGATAATATTGTGATAAGTCTCTAGTACATATCAGGAACTGAAGAAATAGCAGCTATGTTAAGCATTTGAAAAGATCCTGATGCTGGGAGGGATTGAGGGCAGGAGAAGAAGGGGACGACAGAGGATGAGATGGTTGGATGGCATCACTGACTCAATGGACATGAGTTTGGGTAAACTTTGGAAGTTGGTGATGGACAGGGAGGCCTGGCGTGCTGCGATTCATGGGGTCACAAAGAGTCGGACATGACTGAGTGACTGAACTGAAGTGAGAATATGAATAGGGCTATCAGAGAACTTTACTAGATCTCACATATCTTTATTGAAAAATAGCTAAACTCTTACATGTGCTATGCTTAGTTGCTCAGTCATGTCCAGTTCTTTGCGATCCCATGGACTGTAGCTCACCAAGCTCCTCTGTCCATGGGATTCTCCAGGCAAGAATACTGGAGTGGGTTGCCATGCCCTTTCCCAGGGGAGCTTCCCAACCCAGGGATAGAACCCAGGTCTCCTGCACTGCAGATGGATTCTTTACCATCTAAGCCACCAGGGAAGTCCAAGAATACTAGAGTGGGTAACCAATCCCTTCTCCAGGAGAGCTTCCCAACCCAGGAATCAAACAAATGTCTCCTGAATGGCAGGCAGATTCTCTACCAACTGAGCTGCCAGGGAAGCTCCAACCACTTGTATAGGCATACCTTGTTTTATTGCACTTTGCAGATACTGCATTTTTCACAAATTGAAGATTTGTGGCAGTCATCCATTGAGCAAGTCTATCCGCTCCATTCTTCCAGTAACATTTGCTCACTTTGAGTGTGTCACGTTTTGGTAATTCTTATAATATTTTAAACTTTATTATATTATTATTGTGTTATCATGGTGACCTGTAATTAATGATACTTGATGCAAAGAGTTGACTCATTGGAAAAGACCCTGATGCTGGGAGGGATTGGGGGCAGGAGGAGAAGGGGATGACAGAGGATGAGGTGGTTGGATGGCATCACCGACTCGATGGACAAGAGTTTGAGTAAACTCCAGGAGTTGGTAATGGACAAGGAGGCCTGGCGTGCTGCGATTCATGGGGTCGCAAAGAGTCGGACACGACTGAGCGACTGAACTGAACTGATGTTACTATAGTAATTGTTTGGGGTGTGACAAATCATATAAGATGGCAGACTTAATAAATGTGTGTTCTGACTGTTCCACTGCCAGCTGTCCCACCTCTTTCCCTTTCTTTGGACCGCCCTATTCCTTGAGACACAACAATTTTCAAATTAAGCCAGCTAATAACACTACAATGGCCTCTACATGTTCAAGAGGAAGGGAGAGTCACAGGTCTCTCTCTTTAAATCAAAAGCAATAAATAATAGGAAAGCATGTCAAAAACCTAAGACAGAATGCAAGCTATGCTTCTTGCACCAAACAGTTAGCTGAGTTGTGAATGCAAACAGAAACTCTTGTAGGAAATCAAACGTGCTACTCTCATCAGCCAACATATGATAAGAAAGTGAAACAGTGTTATGGCTGGTGTGGAGACAGTTTTGGAGGTCTGAATAGAAGTTCAAACCAGTCACAACATTCCTTTAATCTAATCCA